>NC_087273.1:37530858-37830858 GCF_015220805.1 Pogoniulus pusillus | reverse complement strand
AAGCTTGCAGAAGCAGTCAAACAAGTTGATCAATGTACCAGTAGTGAAGTACATACAAAGCTTCACAAAGCCTTATATCAATCTAAATAGTGTTCCAGGCATAAATAGGCTTTTTAAAATCAATGTACTGTATTTTGTGTATTGTTAGTTAAGAAAAATATATAGGTATGCTAAAGACATACCCTTGGTTACACTGAAATCACTGCAGGTAAATATAGAATCACAGAATCAGAGAATCAACTAGGTTGGACTCCTCCCTGGGCAGCCCATTCCAATGCCAATCACTCTCTCTGACAACAACTTCCTCCTAACATCCAGCCTAGACCTCCCCTGGCACAACTTGAGACTCTGTCCCCTTGTTCTGTTGCTGCTTGCCTGGCAGCAGAGCCCAACCCCACCTGGCTACAGCCTCCCTTCAGGTAGTTGCAGACAGCAATGAGCTCTGCCCTGAGCCTCCTCTGCTGCAGGCTGCACCCCCCCAGCTCCCTCAGCCTCTCCTCACAGGGCTCTGCTCCAGGCCCCTCACCAGCCTTGCTGCCCTTCTCTGGACACTTTCCAGTACCTCAACATCTCTCTTGAATTGAGAAGCCCAGATCTGGACACAGCACTCAAGGCTGAATCAGGACAGTTTCTGTTAGTCTGATTTTCTGTAGCATTCAGAGTGCATTAAGAGCTACCTTGCTTGAATGCTACACAAGAATAAATAATAAATGAGCTAAATACTATTTTTGGTCCTAAACACCACCAGTTTTCATTGTAAACTTAAAAGTGCCCTGTAGGATACTTGGCCAAACTAGGTGGAAAACTTCTTCAGGTCAAAATACCTTTCCAAAGGCTAGTCAGAAACTGTTTCAAGACAGAGGAACTCAGGAGAGTGACCCCAGCGAGCAGATTTGTTGCCAGCAAGATTACAAGGTAGGAGAGATAGTGCAGGTCCTGCTCCAGGCTATTATCTATTTTTATTGAGAATATTCTGTGGCTCTCCCTTTTTTTGCACCTGCATCACTTCTAGCCACAAAGCTCTGTGAGGTACCAGAAAACCTTCAGACCCAAGAGGTCATTTTCTGCCTGACCACATAGGTGACCTATGCTTCTGACCCTGACTTTTAGTGTTTCTGCTAGATGGCTGAAAAATACATCTACATCATTCCAGCATTTACTGTGGAATGAACAGGCAACCTTTATCAACTCATAAACAAATCAGAGTCCTCAGAGCCCATGAAGACACTATGCATGACTGACACTTAAAGCAGGATGCAAAGCTACCATGAAGAATTATTGGGTGATCACAGAATCATAGAATCAGCCACGTTGGAAGAGACCTCCAAGATCATCCAGGTCAACCTAGAACCCAGCCCTGGACAGTCAACTATACCATAGCACTTAAGTGCCCCAGCCAGGCTTCTCTTGAACACCTCCAGGGACAATGACTCCACCACCTCCCTGGGCAGCCCATTCCAATGCCAATCACTCTCTTCCTCCTAACATGCAGCCTAGATCTCTCCTGGCACAACTTGAGACTGTGTCCCCTTCTTCTGTTGCTGCTTGCCTGGCAGCAGAGCCCAACCCCACCTGGCTACAGCCTCCCTTCAGGTAGTTGTAGACAGCAATGAGCTCTGCCCTGAGCCTCCTCTGCTGCAGGCTGCACACCCCCAGCTCCCTCAGCCTCTCATCACAGGGCTCTGCTCCAGGCCCCTCACAGCTTTGTCGCCCTCCTGTGGACACCTTCCAGTACTGCAACATCTCTCTTGAATTGAGGAGCCCAGAACTGAACACAGCACTCAAGGTGTGGCCTGATCTGTGCTGAGTACAGGGGCAGAATAACCTCCCTTGTCCTGCTGCCCACACTGTTCTTGATCCAGCCCAAGATGCCATTGGTTCTCTTGGCCAACTGGGCACACTGCTGCCTCATCTTCAGCTACTCTCTACCAGCACCCCCAGGTCCCTTTCTTCCTGGCTGCTCTCCAGCCACTCTGCCCCCAGCCTGTAGCACTGCTTGATGAAGTAAGAGATTTCAGAAGGTACTTATTCCACTCCACTAGTAATTTTAATCCAACCATAATTAAGAGAAACAGAAAATTAATATAATACTTCCCCCTCTCCTCTTCTTTTGTCTTGACCACTGACCACTGACCTAAGGGCATAAATTGCTCTTGTCAGAGCAAACAGATAAGTACAGGAAGCATCTGTAAATTAGAAAGCTTGAGATACATCAGCTCTGCTGTTTCAAGGGACAATTTGTTAATATAGCTGTCAATTTGTTAATTTAACTCATCACAGAGCTGGCATTGCAATGTAGCTGAAAAGTTGATAGCTTTATAGGAATTCATCTTGGGAAGAGCTTTTCAAAACTGCAGGAATGCAGGCCATATGATTTTAATTAGTCACGATTTTGATCCCTTTATTCAGCAGGATAATTATATTAACAGGATTTCTATCTTGCTCAACTGCACTCTGTATCCAAACTATAGTCTCTGTAAAACCGAACTAAAGGTACAGCAAAAAATGTATCACAAGTTAGAGCTGGCAGCCATAGAATCATAGAATGGTTTAGGTTGGAAGGGACCTCAAAGATCATCTGGATCCAACCACCCCCCCCATAGGCAGGGACACCTCCCACTAGAACAGGTTGCTCAAGGCCTCATCCAACTTGGCCTTGAACACCTCCAGGGAGGGAGCAGCCACAACCTCCCTGGGCAACCTGTGCCAGTGTCTCAGCACCCTCAGTGCAAAGAACTTCCTCCTAACGTCCAGTTTGAATCTCCCCTCTGCCAGTTTAAACCCATTCCTCCTCATCCTGTCATTACAAGACCTCATCAGTAGTCCCTCCCCAGCCTTCCTGTAAGCCCCCTTCAGGTACTGGAAGGCCACTATAAGGTCTCCTCGAATCCTTCTCTTCTCCAGGCTGCAGTGCCCCAACTCTCTCAGCCTGTCCTCATAGCAGAGTTGCTGAAGCCCTCTGAGCATCTTGGTGGCCTCCTCTGGACTGGCTCCAACAGTTCCACATCCCTCTTATGTTGAGGGCTCCAGAAGTGTACACAGTACTCCAGGTGGGATCTGACAAGGGCAGAGCAAAGAGGCAGAATCCCCTCCCTTGCCCTGCTGGCCACACTGCTCTTGCTGCAGCCCAGCACACAGTTGCTGTCTCGGCTGCGTGCACACTGTTGGCTCAAGTTGAGCTTTTCATCAACCCAGACCCCCAGGTCCTTTTCCTCAGGGCTGCTCTCAGCCATTCCCCACCCAGTCACATACCACTAAAATTTCTCATTATTGATACTCACTCTCATTTAGAATTTATGATCAAAGTAGACAAATGTCTCTCACATAGTTGATTCTAAATTGACTTAATGGTTAGGGACAACCAAATCTCCTTTGATGCTGGAATCCACACAAAGAAGGCAGTGTCACATTCCAAACCTTGCTATGGGTAAACTGCATACACAGAGCTTAAAATGTATTTCTAATCTGCTTAATGTCTTAATAATTTACAGGTCTAAATTATCTAACTAGTATGAAAAATTCTTGTACCTAATATAGTTAAATTAATATACAAAAAAACCTGTAGCACTTCCCTCTTTCCTCTGATCTTTTACTTGTGTTTTTATTTGCCCCCAGTGCAAAGCTGACACTTTCAGTGTTCCTCAGAAAGAAAGATGGAAGGATTCATAATATTAGAATTAGGACAGGACAGGATAGGATAGGATAGAATTAAAATTAAGATAGGATAGAATTAAAATTAGGATAGGATAGGGTAGAATAGAATAGAATAGAATGACCAAATCCTGTCAGAAGGGACCTCAAGGATCATTTGGTCTAAGTTTTCTTACTAAAAGAACACTTTAGATAAGATCATAGAACCATAGAATTAAGCAGGTTGGAAGAGACCTCTAAGATCACCCAGTCCAACCTAGCACCCAGCCCTGTCCAATCAACTAGAATTATTGGTGTCATATCACTAGATTGCAATTCACTTTATATAAAGTCAGTTAAATGTTTTCTATATTTCTTCTTCAAATCGTAGCACCATAGAATTAAGCAGGTTGTAAGAGACCTCAAAGATCATCCAGCACCCAGCCCTGTCCAGTCAACTACACTATCACAGTATCACAGTATCACTAAGTGCCTCATCCAGGCTTTGCTTCAGCATCTCCAGGGATGGTGCCTCCACCACCTCCCTGGGCAGCCCATTCCAATGCCAATCACTCTCTCTGACAACAACTTCCTCCTAACATCCAGCCTAGACCTCCCCTGGCACAACTTCAGACTGTGTTCCCTTGTTCTGTTGATGGTCCAGCACCCTGTCAAATTGAATGTTAAAAGTGTCCAAGCACATCCTACTTGCTGAGAGGGGCACAGTGTTGATGTCAGTATCACCTTTTTTCTCAGCACTGGGTCTGCTCGGGGCTATTTTCATACTTTGAGTTGCCACAGTCAACTTATTGGCTTCCAGACAGACTTTTATAATTGCACAGCTCCTCCAGTCCTAAATCCTCTAAGAGGTATTTTTGTCACACATTAATCATATATGTCTGCCAGAACATTAAAGCTATATAGAGAGGTTAAGAAAAAACAGGTGAGAAACAGTCATAGAATCATAGAATCAAGAAGGTTTGAGGAGACCTTCAAGATCAGCCAGTCCAAACTATCACCCAGCCCTAACCAATCAACTAGACCATGGCACTAAGTGCCTCCTCCAGCCTTTTTTTGAACACCTCCAGTGATGGCAACTCCACCACCTCCCTGGGCAGCCCATTCCAATGGCAAATCATTCTCTCCGTGAAGAAAGTGGTTTAATTGCTAGATAGTTGTCAAAATAAGTGAGAATAAGCTCAGGCACAGAAAGTTCAGAAAATCTGGAGACTTTGCAATGCTAAATTAGTAGACCTGTAGCCCAGTAAGGGTAAAATCATATTTACCTACTACAGCAACATGCTCCCTTGATGATGTCATAAGCCTAAGAGACTTATATTACATTAATAATGATACCAGATGCCACCAATTTCTCCGTGCTGGAGTGCTCTGTCTTCTAAATGAGGATGTTGGTAGTGCCTTACCTCAAAAAGGTATTAAAGTTTAAACTAACGTCATCTGTGATAAGAGCCCTATAAATGTATATCTGATATATCTGACTTTGGGAAGCCAATTAACTAAAAGCAATGCACACAAACAGAATTATAGTCCTTTAGAGAGCATATCTCAGAAAGGATGATGACCTCTGCCAGGGTGACCTCATCCTGTAGTGCAGGCAGAGGAGGTAGAAAGAAGGACATTTGTTGTGACCATGATGGAGTATCTGCCCTAGGAAGTGAGAGTCTGCAGAGTGAAGAGGAGAGCCTGTGAGATTTTCAAAACCAGTGTGTGATGGTTTGGGAGTTACTCACCCCCCCACTGTTATGAAATCCCCCAGACTAGACTCAGTCAAGCTAGAAGTCAAGGAATGAAACTCACAGCTTAGCACAATATACAAGCAGATATTTACAACATGTCACAAATACATATACAGCTTTATATAGAAATACAGAAATATATACTGGGCTCCCTGGGCAGCCCATTCCAATGCCAATCACTCTCTCTGCCAGGAACTTCCTCCTAACACCCAGCCTAGACCTCTCCTGGCACAGTTTGAGGCTGTGTCCCCTTGTTCTGTTGCTGGTTGCCTGGAAGAAGAGCCCAACCCCACCTGGCTACAGCCTCCCTTCAGGTAGTTGTAGACAACCCTGAGCCACTTCAGGCTGTGCCTTCTTTCTGGTGGTCTGCTCTCTGTGTCTGACTGCCTTTAACTCCCTTTTTCCTCTAACCTCCCTGCCTCCTGTTTTTGACATCTCACCTCCAGATTTATCATGTGAGATATAGGGGGGTTGATCTGGTTATTTTTGAAAGGAGGGAAAGAGGGAGGGGGAAGGGGGTTTGGGTCAGGAGCCCTCCTGGGGACTCTGATTGTTTCTGGGAGGGGTATTGTGTTTCTGTGTTACTTTTAATTTGTACATAACTGTATGTATTTGTGTATATCTGCTTGTATGTTCTGCTAAGCTGTAAATATAGCTTCATGCTTTAATTTTCAGCCATCTGAGTCTAGTCTGGGTGATTTTTTTAGGTGTGAGAGGATGGGTAACTCCCAAACCATCACAGGGAGAGAGGGGAAGGCATCCTATTAACGTATGGTTTCTGATCGGTATCTTGAGTCTCTGAGAAGTTTATATCAGATCAATACACTTGGCCATCTGCAAGCAATTTCCCCAATTCCTCCAGAGCCACCTCAAGCCATTCACTCCTGTGTATATCTCATCTGGAACATCCCTATTGAGTCTTGAGTTCTGCACATGTGACAAAAGCCACCAAACGAGATTTAGATGCATACAACTCAAGCGAAGCAAGAGCTCAAAGCTTCCTCTTGTATTCTAATCCGGAGAGTTAAAAGACAACATGAAAACAACTGCCACACGTTCCCCTGTGGCAATGAGCTCCAGCTTTTGCATCTCCCCCAGTCTGTTCTATTCTCTTCAAACAAGAGGTTTGGAATTTTAAAGCAAATGCAGCTGTACATTCCAACAACAAATATTTAAATGTTTGGGGGGGTTTGCTTATGACAGTTTAATGTCAGAGAAGTTACTGCAAATTGCCAGGGAAAAGAATCCCTGTAAAGCAGAGGCTTTAATTCAAATTATGCAGACAATTAATTGTTCTAAAACTGTAGCTTTAAACTCCAGGGTTCTGCACTTTGGCCACAGGCTGGGAGCAGAGTGGCTGGAGAGCAGCCAGGAAGAAAGGGACCTGGAGGTAGTGGTAGGTAGTAGGCTGAAGATGACACATCAGTGTGACCAGGTGGCCAAGAGAGCCAATGGCATCCTGGGCTGGATCAGGAACAGTGTGGCCAGTAGCACAAGGGAGGTTATTCTTCCCCTGTACTCAAAACTGGTCAGGCCACACCTTGAGTACTGTGTCCAGTTCTGGGCTACTCAATTCAAAAGAAATGTTGAGATACTGGAATGTGTCCAGAGAAGCGTGACAAAGCTGGTGAGGGGCCTGGAGCACAGCCCTGTGAGGAGAGGTTGAGGGAGCTGGGGGTGTGCAGTCTGGAGAAGAGGAAGCTCAGGGGTGACCTCATTGATGTCTACAACTCCCTGCAGGGAGGCTATAGCCAGGTGGGGTTGGTCTCTTCTGCCAGGCAACCAGCAACAGAAAAAGGGGACACAGTCTCAAGTTGTGCCAGGGGAGGTCTAGGCTGGATATTAGGAAGAAGTTCTTCACAGAGAGAGTGATTGGCATTGGAATGGGCTGCCCAGGGAGGTGGTGGAGTCACCATCCATGAAGGTGTTCAAGAAAAGCCTGGATGAGGACTTAGTGCCATGGTCTGGTAGATTGGACAGGGCTGGGTGCTAGGTTGGACTGGATAATCTTGGAGCTCTCTTCCAACCTGGTTGATTCTATGATTCTATTCCATGCATACTTGTCCTTTTAAAAGCTACCACTTAAGTTGGTAATCAGCCAACCTTAGCCTCTGATGGCCAGAGAGCCCTGGAGGATTACAGGACTACTGGAAATTGAGCATTCCCCAAGCTCTTTGTCCTATCTGTTTGTCATAACACGGCCACCTTGCAGAGATAAGAAAAGCACTTAAAGGTACAACAAAGCAACTTCATTCAACTAATGATCATAATCTGCCTCTAACCTTATCTGTGCAAAATCTTCCTCTTCAGAAATCGTTGTTGCTTCAACACTTGAGGCAAACAGCAGATCAAGCTGCAGATTATGTTTAGTCAGGCTTTTGCTCTGCAAAATCTCTTCACAAAGGCCTCTCAGTTGGGTTAAGCAGTTCAGGTGTAAAATCACAGTATCACAGAATTAACTGGGTTGGAAAAGATCATTGAGTCCAACCTATCACCCAACCCTTCTCATTAACCAAATTATGGCACTAAGTGCCTCATACAGGCTCCTCTTAAGCACCTCCAGGGATGGTGACTCCACCACCTTTATGGACTAATAGAAAACAAAAATGGGGCTAAGTACAAGTGCATGATTCATCCCTTTTCAGGACAATGCACACCAATATTGCCTATACTACAGAGAGTACAAAAGAGATGCTAATAGCATTTAAACTACGCAATTAAGGGCTAATTCTCTGTTAGATTTTGATGGTTTCTTGGATTTTTTGCTGGGGTTTCTTTGGTTTTGGTTTTTTTTTTTTGGTTTGTGGGTTTTCAAAAGGCATCTTCTATGTGTAAACAACTCAGATCTGGTCCATATCTGTTACTCAGCATGCAGTAGTGTTTTCTGATTTTTCACAACATCACACATCTGAGTCCAAGAGAGGGCTACAAATATGATGAAGGGGCCGGAGCACTGCTCTGTGAGGAGAGGCTGAGTGACCTGGGGCTTTCTGGTTTGGTGAAGACTTAGAGGGGATCTAATCATGTTTATAAATATCTGAGGGCTGGGAGTCAAGAGGCAGGGCATAAACTCTTCTCACTTGTGCCCTGTGACAGGACAAGAGGCAATGGATGTTAACTACAGCACAGAAATATCCACCTCAACGTGAGAAAGAACTACTTTAGCCTGGAGAAGGCTCAAGGGTGACATCATTGCTGTCTACAACTAACTGAAAGGAGACTGTAGCCAGGTGGGGGCTGGTCTCTTCTGCCAGGCAACCAGCTACAGGACACAGTCTCAAGTTGTACAAGGGGAGGTCTAGGCTGGATGTTAGGAGGGAGCCACTGGCAGAGAGAGTGATTGGCATTGGAATGGGCTGCCCAAGGAGGTGGTGGAGTCGCTGTCCCTGGAGCTGTTGAAGCAAAGCCTGGCTGAGGCACTTAGTGCCATGGTCTAGTTGATTGGACAGGGCTGGGTGCTAGGTTGGCCTGGGTGATCTTAGAAGTCTCTTCCAACCTGGTTGATTCTATGATTCTATGATTCTTTACTGTAAGGTCACAGAGCACTGGAAGAGGCTGCCCAGAGAAGTTATGGAGTCGCCTTCTCTGGAGACTTTCAAGGCCTCTCTGGATGTGTTCCTATGTGACTTAGATTCTCTGGTCTTGCTCTAGCAGAGAGTTTGGACTCGATTTCTGGAGGTCCTTTCCAACCCCTAACATGCTGTCATCCTGTGACACATACATTAGCCCTTCATAGATAGGGTCACAGCAAAGCATCTCATTCTATTCTATAAGAGTATCTCAAAACTAACAGTATCTGGAGAGGAGTAGTCTCTTACTGCTCTCTTGCACACTGTTTTGTTGCATTGTCCCCAGGAAGCATTTTGTCTCACATATGTGCTCTACAGATTCCTTATGACAAAATTCTTTCTTCAAATTCACAAGGTCCATTAGTGGCATCAGCTGAACATCCACCTGCATTTCTGTGCATTTCAAAAGCATGCACATGATTATGCTCCATGCAACTAGATTACTTATACATTTTAACAGGCTGGTAAATAGCATCAGAATTGGTTCTAAAAAACGTTTCCTCTGTTATGTTGTAAGTTACCTCCCCTGTCTGTTCCATGATGGAGGAACTGCCACTTCAGAAATGCCTGGCACTTGCCTCCCATAAAGTCCTTTTCATCGCTGAGCACTTTTCTGGGCTAGGAAAATTGGTTAGCAGATTCCTTTCCTTCACAACTGCTTACACATATAAGAGACTGGAACGTTTCAGAAGATAGGAAATTATAATTTGCCTTGTCTGACTTCCCAGCTCCTCCACACATTTCATTTTCATGAGAAACAGGCTGGCCTCCTGGCCAGAAAGAATCCCAAGCCAATTATTCCAGTGATGTAAATCAAGCCAATTTTATCTGTCTTGCTTTGTACCAGCCTGGAATATAGCTCATAAATTCTGTGTTGTATTAAAGATTAAAACTGTATCAGAAGTCTTCATTATTACTTAAGTGTTCACATACCTCTTTTCATTTCCATAACAGAGAAGTTCATGTCCTTTGCCACATCTAGCAGTGTAAAAATGTGTAAGGAAATGAAATACTTGCTGATTGGAAAAATAAGCTCTAAAGATAGTAGGTTACTGTGTGTTCTTCTATGCATATTGGACAAGTAGCAATCCACAGCAATTTGGAGCTGCTCAGCTTTACAATTATTACCTTGCCATGTCTGTGAAGGGTCTATTTTTAAGGTTTCTGATCATCCTCTCTGTCATAGTATAATATCAAGGGGGATTGGCCCTTTTTCTCCTTTCAGCCTACAGTTTAAAAGCATTGTATGCTTCCCGAGTTGCTCACCCTAACTTTTCTCTCTGCAATGGAGATGTTAGAAATAACCAATTCCCATTTTTTTTTCAAGGGTAAAAAGAACCTTTTTTGTTTGTTTGGGTTTCTTTTGTGTTGGTTTTTTTTGTGTTTGGTCGGTTTTCTTTTGTGTTTTTGTTTTTGTTTGTTTGGGTTTTGTTTGTGTTGGGTTTTTTTGGTTGGTTGGTTGTTTTTTTGGGGAGGGAGTTATTTTGGGTTGGTTTTTTTGTGCTTGTTTTTTTTTTTACTTTTATTTTTGCATAATGGCTCAAAGATACTTTTACCCAGAGATTGATTGATTGATCAATCGATTTATCTATCCATCCATCTATGCATGTGTGTATATATCTACCTATCTATTTATCTATCAATCCACCTACCTATCTATCCATCCATCTATCCATCCATCCACCTATGTATCTATCCATCCAATTATGTATCTATGTATCTATCCATCTATCTATCCATCCATGTATGTATCCATCTATCTAACTATCTATCTGTCTATCTATCTACCTACCTACATATCCATCTATCTATCTATCCATTATCTATCTATGTATATATCTATCCAGGTATGTATGCATCTATCTATCTATCTATCCATCCATCCATCCATCTATGTATGCATGTATGTATGTATGTATGTACCTACCTACCTATCTATCCATCCATCTATCTATCTATCCATCTATCTATCTATCTATCCATTTATCTATCTATCCATCTATCTATCTATCTATCTATCTATCTATCTATCTATCTATCTATCCATCCATCCATCCATCCATGTATGTATGTATGTATCTATCTACCTACCTACCTACCTATCTATCCATCCATCTATGCATATATGTATCTATTTATCTATCTATCCATTCATCTGTTCATTTATCTACCTACCTATCTAACCATCTACCTATCTATCTATCTATCTATCTATCTATCCATCATCTATCTATCTATCTATCTATCTATGTATCTATCTATCTATCTATCTATCTATCCTTCTATGTATGTATGTATGTATGTATCTACCTACCTACCTACCTATCTATCCATCCATCTATTCATTTATCTACCTATCTATCTATCTATCTATCTATCTATCCATCATCTATCTATCTATCTATCTATCTATCCATGTAGGTATGTATGTATCTGTATATCAGGAAAATGACAAATCCCTATTCCCCAAATACTTTGCACACGCCAATAATTTCAGTGAATTATTTATCTCGGCCCTGAGGTGGATTTTGATGATTATTTGATACACCCAGCAGTAGCTGAGAAAAATATGAGAACAGCCTCTATGACAGGAAGAAGGAATTTAGCTGATAGTCACTCACAGATATTTTCCTGTATTCAAAAATTTACAGGCACAGACAGACACCTCCAGTGAAGCACCTTCAGCAGCTGGAACCTGAATAGAGACTAGCAAAGACAACAATGGTCTTCAATCTAAAAACAGAGCTCTGCTGCATTTCCTACTGTACTGAATGCTCAGTATAGTGCAGATATCAGAGTGATTTAAACTTCAATTTTCTCTCCACCCTGCAGCTCGGAAAACTCTTCCCCCCCCCAGTTTTCTTCCAAGTGGCACAATGCTTTTGTGGAAATGAGAGGCTAGTTGCTGACACTTTGAATATAGAAAATTAATTAGCATTTCCATAGCAGTGTAAATAGCAGTCCCTGGAGGCATGCAGGGGAGATAATGAACATCAGGATTAACATTACACATTACAGGCATCAGACTATTATTACACCTTAATGACATGCAAGTGAACAGTTTTCAAGTAGTGGAGAGATGCTGTGTAATAACAGACTTCTCTAGGCTATAAAATGAGTTAGGGAAATGCAGTGCTTGTTCACACAGGCAGAGTTTCACCTAGCAGGCTGTCTTGCAGGAGAACTTTTCAAAGGATATTTTGGAATGATTTAGCCCATAACCATAAATATTTCTCGGCCATCCCCAGACTTTCAGCAGCCTGGCATTTTTTTGTGACCATGTGATGCATTCGTTGCAATGAGTAGCAGTCAGTCAGCTAAAACATGCAAAAGGATGTTTTGGAATATCCAAATTAATATCCCAAATTCACAGAAAGCATCTGGTTGGAAGAGACCTCAAAGGTCATCCAGTTCAACTCTCGACCCAGCACTGAACGGTCAACACTAAACCATGTCCCTAAGCGCAGGCTCCACAGGCTGCTTGAACAATTCCAGTGGGGACAGCTCCAACACTGCCCTGGGCAGACCATTCCAGTGTCTGGTAACCCTCATCTCCTAGCATCCATCCTGAACCTCCCGTGGTGCACCTTGAAAACATTTCCTCTAGTCCTGTTGTTTGCCACCAAGGAGCAGAGCCTGCTCCTTCCTCACTCCAACCTCCCTTCAGGCAGTTGTAGAGAGCAATGAGGTCTCCCCTCAGCCTTCTCTTCTCCAGACAATAGCACTTTCCTCTCTTCTATCATCTCACTGGCTGCTGGCTGTGTTTCAGAGCTAGTCAAAACTCTTGCTCCAAAAAGGATTTTTTACATTAATCTACATTAGTTTATTCCCAGCCTGATTAAAGAGATAATTTAAAGCTACAGATGCATAGCAGTACCAAATTGGTGAAGCTTGAACCAGTTTATGAGGAAGATTTTTAGTCTTTCAGATTCTGGTGAACCTGAGTGGCTATGGTGATGAAGATCCACCAAAGCTCAATATTTTGCTGTCTTCTAGTTGACTGGATAGGGCTGGGTGCTAGGTTGGACTGGATGATCTTGGAGGTCTCTTCCAATCTGATTGATTCTATGACTCTGTGTATTTTTTTCTCTTGAATTTCTTTTTCTTCTAATCAATTTAAGCCACACCAAGTACAAGCTTAGTAAGCTTTGAGTTTGAGTCATTCCTCACCAAGCTGCACTGAGAGGAAAATATGTATCTCTATATTCACAGAGCAGCCTCTGAAGCTGGATAATTCTATTTAACACTACAGGAAACTGACTTGTCTTCAAAAATTTCCTACACTCTGCAGACACTTGTTAAGAACTAATGACAGAAAATGCTCTTTATTACTGCAGTTCAAAGACAAGATTCAAAGCAGAGATAAAGCAGGCGACTCCCAATTTTCACTTTTCTGTGATGTTAGCCCTGGGAAAAAGCCTGTAATTGGGATCCACAGGATTCTGCTTTCTGTGAACCAGCGGCAGCAAACCTTTGGCACAGGCACAGATTTGGATGGAGACGAAAAGTGCTGTGCTTACAATGCTTTTTAACATTCTTTTGGTGCCAGCTGCAAAGCAAAGATTATTCCCTGTCTACTGTTTCTGAGACTCCTAACTTGGGCATTTATTCTTTTGATTTCTGAGCTCCTCAGACTGAGTGTTTGATTGCCTTATTTAGCTGAGAAGCCAATTCCCTTTCTACCTGAGATTCAAAAACTTGTCAAGAACAAGAAATACAGAAAATTTAAGCTTGAAATATTTGAGTGAACAATCAGAAAGTCTGAAATATGGCTTTAGAAAACACTTTTAAGTGGCAGACAAACTGCCTGAGAGTTATTTCCTTATTACTTGGGCTGTTTTCCACGTTTGTGAACTATATTAAAATTTGAGTTTAAAAATGCATGAAATAAATCAAGAAACAGTTAATTGAAAGAGCCCATCTATCAAAATAGCCCTTTGCTGTGCAGCTGGCTAAAATATCATTCAGAGGACAAGAAATCTATGGAGCTTTGTGGTGAGGGGAGCTTGAAGTCTGACATGCAAGCTTTGTTTTACAGGATGATGCATTAAAGTGTTGATAGACTCTAATCTGTAACAGATTAATTACAAAGGCCCTTACGTAGCCCAGTCTATGTGATTTTGCCATCTCTAACCAAAGGCTCAGGATTGATCTGTCAGTGCTGAATCTCTGGGCTTCAATGGCTTTGCTCAAGACTGATCTAGTTTCAGCTCATTTTGAAAGTGGCAACAATTACCCAGAGGTGAATTGGCTTTGGGCTCTTGTCTTCTAAGTCTAAATCCCATAATCGCCAATGTGGTATGGACCTGACTGGGTCAGGGTCCACCAAATGGTCCCTTGGAAAGGGACCTGGGACTGGGAGAGGTGACTGCATTCTGTGGCTATAGCTGGAAGGGCCTGAGAAGGGAAATGTGGCTGTGAGAAGAAACAAAACAAAACCAAGTAGGCTGAACATGAGGCAGCAGTGTGCTCAGCTGGCCAAGAGAGCCAGTGGCATCCTGGCCTGGATCAGGAACAGTGTGGCTAGTAGGACAAGGGAGGTTATTCTGCCCCTGCACTCAGAACTGCTCAGGCCACACCTTGAGTACTGTATCCAGTTCTGGGCTCCTCAATTCAAGAGAGATGTTGAGATACTGGAACGTGTCCAGAGAAGGGCAACAAAGTTGGTGAGAGGCTTGGAACGCAACCTTGTGAGGAGAGGTTGAGGGAGCTGGGGGCGTGCAGCCTGCAGAAGAGGAGGCTCAGGGGTGACCTCACTGCTGTCTACAACTACCTGAAGGGAGGTTGTAGCCAGGTGGGGTTGGTCTCTTCTGCCAGGCAACCAGCAACAGAACAAGGGGACACAGTCTCAAAGTGTGACAGGGGAGGTCTAGGCTGGATGATAGGAGAAAGAACCATTCTATGATTCTAAGTTCTTCACAAAGAGTGTGATTGGCATTAGAATGGGCTGCCCAGGGTCCCTTCCAACCCTGACTGATTCTATGATTCTAAGAGGTCAGCTTAACTCCACCAGCTGAACCTCTAAGAGAACTATGCAGCATGCCTGTGGCATTCACACGAAGAACACTGCCTTACAAATGGTGTACTTCAAACTACATTTTACCTGCTGTGAAGACCTGTGTACTTCTGCAGTGAAATACGTTTTCATTTGGAAGTTGTCAGCTCCTCAAAGGTGAAATTACTAGGCATCATTCCAAAAGAAATCAATACAAATATTTTGTTAGGAGGTGTTAGAAAGGGGGGGGTGGGAACCCCTCATAGGTAGGATTGGCAAGCATGTGTTTATGAAGATGTCAGGGGTAAGGCAATTCTCAGTTGTTTTATTTATGCTACTATTTATTACTATGCTTAATATAAAACAAAAAGTCAATGTGCTCCCATAAATGCAGAACATTAATCTGTGCTGATGCCCTAATACTTCAAAGATAAAACATGAACAAAAAATGGATTTGTAATTCCCTCTTTAAAATTCCACTGCAAACATTTGGGAGAGCTGAAGTGTGAATGTTAATAAAGTCTCTTCATGATGTGTCTGCAGGTCCAAATGTGATCTCCCCAAGAAAACTGCACTGAGGAGTCTGGATTTAATGTTACTCATCTTAACCTCAACTCTCATTTCAGTCAAATGATCAGAGTGGTGAATTCTATCTTTTGGGTCATGTATAGATTCACAAAACCTGCTCACGAAGTATTGAAAGAAGGGGGTCACAGAATCACAAAAACAGCCAGGTGGGAAAAGCCCCTCAGGATCACTGAGTCCAACCTATAACACTACTCAACAAGATTCACCATAAACCATGCTCCCTCCCTGGAGGTGTTCAAGGCCAGGTTGGAAGAAGCCTTGAGCAACCTGTTCTAGT
This sequence comes from Pogoniulus pusillus, assembly GCF_015220805.1. Taxonomy (NCBI): domain Eukaryota; kingdom Metazoa; phylum Chordata; class Aves; order Piciformes; family Lybiidae; genus Pogoniulus; species Pogoniulus pusillus. The sequence goes on along the minus strand of NC_087273.1, from coordinate 37,815,042 downwards.
GGGAGGTGTCCCTGCCTATGGCAGGGGATGGGAACTGGCTAAGCTTTGAGGTTCCTTCTAACCTAAACCATTCTATGATTCCATGTTCTGTTCAGCCCCTTCTGAGGACCATTATTCTATTATTCTATATCCCTAAGTGCCACATTCAAATGACCATTAAACATAGTCAGGGTTGCTGTCAAATGTTGTGACAAATCTAATCTATATATAAATATCTGAGGGATGAGGAGCAAGAGGGAGGGAACAAAGTCTTCCCTGATGCTCCCTGGCATAGGACAAAGGGTGATGGGTATAATATTTCAGCACACAAAGTTCCACCTCAACATGAGGAAGAACTTATTTATTATAAGGGTCACAGAGCACTGGAACAGGCTGCTTAGAGATGTTGTGGAGTCTTCTTCTCTGGAGACTTTCAAGACCAATCTGAATGCATTCTTGTGTGACCTGAGCTGGATTCTATGGTTCTGCTCTGGCAGGGGGGTTGGACTTGATCAACTATGGAGGTCCCTTCCAACCCCTAACATCCTGTGATCCTGTGAAATATATCATCATCTTTCCTGATAAACCTCTATAACCCAGAAAACTGAGTACAAAAGTTATCACAGTCAGAAATACACACACACAAATAAAAAGTAATATGTGTTACAATAAATCAAGGTTGAGATACTGGAATATGTCCACAGAACGGCTATGAAGCTGGTGAGAGAACTGGAGCACAGCCCTGTGAGGAGAGGCTGAGGGAGCTGGAGGTGTACAGCCTGCAGAAGAGGAGGCTCAGGGCAGACCTCATTGCTGCCTGCAACTACCTGAAGGGAGGCTGCAGCCAGGTGGGGTTGGTCTCTTCTCCCAGACAGCCAGCAACAGAACAAGGGGACACAGTCACAAGTTATGCCAGGGGAGGTCTAGGCTGGATGTCAGGAGGAAGTTGTTGCTGCAGAGAGTGATTGGCATTGGAATGGGCTGCCCAGGTAGGTGATGGAGACACTGTCCCTGCAGGTGTTGAAGCAAAGCCTGGATGAGGCAGTCGGTGCCATGATCTAGTTGACTGGACAGGGCTGGGTGATAGGTTGGACTGGATGATCTAGGAGATCTCTTACAACCTGCTTGATTGATTCTATGATTCTATGTTGAGAGTAATATTCTGTCTCAAGGGTATTCATGCTTTGCACTCATGCTTCATCCCACCATCTGCTATTCAAGTCTTTTCTATTAACTGTGGCCACTAGTGGTTTAAGTTTCAGCATCTTTTAAACATTCCAGTGACCTGGAAAAGAGGAGGGGGGGGGGGGGGGGGGGGGGGGAAGCCACATAACTGGAATTAAAGTCTAACACCAATTTCCACTCCTGTACTTTGTATTTAATAGATCTGTCATCAATTAAATAAGGGCATATGTTAGATGAGTTCTATGACCAAATACATTTCTCTGATCTGAATCCATCCATCTGCATTGCTAAAAGGCCATGAAATAGCTTCTTTGATATTTTATTATCACTGAGGTGTAAAATTTAACAGCAGAGCCAACAGTAGCTGAAATCCCTCTCTTCAGGGAAAAGGACAATGTATGAGATTTAAAGTCCAAGTGACAAGATAGTCAAAAGTAGAAAATGGATGCTCAGAAAGAAACTTTGTCAGTAAAAGCCATTAGTGAAACATGCCAAAATCAAAAGGCTTCTCTTTCAACAAAATACTCTTTTGACAGTTTTCAAATTCCAAGTGCTCATTTCTTCTTCTTCTGAGACTGCTTAATGCAAATGTGTTCTGTGCTCTCTGCTTTAACCGAGCAAAACAGTCATGAGCATTGCAATTCAGATTCGCTCACTGCATCACCCATCACTTGCACAGAGTAAGTGCTGAGGATGTCAGGGTTGTCACAAACAAATCTTCTTGCTGTTCATGGAAAATGAGTATCCAGAAAAGCAATAAAACTAACTTCAAGAGACAAGGTATAATAACTGTGCGATAACTTGACTGGGTTGTTTGGATGCTTACAGGCAAGAGACACAGTGACCTGCCAAGCCACATTCACTTAAAGGTGGGTTTGCCAACATCCTCTAGGTCTAAGACACTCCTTCACTGCCAAAAAGTCCCATAGTCTCTCCATCATAGAATAGAATCATGGAATCATAGAATCAGCCAGGTTGGAAGAGGCCTCCAAGATCATTTAGTCCACCCAAACCTCTCCAATCAACCAGACCATGGCACTAAGTGCCTCTTCCAGGCTTTTCTTCAACACCTCCAAGAGATGGCAAGCCCACCACCATTCAAGTGCCAATCACTCTCTCTGGTAAGAATTTCCTCCCAACATCCAGCCTAGACCTCCCCTGGCACAACTTGAGACTGTGTCCCCTTCTTCTCTTGCTGCTTGCCTGGCAGAAGAGACTGACCCCCACTTGTCTACAGCCTCCCTTCAGGCAGTTACAGACAGCAATGAAGTCACTCCTGACCCTCCTCTACTCCAGGCTGCACACCACCAGCTCCCTCAGCCTCTCCTCATAGGGCTTGTGACATCCCTGACATGAACACCAGTCCTTGTGTGGACCACAGTGCCAACCCCACAAAAACACAAAAGAAAGCCAGAAATCATTGATAAATTGGAGTTTATCAACATCTTTCAAGTCTAAGACACTTCTTCACTGCTGAAAAGTCACATAGTCTCTCCATGCCTGACATGTGCTCCAGTTCTTGTGTGGACCACAGTGCTAACCCCACAAAAACACAAAAGAAAGCCAGAAATCATTGATAAATGTGGGTTTATCAAGATCTTTCAGATCTAAGACACTTTTACACTGCTGAAAAGTCACATAGTCTCTCCACCCCTGACATGAAGTCCAGTTCTTGTGTGGACCACAGTGCTAACCCTACAAAAGCACAAAGAAAGCCAGAAATCATTGATAAATGTGGACTTATCAATATCTTCCAGGTCTAAGGCACTTTTTTCACTGCTGAAATGTCCCACAGTCTCTCCATCCCTGACATGAACAGCAGTCCTTGTGTGGATCACAGTGCTAACCCTACAAAAAGCATAAAAGAAAGCCAGAAAACTCCAAAACTGACCTGAGAGTCCTTAGACTTTAAAGGGAATATCAACCCATAGTGATTTCATATCAGTTACTGAGACAGCTTAACCTTGCACCATCTCTTGGTTTTTAGTATCTTATTGATCCCTTTGAAAGGGCGTGAAGATATTTATTGATCTTTATAATGACAGTCAAGTGAAAAACTATGCATACATAGTGTTTAATTCCAATCTTGTTATGGGTAAACAGAGAAATATTCATGTAGTCATAAAGCAGGAGAAAAAAATCAGGCTCAGAAAACAACTTAGCATGAACAAATGAACAAGAGAAAGAAAGGGAGAAGAAAAGCAAACAAGCAAGAAAGCAAGTAAATACATGAGTGTTTTCTTATTCATTCATGCTCTTTGTGCAAATCCAGATTAACTTTCTTGTATTAATTAAACCTTTGAGCCATGTAAACAAGAGTAAAGATATTAGTTAAAATGTTAACCGAAATATGGCACAGAAAATATATCAAATATTTCTGACATATCTAAATTAAATTACACTTGGTAGGAGGCTGCCTCTAGCCCTGCTCAGTAAAACAACAAAGGATGTGTTTAATCCTTCAGCAAGAAGCTCACATGCAAAAAATTAGTAACTCACCCTGCCTAAAAGATGTTTTTTGTTCCCTCCAGGTTGATTAAAGAAATGTGATGATATTCATGAGAATCATAGAAACAACCAGGTTGGAAGAGACCTCCAAGCTCATCCAGTCTAACTTCAGCTCCAGCACCCCCTAAATTCCAGTTCTTACTTAGCTTAAGAAGCAAAAGCCACACAGAGTGGAGCATCCCCAGCACCATCTCAGGCTGCAGCAATACTGGGGGGACAGTTTGAAGAGGGTCACTCCAAAGGCAGGGGATTTGCCAGGGGCTGGTTGTGTGCTGGAGAGCAGAAGTTGCCCTCCTCAGCTGAGTATAAAGTGTAAGGGTGAGGCAAGCCAGGACATCTAAGCCTGCCAGGACACATATTGCTGCAGAAAGAAAAGTGGAGACTTTCAGACATTAAAATACTTCTCTATTCCAAGCTTACCAGTGGGAATTTCTATTATTCAGACTTCAGATTGTTGCTTTCTCACTTATGGAACATCAGGCTCCCTCCTTTAATTTCAATGGACACCTGAGTTGTCTCAGGGGATATTTCTTTGTATTTATTGTATTTTTAATAAAGTCTCTGGATGCTTTATTCTTTGAAGTCACAGACTAGGTTTGCTAGCTAGCAAAAGATACGTCAGTTACCACAAACCTAACCTTGTTCTAAAGATGATATAATCTATCTGTCACACACAATAAAACATCTCAATAACTTTATGAAGCAGAAAAGAACCAACAGCACAATTTGCATCCGTCTCAGGAATGCAGATTGTGCAGGTATCAGAGCCAAAGACAAGTCAAAAGCACCATCACGCCTCTGAACTCTTAGGCATGCCAAACAGATTCACTAATTGACAAAACTTTGTTCCTCTGGGTTATTTTTCATACTGAAATATCTGCTCCGCGCTCATTTTATTTTTGGATTAAATCAAGGTTTCACAGGATTTTGCATATCTCACACAGAGAATCTTTAGACAACTACTTCTCCTTGCTTTGCAGAGAGATTTTTGTCATGGGATTATCACATTTTGACTTGAATTCTCATTTTGGCTCAAATTCTTACCATTACAAAGATTTTCAAGGCTGTGATTGAAGCGTTGACTAACCCTCAAGCAGATATAAAGTGGTGCTTCTCACATCAGCAGGATTGTTCTCTCCTTTAAAGTCACAGAAATCATAGAATTGGTTTAGGTTGGAAGGGACCTCAAAGAGCATCCAGTTCCAACCCCATGCCATAGGCAAGGACACCTCCCACTGGAACAGGCTGCCCAAGGCCTCATCTAACCTGGCCTTGAACACCTTCAGGGAGGCTGTGGATGACAGAAGCACAGAATGTGATCAAAGATCACATTCTGTGCTTCTGTCATCCACAACCTCCCTGGGCAACCTGTGCCAGTGTCTCACCACCCCCACTGCAAAAAACTTCTTCCTAACATCCAGTCTAAATCTCCCCTCTGCCAGTTTAAACCCATTCCTCCTCATCCTGTCATTACAAGACCTTGTCAATAGTCCCTCCCCAGCCTTCCTGTAGGCCCCTTCAGACACTGGAAGGCTGCTCCAAGGTCTCCTCAAGGTTTTCTCCTCTCCAGGCCCCATCTTTAGGGTCCAGAGGAGGGCACTGAAGCTGCTGAAAGGCCTAGAGAATAAATCTTATGAAGAGTGACTGAGGGAGCTGGGGATGGTTAGGTTGAGGAAGAGGAGGTTGACAGAAGATCTCATTGCTCTCTACAACAAGGGACATTGTGAAGAGGCTGCTGCAGGTCTCTTCTCACCGGTAGCTGGAGACAGAACAAGAGGGAATGGCCTCATGCTGAGGCTGGGTAGCTTTAACTTGGACATTAGGAAAAGATTTTCCATGAAGGAAGTGGTCAGGGACTGGAATGAGCTGCCCAGGGAGGTGGTGGAGTCACCACCCTGGATGTGTTTAAGGGTTCTTTGCATGTGGTGCTTAGGGATTTGGTTTAAGGTGCACTTAGTGCCATGGTCTAGTTGACTGGCTAGGGCTGGGTGCTAGGTTGGACTGGATGAGCTTGGAGGTCTCTTCCCACCTGGTTGATTCTATGATTCTACGATTTGTTGAGTAGGGTTCTAGGTTGGACTTGTTGATCCGGAGGGGCTTTTCCAACTCGTGTCTGTGACTCTGTGAACTCCCATAGCCTGATCTCATAGCAGAGGTCCTCCAGCCCTCTGATCATCTCCACGGCCCTCCCGCGGGCTCGCTCCAGCAGCTCAGTGTGAACATCCCTTCCTCCTGTGCACGTTAGAGGTGTTCAGTTTCACTTAATGAATGAAGTTCTGGGTGGGATGTTCGCACAGATCCACACGCTGATGTTATGCAACTCTTTCAAATCCTTTCACTATAATGTAAGCCACTATTTATAGTGGTGCCCTCGATATTCATAACGGTGCTATGGGATCTCACCTATCAGTCCTTCTTTGAGGAAAAGACTGCCTCAAAGAGTAGCAAAGAAGCTTGTGGGGGAAGGTCCAAATCATGCCTAGAATACACATCCATCACATGCCCTAAATACCTGCCCGAACAGCCACCTTGCCCCGGTTCCCGCTTCTTCTTCCCGGGCGCAAGAAGCGGGAAAGCAGACAAAGGCTTCGGCGCCCCTCAGTCTGTCACAGACTCCCTGTTCGGCTTTGTTTGCGGTCAGGATCCTCTCTGCTTTGCTGGAGAAACAACTCAGGAGCGGTGCTAGGGGTGGTTTTACCTGCTGCTATTGGGCAAAGACTCGTCAGAATGCTCCAAACCCTCGCACAGTGCTTGTTTGCGGCGGCTGCTGCTGCCTTTGTTGTGTCGGGTACCTGTTTGCCTGAGGTGCCCCTGTGTGCCGCCACACTTCGCGTCGCGCCTAACTGGCACTCGCCTGCGACCGCAGCCCTGACCCTGCCTGACCGAGCCGAGGGACCCGCTTGAGCTCAGCCCAGCCCGAATATAGGTAACGACACAGGCACAGCTTAGCAACGAATTGCGACAGACACCGGCACCTACCGGGACCCGCCGGGCCGCCGCTCCAGCCCGCCGTGCCAGCCCGCCGTGCCAGGCCGCTGTGCCAGCCCGCCGTGCCAGCCCGCCGTGCCAGCCCGCCGTGCCAGCCCGCCGGCCGACTCCTTGCTGTACACAGGGCTCGATGGGGCTGCTCCAGCCCGCCGTGCCAGCCCGCCGTGCCAGCCCGCCGGCCGACTCCTTGCTGTACACAGGGCTCGATGGGGCTGCTCCAGCCCGCCGCTCCAGCCCGCCGTGCCAGGCCGCCGGCCGACTCCTTGCTGTACACAGGGCTCGATGGGGCTGCTCCAGCCCGCCGCTGTGCCAGCCCGCCGTGCCAGGCCGCCGTGCCAGGCCGCCGCTCCAGCCCGCCGCTCCAGCCCGCCGGCCGACTCCTTGCTGTACACAGGGCTCGATGGGACTGCTCCAGCCCGCAGCCTGCACCCTGCTGCGCCCAGGTGCCTGACCTCCCCATGACTTCCTGAGAGCCAGGGCAGACTCGCCTCGTGTCCGTGGCCCTTCTCAGACGACCTGCTCAGTCTGGACTGCACCAGCGGCAGAGCCCCGTGGCCTCTTTGAGGGTGGACTTTGAAGCCCACCAGGTGGCTGCGGCTGTGTTTTCCCCGTCCCGTCAGTGCTTTTTGGCTGGCAAACACTGAGACTCTCCACCAGTGAGTAACCGAACTCTCTTTACTCACGTCTGCGAAGGCTGATGCCGAACCTTTGAGCGGCAGTTTGAGCTGCAAGACTCTCCAGCTATGAAGACTTTCTAAAAGCCTTTCCTAACGCCTTTAAGTTTAATCTGACTCTGTAGGTACACTCTGCAAAATGCCCTTTTACCAACCACATCGTGGAATCTGCCTGTGCTGATTGATGCAATTCATAATCTATTTGATGATTTTTACGTCGGCCTCATTACAATTCACTGCTGAGCCAGATTCGAACCCCTCCTTAACAAAGCTCTGCTGAGCTCTGCTGGTTAACAGCTGAAGACTGCAGTCATCCTTTAGGCATCTCGTCCTAATGCTTTTCCTAAGGAACACCTAACTGATCATGCCATTAAGGAATCCCTATTCGTACCTCTTTAGGTTATATTATCTGTCCAGGATGCAGCAGAAGTATTCCCCTAATTCCTTAGGATGTTTCTGGCTTCATTCCTTCTTCTGTTGATGGGCACTGACAGTGTGAGCTTGCAGTCCAGAAGGCCAATCACATCCTGGGCTGCATCAAAAGAAGAGTTGCCAGCAGATCCGGAGAGGAGGCTCTGTCGTTTTGCTCTGGTAAGACCTCACCTGGAGTATTGCATCCAGCTCTAGAGCCCTCAATATAGGAAAGATGTGGACCTGAAGGAGTGGTTGCAAAGGAGGGCCAGGAAAATTATCAGGGGGTTGGAGCAGCTCTGCTACAAAGACAGGTTGAGGGAACTGTGGTTGTTCAACCTGGAGAAGGGAAGGCTCTGGGGAGACCTAATAGCAGCCTACTAGTATCTGAAGGATGGAGAGAGACTGTTTGTGAAGGCCTGTGGTGATAGAACAAGGGGCAGTGGCTTTAAACTGCAGAAGAGCAGATTTAGACTGGATGTTAGGAGCAGGTTCTTTACTATAGGGATGGTGGAACACTGGAACAGGTTGTTCAGGGAGGTGTTTGGGGCCCCATCACTGGTTATATTCAAGGTAGGCAGCCTTGTCTGAGTTGATGATGCCCTTGCTGACTACAGAGGGGGCTGATCTAGATGACTTTTAGAGGTCTCTTCCAACCCAGAGCATTCTATGATTTTATGATTCTATCATTCTTCTTTTGGTTTCCCACTACCATGAAACGCTTTTACAATGATTTCCCAACTGTATCTTGTAGCTCTACAGAACCACCCACACTCTGAGCAAAGTTTCACTACACCACACCTTCTGTGCTTTTCTCACTGTGCTATTTTTGACTACTTGTTTTAGCATCTCACAGAGATCTAAAGCTCCAAACGTAGTGCAATCATCGCCCTCCCAAACTTCTTTTTGCTTTAAGATTTCTACTAGACTCAAAGCAAGTGAAAAGTCAAACCAAAAGGAGAGTAGATGCACTCCTCCTTCCTAAAAGCAAGTCCTTAAGAATCCTTCAAGTATTTCACCTGCTTTCAGCTGAAATTAAAGCATCTTTGCTGTTCTGTGACTAAAATATTAAATAAGCATAGAATCTTAGAATGGCCCAGGCTGGAAGAGACCTCCAAAGGTCATCTAGTCCAACCTCCCCTGCAGTCAGCACTAGACCAGGTTGCCCAGAGCCTAATTGAGCCTCACTTTGAATATCTCCAGGGATAGGGCTCCAGGTATATCCAGGTGTAAATTTCCTCAGATATATAACAAGAAAGCTAAGATTCAATGCACAGGATTTAATTAGCTTAAGTTTCATTCAGTTCCTGTGGGGACTAGTAAATTCTTCAGTACTAGTCCTTTTGATGGGAGAGCCTGTTTAAAAGCCTTTTGAAAATCCAGGTAGATTTCTCTGTTGTCATCCAGAGAAGTTTGCCAAGAGCTTTTTGACAAATCTCTCATGTTGTTCTGGAGAGGCTTTTTCTACTTCTTCAGACACCTCTGCTCCCTTCTCATTATAAAGCAGGAGTAGCAAGTGATTCTGAATATCTGAGATAATCACTTTCAGAAGGTAATTACAAGCTTGTCTGTTTCTTGTGATATACATGTCTTCTGGCTCTGTCTCCATTGGGGGCTCCATTCCAAGATGCTAGAGGGATGTGACAGCGGTGCACAAAGCCACACTTCATAGTCAAACATGCAGAGTGGCTCTTCTCCATGCTTCACTTGAATTTCTCAAACACCAGAGCACCATCCATCTCATTTGGACAGTGACTGGAAAGATAGTGTGCTTTGCTGATTATTTATTTTGTTGTTCTTGCCTTTTTTTTCTTATTTTAGGGGGTGACCTCATTAATGTTTATAAATATATAAAGGGTGAGCATGAAGAGGATGGAGCCAGGCTCTTCTCAGTGATGCCCAACGACAGGGCAAGGGGCAATGGGTGGAAGCTGAGGCATAGGAAGTTCCATGTAAACATGAGGAATTTTTTTTTCACTTTAAGGGTGACAGAACACTGGAACAGGATGTCCAGGGGAGTTGTGAAGTCTCCTTCTCTAGAGATAGTTAAGGCCTGCCCGGTTGTGTTCCTGTGTGATCTACTGTAGGTGATCCTGCTCTGGCAGGGGGGTTGGACTAGATGATCTTTCAGGGTCTCTTCCAACCTCTAGCATTGGGTGTGGTTGTAGAATCATAGAATCAGTCAGAGTTGAAAGGGACCACAAGGACCATCTAGTTCCAACCCCCCTGCCATGGCCAAGGACACCCTACCCTAGATCAGGCTGCCCACAGTCTCATCTACACTGGCCTTAAACACCTCCAGCCATGGGGCCTCAACCACCTCCCTGGGCAACCCATTCCAGCCTCTCACCACTCTCATGCTCAACAACTTCCTCCTCACCTCCAGCCTGAGCCTACCCATCTCCATTCCCCCTAGTCGTGTCCCTCCCTGATATCCTGAAAAGTCCTAGTCCAGCTTTTTTGTAGGCCCCCTTCAGATACTGGAAGGCCACAATGAGGTCACCTCAAATATCTCAACCAGAAACCAAAACCCATTCCCTGTTTCTTTACAGGCTAAATATGCAAAAGGTGTTTTTAAGGAACAGTGATGCAAATGGCCTTCGACAAAGCCTTTATTAAGGCACAGACCTTTCTCATTACTCCATATCACTTTTGTATCTGAGTTCAGATTGCATTCATTTTGCAATAAAAGTAGCATTTAATGGAACCTGAAAACAGAAAATGACTTTTCTAAAACCTGCCCATATTATAATGCATGCAAACAACATTCTCAGCTTGATTTCCTATTTCATGTGAGCACTGCCTTAGGAGGAAAGGCTGAGAGGCCTGGGGCTTTTTAGTCTGGAGAGCAGAAGACTGAGAGGGGATCTAATCAATGTCTATAAATATCTGGAAGCTGGGGGTCAGGAAGGAAGGGACAGGAATAGTCTCTACTTACTTGAGCCCTGTGATAAGACAAGGGGCAATGGATGGAAACCTTAGTACAAGAAGTTTCACCTCTACATGGGGGAGAACTTTTTGACTATAAGGGTCACAGAGCACTGGATCAGGCTCCCCAGAGAGGATGTGGAGTCTCCTTCTCTAGAGACTCCCAACACACATCTATATTTGTTCCTTGTGGACCAGCACTAGATTCTGTGATCCGGTTCTGGCAGGGGCTTGAATTCTAAGGTCTCTGAAGGTCTCTTCCAACCCCTGACATCCTGTGATCAAATGTGCTCTTGTGGCCAGGAGGGTCAATGCCATTCTGGGGTGGATTAGAAGAGATGTGGTTAGCAGATAGAGGCTTTCCTGCTCTTCTGCTCTGCCCTGGTGAGGCCACATCTTGACTACTGTGTCTAGTTCTGGGTCCCCCAGTTCAAGAGTGACATAGAACTGCTTGAGAGAATGCAGTTCAGAGCCACAATGATGATTAAGGGAATGGAATATCTCTCTTACAAGGAGACCCTCAGTGAGCTGTGGCTCTTTAGCTTGGAAAAGAGGACACTGAGGGGTGACCTCAGTGTTTATCAATAAGTAAAGTATGAGTGCCAGGAGGCACTCATACATCACTCTACTGGGTGATGCTCAATGACAGGGCAAAGGGTGACCTTTAAGGGTCACCACTCATTACTCATGTGCACTTGGATATTTGAACCACTGACAAAGGAAATCAGCCAATTCAGCCAATGCAGTTTGTCCATCAAACTTCTATCTCTCTGATTTACTGCCCAGAATGTTGTAAGGGACAGAGGTCCAGGTGGATGATATCTATAGCTCTCCCTTTGTCCCACTGATGTAGTCATTCTGTCATAAAAGGCCACTAGGTTAGTCAGGCAAAAGTTACCCCTGGTGAAACCACGTTGGCTATCTCTAATCACTTCTTTGTCATCCATGCAGTCTCAAGTTGTGCTGGGGGAGGAATAGGCTGGGTGTCAGAAGGAAGCTGCTGGCAGAGAGAGTGATTGGCGTTGGAATGGGCTGCCCAGGGAGGTGGTGGAGTTGCTGTCCCTGGAGCTGTTCAGGAAAAGGCTGGATGAGGCACTTACTGCTATGGTGTAGTTGATTGGCTAGGGCTAGGTGATAGATTGGACTGGATGAGCTTGGAGGTCCCTTCCAACCTGGTTGATTCTATGATCCTATGAACACTATTCTCATACTGAATCCAAACCATCACACCGTACCATCTACTAGCAAGAAAATTAACTGATTCCAGCCAAAACCAGGATAGTGAGGCAAGAGAAAAGGAAAGGAAAGGAAAGGAAAGGAAAGGAAAGGAAAGGAAAGGAAAGGAAAGGAAAGGAAAGGAAAGGAAAGGAAAGGAAAGGGAAAGGGAAGGGAGAGGGAAGGGAGAGGGAAGGGAGAGGGAAGGGAGAGGGAAGGGAGAGGGAAGGGAGAGGGAAGGGAGGAGAGGGAGAGGGAAGGGAGAAGGAGGGAGAGGGAAGGGAGAAGGAGGGAGAGGGGAGAGGAGAGGGAGAGGGAAGGGAGGAGAGGCAGAGGGAAGGGAGGAGAGGGAGAGGGAAGGGAGAGGGAAGGGAGAGGGAAGGGAGAGGGAAGGGAGAGGGAAGGGAGAGGGAAGGGAGAGGGAAGGGAGAGGGAAGGGAGAGGGAAGGGAGAGGGAAGGGAGAGGGAAGGGAGAGGGAAGGGAGAGGGAAGGGAGAGGGAAGGGAGAGGGAAGGGGAAGGGAAAGGGAAGGGAGAGGGAAGGGGAAGGGAAAGGGAAGGGAAAGGGAAGGGAAAGGGAAGGGAAAGGGAAGGGAAAGGGAAAGGGAAAGGAAAGGGAAAGGGAAAGGGAAAGGGAAAGGGAAAGGGAAAGGGAAAGGGAAAGGGAAAGGGAAAGGGAAAGGGAAAGGGAAAGGGAAAGGGAAAGGGAAAGGGAAAGGGAAAGGGAAAGGGAAAGGAAAGGGAAAGGAAAGGGAATGGAAAGGGAAAGGAAAGGGAAAGGAAAGGGAAGGGAAAGGGAAAGGAGAGCACCACAACAAAATTTGCAGGTAGCCAAACTTAGTTTGAAACTAAGATAAACTGTATAGACATATGGCTAAACTATGCAACACTGATCTAAAGCAGATCACTGGGTAGTAAACTGAATTCAATACAATATCTTATAAAGTGTGGTAGAATTCTCAGCTTTACCTAAGTAGAAAAAGAAACTAAATGCAGACATTAAAATAAAACCAAACTATAACAATGCAAAAGGATAATGAAAGGGGAGGGGAAATGGTGCAATTTTATTATTATTAGGAGCTTTTCAGAGCTGCAATAGGGACTCGGTGCCTGTAAAATGTTCCACAGCAGCAGCGTGTTGGCAAAATTGCTTGTTCAATGTTTCAAGAGCAGAATTAAAGCCATACTTTCATCCACTGCAAGCAAAGATCAATGCAAGGTGTTCTTATACATAAATCAAAAAATGGAAGCATGCAATGCTTACCACTGGCCTTCTACACTGCTTCCTTTCATCCTCTCTGTTGTTTCCCTGGGTAGGCCATTTGCAGCTGATAAACATTTGATGTCGAAACCACATAGCAAGAGAAAAACAGAATAACAACTGCCACCGGGACAATGTCTAGCTCAGAAACCTGAACCAGACTTGCAACCTATCTCTGCAGCCATCTCCTCACAACAGTTCAAGAAAAGCTTAGGGAGCAGCATACATAATCAGCATATCAGAGCCCTGGTTGCACACATGGAGCTCATCACTCTGTTTACTCTGTGCCAGAATTATTTAGCAGGCAGAAACACTTCTCTGAAGTCAAAGGCAACAGAAATGAGATCTGAGAGCGAGATCCTGGCTTTTCTTAATTTAGTGGGAATTTCGCCACTGGCTTCAAAAGGAGGCAGAGTTTCACTCCTGCTGCTTAACATTCTTCAGCAATGGATATGCAGATGGTCAGTACAGTTAAGATTACCCTGAAAATACGATTAAAAAAGCCCAGTTTATTGACTTAGAAATGGTGTGGACAATTAAAATCTATCACCTTACAACCTTAAGTACCCAGGAGATACCTTTTCTCACTTAGTGTACTGCCTTCCACTAGCAAGGCAAAAAATAAACCAATTATGGATTTTTGAGGTGTTTGATTAAAGAAATCTGGAAAGCAGCTTTTGGAACCCCAAATTCTGACACTGGTCCAGTTCCCAGCGAGCAGCCATATGAATTAACAAACAGCACCAATGGAGAAACAAATTCCTAGTCACAATTATTTTTTGGAAGAACAGCAAAATAAAAGTGGAGCCATATGGACTTGCTTAATGAGAAATTATGGTGTATAATATGCTTCTCTGGTTATCTGTGGCTTATGTGACCACTTTTCCCCCCTTTTTTTTTTTAATCTAATGAGTAAAATTATATATATATATATAAATATATATATATATGTGTGTGTGTGTGTGTGTTAACAGTCTCACCATCTGCATTAAGGATCACACCAGAAGCAGTGCTCCAAACCTTCTCAGGATTTTTGTCTCTGGTGTAGCAGAGGTTTAGTGATCATCTGCTATTCTATCAAACACAGAAAAAGAAGTGAAAGGCACCATAAGGGATTTTTTTTTTGCCTTCTGCAGGTGACATAATGGGTGACAGACTAAGTCATCCTTTTATATTTTCAGGCTTATCTTCTTACAGCTGATTCCAAACCATGTTTGGGAAGATCACAGGATCAGAGGATGTTAGGGGTTACAAGGGACCAGAAGAGATCATCGAGTCTAACCACCCCCGGCCAGAGCAGGATAATACAATCTAGCTCAGACCATAGAGGAACACAAGCAGACAGGCCTTGAAAATCTCCAGAGAAGGAGACTCCACAATCTCTGGGGAGGCTGTTCTGGTCCTCTGTCATCCTTACAATAAAGAAGTTCCCTCTTGTGTTAAGGTGGAATGTCCTGTGCTGCAGCTTCCATCCATTGCTCCATGTCCTATCCCTGGGAGCAAGTGAGCAGAGCCTGTACCCCTACTCTTGACATCCAAACCTAAGATATCTATAAACATTTATTAAATCCCTTCTCAATCTTCTCTTTTCCAGACTAAAAAGCCCCAGGTTCCTCAGCCTTTCCTCATAAGACAGACTTCCAGTCCCCTAATCATCCTTGTAGCCCTCCATTGGACTCTCTCCAGCAGATCCCTGTCCCTCTTAAACTGGGGAGCCCAAAACTGAAGGTAGTACTCAAGATGAGATCTCACCTTGGCATAGTAGAGATCTCTATTTGAAACAAGATAGAGAATGTTTATGTTATCCTACCATCACTGAGTACCTGTGCACAGTAATTCTGATCACCACGAAGACACATCCACAGAAATTCTTCTCTTGTGCTTTAGGCTAGGCAGCTGTAGGACAGCCTGCAGTGTATCCTTACTGGCTATGATCTACCTTGCCTGAAAAATCTCTGGAGACAGGGGCAGATTTTAAGAACAAGAGGCAATCCCTTCATATACTATTTACTACTGCTTACTGCTTCTGCAAGGTGTCCCTGGCTGTTAACAGACCAAATTATATCCATCAATGTTAGTGACTGGTTTGAATTACTTTTAGCCAGGCACTTGAATTCTCTTAACACAGCTCTGAAGGAGAAGCAAGTGTCTTAATGCTTTGATCTTCAGCTTCATATGATGCAAATATAGGTGGTTCTCTCAGCTGGAGATCGGTCTATGGATCAGAGGAAAAGAGAAGTCCTGCTCAAAGGTCATGGAGCTAGCTTAGTAAATGAAAAATCAGTTCCTAGCTTTGATTTTCTCCATGATGTTATCCAAATCTTTCAGGTGAAGTAGCACAGAAAAGGATTTAAATATGTGGAAAGAGTAAGGCCACTAATCTCTAGATTTGAGTACATCAGTAGACTGGCAGTGTTCTGTATCTTTATCTCACAGGAGTAGCTCTTTATTAATCAGAGTATGAGAGAACAGCAGATTTATTTATATACACCAGTGGCAGTCACACAAAAGCCTGAAAGAAGTAGTGAGCTACTGAGCCACTCCTTTGTCTATCTTGTTTAGCCTATTTTCACAGCTAGCCAAGAGCAAGATTAGGGGACTTGAGCATCTCCCCTACAAAGACACACTTGAGAGACCTGGAGCTGTTTGGAGAAGAGAAGGCTGAGAGCACAGGTTGCCCAGGGAGGTTGTGGATAGATCCTCCCTGGAGGTGTTCAAGGCCAGACTGCATGAGGCCTTGAGCAACCTGTTCTAGTAGGAAATGTCCCTGCTTATGGTAGAGGTTTGGAACTGGATCATGTTTGAGGTCCCTTCCAACCCAAACCATTCTATGATTCTATTTGGGGAGTGTCTTCCAACCTGGTTGATTCTATGATTCTATGATAGGTAGGTAGGTAGAGAGATAGATAAAAGAGAGAGAGAGATAGAGATAGATAGACAGAAAGACAAAGAGACAGACTGGCAGAGAAATAAATAAATAAACAAAATGAAAAAGACATGAATCAAAATCACATTAATATCTACTGCTCTTCGGGTATTGAACATTCAGCAGCCATTCCTAATTCTCATCTGTGTTTTGTTTGCAGAACACCAGAGTCAAATTCATGCCCAGTGCAAACACGTTGAAGGGAAGAATGAGTTCTCCCTATTGGTTTAAGCAAGGTATACCTCTCCTTGCCCAAAGTATGTGTTCTCACAAAGCTCACATGGAGCACATGCAGAACAAAACAGTGTGACCTCTTCAATCAGGCCTTTTAAAATGTATTTAAATTGAATGGTGATGAAGGCTTGCAAAGACTTCAGCAGCAGAGCCTGGGGCACCAAGAAGTAATACTAATACAAGAATCAGAGGCACCTTTTGCAAACAGCCATTGTGTATTACAAACACAGAAACCTAACTGCTTGTTCAGCTCCCATTCATCAAGTGAGTTTTGCTCCTGGCTTAGCTGAGGTGTCATTTCCATCCAAATTAAAGAATTACAAGTTTACTTTTTCCAGCCCTAGGCTACCGTACATGTGTTCTAATGTCCTCTCTGCCTAATTCTCCTATCAGTCTTAGTCACCATAGGATAAGAAACCCTGGAAGATGGGAGACAGAAACATATAGCCAACAGCAAGAAAATTGCATTTTGTATAGATTACAAAGTGGTATTAAATGAGAGTGTCACATGAGCCTTTAATCTGTTATTTGGGGTGTTTAGGTAGCCTGTACAGATAGATTGCCATAGATAGATCTAAAGATAGATCAGGGGCTACTCTTAAGACTAACATTATGCCAAAGAGTCAAGATTTTTGTCTTTTGTCATAGAATCTCTCTGTTTGGAAGGGACTCACACGTATAATCAACTCATAGAATCAGCCAGGCTGGAAAAGACCTCCAAGATCATCCAGTCCAACCTATCACTCAGCCCTGTTCAGTCAACTAGACCATGGCACTAAGTGCCTCATCCAGCCTTTTTTTGAACACCTCCAGGGCAGACTCCTTAAAGCCCCATTCAACTTGGCCTTGAACCAAGGCATCTACAACCTCTCTGGGCAACCTGGTTCAGTTTCTTATCACCTTCCCAGTAAATGATTTCTTCCCAGTAATCTAAATCTATCCTATTTCAGTCTGAAACCATTACCCTGTGTTCTGTCACTATGCTTCCTGATAGAGAGTCCTTTTTTCATCTTTCTTATTAGACTCCTTTAAGTATTGGGAAGTTACTGTAAATTCTCCCTAGAGCCTTCTCTTCTCCAGGCTGAACAACCCCAACTCTCTCTTGATCACCTTCATGGCCCTTACCCTGGAAAGATAAATAACCTATTTTAAGCATTAATAGTGAATACTCATTAGGTGTTTTATGAATTTCAGACATTGTAAAAACTCCTGAAGTAAAGAGAGGCAATCTCATCAGGATTGTGGAACATGTTCACTGCATTTTTTCCCATTTGAAACAAATGAAGGATGTCAAATAAAAGCAGACCATCATTATGTACAAGGTTCAGAACAGCCGGCAAGCAGATTACGTTCAGATGGAATGAAATGTGTTTTAACTTGCAGTCAAGGCACCATCCAGCTGGCCATAAAGACTGCTGAATGAGAAAACTGGCCAGCACTCCATCACTATCCTGGCTCATGGATGATGGCCAACGCTCTGGGCAGGTAGCTGTGCTGCTAGAAACAGATCAAATGGCAGCACAGACGCAAAGCCATCTGAGCTGCTGCATTGTGGCAAGGCACTGCTGCCCAGGCAGAAAACACTGTTGTGATGGCATGTCATGTGGATAGATGCTCACCCACCCAAAACCATGCAACACCTTTAATCACAGACTCATAGAATCAACCAGGATGGAAGAGATCTCCAAGGTCATCCAGTCCAACCTAGCACCCAGCCCTATTCAGTCAACTAGACCATGGCACTAAGTGCCTCATCCAGGCTTTGCTTCAACACTTCCAGGGATGGTGACTCCACCACCTCCCTGGGCAGCCCATTCCAACGCCAATCACTCTCTCAAGAACTTCCTCCTAACATCCATCCTAGACCTCCCCTGGCACAACTTGAGGCTGTGTCCCCTTGTTCTGTTGCTGGTTGCCTGGCAAAAGAGACCAACCCCCACCTAGCTGCAGCCTCCCTCCAGGTATGCACAAGCCTGCAGGATGGCTGACTGATAAGAGTAGACTTCTAGAATTGAACAGCAGAGAATGGAAACACTGAGATGCAAATTTAGCAGAAGCCTCTTGGCTGGTTAACATCAGAATATCTGCTACTCATTCTGGTCCAGACAAAGTTACTACATAGAGTGGGATAAGATCAGGTCTTCAAACTGTGCATAGAGAATAAACTGGAAGAAAGCAATGTGGGTGTCACTTGAGAATAGGCTAACCCATTCATGGTATGGGATAATGCGTGGAGACTATTGTGTCTTACTGGAAGGGTGTCCACTTTATTCATAGCAACCTGTCCAGTGTTATACTTTTTGCTTAGGGCTCACAGTGCTGATAACAGCAGTGTTATGCCTGTTGCTGAAGAGCATCTGCACAGCATTGAGACAGCATTGTCTGAAGGGACATTGTGGAGAGGCTGCTGCTGGCTTCTTCTCACAGGTAGTTGGAGACAGAACAAGGGGGAATGACCTCAAGCTGAGAGTGAGTAGGTTTATATTGGACATTAGGAAAATGTTTTTCATGGAAAGAGTGGTCAGGCACTGGAATGAGGTGCCCAGGGAGGTGGTGGAGTCACCCACCCTAAGATAAGCATGAAAATAGATGTGTATAGGATTGTGTGTCCCTGCTTTTGGTGAAATATTCTGCCAAGCAGTTAAATAATCCACTTTGATATGAAGGTTATGTCAGTCCATTCCAGGAACAAGACTCATTTTTTTTTCCTGACCTGAAATCTTATTTTGACAGATTTCCTATACCATGGCCTGTTAGCATTCTCCTACCTGCCATCCTGCCATTGCTCTATTACTGTCAAGGAAATTTGTTGCTGACCAAATTTCTCTGAAACACTGCAGTGACAGGAGAAGCAGAAACACTCTGTCACATGAAGCAACCGTACAAAATTGTCCAAAACATTTACTACCATCATCACAAAATTGACTTGCTAACTCTTGGGAAAACTATCAGCAATGATTTAGAAGCCAGTAATATTTTGCTGAGACAAAGTTGCTATAAATATTTAATCTCGCAAAGATTAATCTCTCCAAGCAGAGTGAATGCAAGAGACATATGTCATATATAAAACTTAACAGGTGTGCTAGTTTGAGTCTAGCTGAGATATTTTAGTGAGAGGAATTGGATTATGGGCTGTGAAAAGGCAACAGTGGTGATGTCTGCTTCACTCATAGGCTTGCTGATATGTATAAAAACAGGAACACAAACCATAGATAACAGAGTTGCTCTCTGGCTTTGGCTGCCTCCCCTCTCTCCCTAACCTGCTGTCTGTGTAACTAATCCTGCTTCCTAACCCCGCTGGCCAATCCTCCAAACTCACCTTGAACGTAAGGCAAAGTCTGGGATAAGGTAGAGGGGTGGAATGGAGGTGGAAGGGTGGTTGGGAGCCCCTCCTGAGACCTCTGGTTTCTGGGAGGGCTGTTGTGTTTCTGTATTACTTTTTAACTTGTCTATTTCTGTCTATAGATGTATAGATTGTAAATCTCTGCTTGTATCTTCTGCTAAGCTGTAAATATAAAGCTTCATTCCTTAATTTTCAGCTTGGCTGAGTCTAGTCTGGGTGATTTTCTTAAGTGTGTGGGGGGGGTGGGAGTGGGTTACACCCAAACCATCACAACAGGACAGTTTGCTTTTCATAGAATCATAGAATTATAGAATCAAGCAGGTTGGAAGAGACCTCAAAGATCACCAAGTCCAACCTATCTCCCAGCCCTATCCAGTCAATTAGACCATGGCACCAAGTGCCTCATCCAGTCTTTTCTTGAAGACCTCCAGGGATGGTGCCTCTCTTTAGAAACAATTGTTTCTGCAGTGATAATTAATGAACCTCCTAAGAAAATGAGGCTGTGAGTGGAGGGTGTCCCTGCCTATGGCAAGGGGTTGGAATGAGATGATCTTTGAGGTCCCTTCCAACCTAAATGTTCTGTGATTCTAATTCCTGGTGAGTGTTCCCTTTCCCATTTTCTTAGTTTCTTTCTTTTTTCATTGATCTTGTCAATATAACTCCATTAATAGCAGCAGTTCAAGCACTTAGACCAATTCTCAAAGACAAGTCTTCTTTTAAAAACTAAAATGCCTTTTAAAGATCACTTAGTGTGAGCATTACATTAGGGCCTTAAGGAAAGCTTGTAGATTTAAAAAGGTGAACTAGAAATTTGGGGGAAGCTATAGCAAAGGAACTGTGCTTATGTGCATGTTTGTAGTAAGCTAAGTGTAAGAATAGTAAGCTGGACACATAATCATAAAAACCCAAGAGTTATGTGTAAGAAATCAGTGATACAATGAGGAAATTCAAGCCAGCAACTGTCCAAATACAGTATTTGACTCCACACATTGTTCTGATAATGACTTAAATTTGAGTGCCTAGCTTATGAACAAAGCAATTTACTAATTAAATTTGCATCTGATGATATATGGATGACAGATGGCAACCCATAGGACATAAAAGCTACCCTATATAAGGAACTGATTTAATTTTGGAAGGGATGCTGAGCCCGTGGCCAGTGATTTGAGCCAAAGCAGTGGTCACCAGACCCATGCTGACAATGTGGATATTAAGTGGACAGTTACCAGCTACAGCAAGATGCAGTTGGTAGCTACAGCAATATATCCAGAGGATACCTAGGAGGAAGCAGGTGCTCCTATTGTTTCAGGCCATTACTTCAACATGACACTACATTTCCCCCACATTGTCCACTGCAGTTTTATGCAGGCACACAGCAGACACTGTGACTCTGCATCATGTGCAGTAGGAACTATGCTCTCTGCCAGTAATTAACCTTTACCCCCCTGTGAAATGGACCACTTACCCTTGACAGATATGAAGAAATGAGAACGATAACAATGGGGGAAATGATGGTTTAGTTCTGAGGACAAATTACACATGCAATGCAAAATTCAGGAGCTGGCTGGTCTCCTGGAGTGTGGTGCCCATGGATCTCACTGCAGAGGACATCACTACCCCAGTATGCAGAGGAGAAAAAAAAATGTAGTGTCCATGAGTATCTGTAAGTGTGCAAAGTAATTAGGTACAAAAGCAAGTAAGTACAAAATCATCCACTTGGCAATCAAGGGGGCAGAATGCCTGAGAGGAAAAGAAATCAAACCAAAAGCATGAGAGCAGCCAGGCACAAAGGGACCTGGGGATACTGGTGGATAGTAGCTGAACACAAGCCAGCAGTGTGCCCAGGTGGGTAGGAGAGCCAGTGGCATCCTGGCCTGGGTCAGGAACATTGTAGCCAGCAGGACAAGGGAGGTTATTCTGCCCCTGTGCTCAGCACTGCTCAGGCCACACCTTGAGTTCTGTGTCCAGTTCTGGGCTCCTCAATTCAAGAGAGATGTTGAGATACTGGAGTATGTCGAGAGAGGAGCCCAACACCAGCTTTGTCACCCTTCTCTGGACACCTTCCAGCACCTCAACATCTCTCTTGAATTGAGGAGCACAGCACTCAAGGTGTGGCCTGACCCGAATAACCTCCCTTGTCCTGCTGGCCACACTCTTCCTGATCCAGGCCAGGATGCCATTGGCTCTCCTGGCCACTGGGAACACTGGTGGCTCATCTTCAGCTACTGTCTAGCAGTATCCCCAGGTCCCTTTGTGCCTGGCTGCTCTCAGCCACACTGTCCCCAGCCTGTAGCACTGCTTGAGGTTGTTGTGGCCAGAGTGTAGGATCCTGCACTTGGTCTTGTTCAATCTCATCCCATTGGCCTCTGCCCACCCATCCAGCCTGTCAAGGTCCCTCTGCAGGGCTCTCCTATCTAACAGATCCATACCTGCTCCGTCATTTTCAAACTTACTCATGACAGACTCAAGGAGAGACCAGCAGCAGCCTCTCCACTATGTCCCTTCAGGTAGTTCTTTTTTTTTTTTGGTTGGTTTTTAATTGCCTTTTTTTTTTTTTCTTTAGATTCCTGAGATCCATTTAATCTTTCCTGGTAATGTGAGTCAGGCAATGGTAATTGAAAAAGACAGATTTCTTGAACAAATAATGTTAGAGAGCTTCAGCTCAATTAGGAGTTGACACTGTGTTCGCATATCCAGTCCAGTGTGTGTGTGTACCAAGCAACTGACCATCTGTTTTATTAGTCATACATATGTCTGCGTGGCTAAGAGCTGTTCAGAACTATTTAATGTGTTAATCTGCTGCATAATGAAGATGTGTGTGTGTGTGTGCATATGTGTGTGCACTCCCTGAGCTGAACAGATTCATTTCCTGATTGATTTGCATCCTATATTTTGATTGCAAAACTGTCTGGCAAAATAGAAGCGTTTTCAGGTAAGGTAAAGCAACTCAGCTACATCTGCTGTGCATTTCCCCCAAGCTTCCCCCTGTTCTTGTGCTGGGTTTCATTCCATTAATATCACCAGCACAATCTGCTGTCATAGTGCAGGTAACTACTTTTCAAACTGCAAAATAATCTCTTTCTAGATCAAAACCTCCTCTTCTGCAGCGATGACACAAATATTTCCTTTCTTTTTTTCCCTTCTCATATGCTGTAATTTGTGTGAGGCTCTGATCCAAATAAACAATCTCTCTTAGAGTTTTATTTTGCCACTTAATGTTCCTATAACTTTCATGGTGGATAATTTAGAGTTTATCTGGTTTGGAGAGGGCTCACGACTAGGGGAGGGCTAACACAAGATGAAATTGCTGTTTTATATTCTGTGTGTCCACAGCGATTACTCACTTGCCACTGGGGAAGTGAGGGTCATGACAGATAAGTATAAAAGCATGTTTCATTCCCTTTCTTCCATCCTCCAAGCACATGATTCTCTTCTTTACCTTCTGTACACTGCACAGCTGACTTCCATCGCATGGTGAGGAAGTGCTTATCAGTGTAGAACATGCAGTAGGAATTATGTGGGCATAGCACCTAGGTACCACTGGAAAATGGCAAAGCTTGCAAGTTGCCATAATACATTGGGATTCAGCACTAGGTGCAGAAAAAATGTGGGAAAACACCCCCAAAATAACCTTATGTAGAAAAAAGTGGGGAAAACTTTTCTGAGGGATGAAGATTTGGTTACATAAAAGAAGGGAAGCCAGAAGAAACATTTCCATAACACAATGCAGGTTGAGGAAACACAGTTTTACATTTGTGGAACTGATCTGAATACATATTGGGTGGTTAGTAGTAGTAGTAGTAGTAGGTAATAGTGATGGTGGTAATGATGGTGGTATTATTATCATTGTCGTTATTATTGTGGTTCCTGCTGTTGTTCACAGAATCTTAGAATCACAGAATCAACCAGGATGGAAGAGACCTCCAAGATCATCCAGTCCAATCTATCACCATTGTTGCTATTGTTGTCATTTCTGTTGTTGTTGTCATTTTAAACATGGTAAGAAGTCGATGTTTTCAGGAGATAAGTGTTTTACTTTCACATTCTTAATGAGGCAGTCGGTGCCATGGTCTAGTTGACTGCATAGGGCTGGGTGCTAGGTTGGACTGGGTGAGCTTGGAGGTCTCTTCCAACCTGGTTGATTGTATGATTCTATGGAACAAATGCATACAAGTCAAATGAAATTATCTTCTGGAAAAGTATAATCATAGAATTATAGACTCATAGAATCAGACAGGTTGGAAGAGACCTCCAAGCTCATCCAGTCCAACCTAGCACCCAGCCCTGGCCAATCAACCAGACCATGGCACTAAGTGCCTCATCCAGGCTTTTCCTCAACACCTCCAGGGACAGTGACTCCACCACCTCCCTGGGCAGCCCATTCCAATGCCAATCACTCTCTCTGCCAACAACTTCCTCCTAACATCCAGCCTAGACCTCCCCTGCCACAACTTGCCACTGTGTCCCCTTCTTCCGTTGCTAGTTGCCTGGCAGAAGAGACCATACCTACCTGGCAAAATGCTGTTTCTCTTCAGACAATAGATTCAATAAAAAAATCCAGAGGAGCTATAATAGATAACTTCCTTTAACATCAGAATGTTAATAGAGTTGAATGTTGCACACAGCTTTTCTTCATTCTTCAGCCATACTGCTGTAGCATGTAAATCGTTTCCTAGATTTACAGGATATTTGCTCCCATAAATGCATTGAAATGGAGAGCTGTAATCATCCATTCTGCACTCTAGCACAAAGCATTTGCCAATGTTCAGAAACAAATTTTTGTGGCACACTCCAGTTCGACCTCTAAATCTCAATTCAGTGATTTTCCACCTTGTGTGGAAATAAAGCAAATCTACGTTAAAAGTAATAGGCAACAATTTTCTTGGGGGATACGTTAGGAAAATACCTTTTACTTTAGCAAAATAACTGCTTTTCTCTTCTGTATTATTTCTTGTATTCAGAGAATCATGGAGTCAGAGAACCATGGAATAAAACAGGTTGGAAGAGACCTCCAAGATTATCCAGTCCAACCTAGCACCCAGCCCTAGCCAATCAACTAGACCATGGCACTAGAATCATTGAATCATAGAATCAGACAGGTTGGAAGAGACCTCCAAGATTATCCAGTCCAACCTAGCACCCAGCCGTAGCAAATCAACCAGGCCATGGCACTAAGTGCCTCATCCAATCTCCTCTTGAACACCTCCAGGGACAGTGACTCCACCACCTCCCTGGGCAGCCCATTCCAATGCCAATCACTCTCTCTGACAACAACTTCCTAACAACATCCAGCCTAGGCCTCCCCCAGCACAACTTGAGACTGTGTCCCCTTGTTCTGTTGCTGGTTGCCTGGCAGAAGAGACCAACCCCACCTGGCTACAGCCTCCCTTCAGGTAGTTGTAGACAGCAATGAGCTCTGCCCTGAGCCTCCTCTGCTGCAGGCTGCACCCCCCCAGCTCCCTCAGCCTCTCCTCACAGGGCTCTGCTCCAGGCCCCTCACCAGCTTTGTCTCCCTCCTGTGGACACTTTCCAGTACTGCAACATCTCTCTTGAATTGAGGAGTCCAGAACTGGACACAGCACTCAAGGTGTGGCCTGAGCAGTGCTAAGTACAAGGGAAGAATAACCTTCCCAAGGGAAGGATAACCTCCCTTGAGTAGCTTGTGGTAGTCAAATACAAAATAATGTTACCTTAGCTTTGATTTCATTATTTAAAATGACACTTTCAGCTACAGTGTATGTTGTACATTTGAATATGTTCTTGATTTTAAATTAAATTAGTGACTCTGCTTATGTCTTCAACGACTTCATTTGAATTCAGTGAATTCACATCAAAATAGATTCCAATCTGAATGTTATTCAGATTGAGAGGTGTATGAGCGTATACAATTACCTCAGTTTCTTCACCTGAACATTAACTTTTAAACATTTTCCTAATACAAGACTCACACATCTTGAGTAAGGTGTCCAGTTCTGGGCTACTTAATTCAAGAGAGATGCTGAGTTACTGTAAGGTTCCCAGAGAAGGGTTACAAAGGTGGTGAGAGGCCTGGAACACAAACCCTATGAGGAGAGGCTGAGGGAGCTGGGGTTGTTTAGCCTGGAGAAGAAGAGGCTCAGGGGTGACCTCATTGCTGCCTACAACTACCTGAAGGGAGGCTGTAGCCAGGTGGGGTTGGTCTCTTCTGCCAGGCAACCAGCAACAGAAGAAGGGGACACAGTCTCAAGTTGTGCCGGGGAGGCCTAGGCTGGATGCTAGGAGGAAGTTGTTGGCAGAGAGAGTGATTGGCATTGGAATGGGCTGCCCAGGGAGGTGGTGGAGTTGCCGTCCCTGGAGGTGTTCAAGCAAAGCCTGGCTGAGGCAATTAGTGCCATGGCCTGGTTGATTGGCTAGGGCTGGGTTCTAGGTTGGACTGGATGCTCTCACCTCCAGCTTTGCTCCATTCCCCCCAGTCCTGTCACTCCCTGAGAGCCTAAAATGTGCCTCCCCAGCTTTTTTTGTAGCCCCCCTTCAGATAGAGGAAGGCCACAAGAAGGTCACCTGGGAGCTTCCTCTTCTCCAGCCTGCACAGCCCCAACTCTTTCAGTCTG
Source organism: Pogoniulus pusillus (assembly GCF_015220805.1). Taxonomy (NCBI): domain Eukaryota; kingdom Metazoa; phylum Chordata; class Aves; order Piciformes; family Lybiidae; genus Pogoniulus; species Pogoniulus pusillus. The sequence goes on along the minus strand of NC_087273.1, from coordinate 37,788,801 downwards.
TGCTCACAGCAGAGCTGCTGCAGCCTCTGAGCATCCTTGTGGCCCTTCTCTGGACACACTCCAGCATCTCCACATCTGTCTTGTGATAGAGGCTCCAGAACTGTGCATGCAATCATCCACTGAAACACAGAAGACAGCAGAGCATGACTGATATATGAAGTGCCATCAGTTCATTTAAAACACTCTGGTGAGGTCTGAACCCTTTGATTAAAAGGTATTTCTTATGTTGCAGGTGTTCCTAATGCAATCTTAGTGCTGCATTGAGAGTTATGAGGCAGGCAGCAGATAGTCCTCTTCCCTTACGTAACGGTGAATAATGCCCCAAGTATGTTAACATTTATATAGATGGAGACATCAGTGGTAAGGAGGAAAAATGCATTCTTTTCAACTCAGTCTGGAACTCCCTAGTTCTTTTTTTTTCAAGGGATATAAGGGGCAATACCTTATCAGAAGTACACAAAGCTTTTATGTGTCATTTGAGTTAAGAAGGGCTCCGGCGAAGCAACGGTGTTTAATTTGCTGCCACAGTTAATTGATCTCTATGAATGGCACTGGTAATACTCTGCTGTCCCTGCTTTTGAGGCAGCCACTTCATTTTCTGTGGTAAATCTCATTGCTTAGCAATGGCAAAGTGTCGACTGTTTTGTCTTTAGAACTTCTGTTGGAATTATTTGACTGTGGCCTTCATTTGCATCCTGTCTTTCCTGAAAGGTTACTCTTCCCCTGTACTCAGCACTGGTCAGACCACACTTTAAGTGCTGTGTCCAGTTCTAGGCCCCTCCATTCAAGAGAGATGTTGAGGTGCTGGAAGGTGTCCAGAGAAGGGTGACAAAGCTGGGGAGGGGCCTGGAACACAAACCCTATGAGGAGAGGTTGAGGGAGCTGGGGTTGGTTAGCCTGCAGAAGAGGAGGCTCAGGGGTGACCTCATTGCTGTCCACAAATACCTGAAGGGAGACTGTAGCCAGGTGGAGTTGGTCTCTTCTCTCAGGCAACCACCAACAGAACAAGAGGACACAGTGTCTCAAGTTGTGCCAGGGGAGGTCTAGGCTGGATGTTAGGAGGAAGTTGTTGGCAGAGAGAGTGATTGGCATTGGAATGGGCTGCCCAGGGAGGTGGTGGAGTCACCATCCCTGGAGGTGTTGAAGAAAAGCCTGGCTGAGGCACTTAGTGCCATGGTCTGGTTGATTGGCTAGGGCTGGGTGCTAGGCTGGCCTGGATGATCTTGGAGGTCTCTTCCAATGTGGTTGATTCTATAAAATAAGCACTGCCTTGGTGTCTGCTCTTGTGGTTGTGATCTCAGCTCTCCCGCTCACAGTGGGCAAGAGCTGTGTTTCATACAGCACATGTTCACTATGACTATAAAAGTTAGCCTCATGTAAGCAAGAGCTAATTCTGGAAAAGAAACTCCCTTCTCAGTAAAATATAGGAGCTCTTTCCAGCATAGGAATTTGGTTTTCTTTTTAGTTTCTCCTCTCCTCTTAAGTCCTATCTCGAGGCATTCTGCAGAAAACACATCAGAAAGATGAAGTTTGTTCCTTCTGTACGCATCGGAAATGCCCATAAACTTCCTCTCCACATCCAGCTGCCTCAATAGCCTTAATTGTCAGTGGCTCAGAGAATAGAAATTCACTGAATTGCTCATTTTCTCCAAGTAGTGACAACTCCAGTGCCAACAGTCATCCCTGGGTAATGTCAAAATATTGAGGAAATAAATTACACCAGCAAGCCAACAACAAGGCTTGGAGATGCTCTGCCCTTTGCAACCTTCTTTGTTCCCACCTAGAAGCACGGCGTTCACGCGTCCTCCTTTCCCTTGCACTTAGCAAAAGAGTAACAGCTGCCAAGGAGAGTTTAATAAGTGAAAACAGAATAATATTATCCACATATTGATAGCAGGGAAGGGTAGTAAAATAACATGTTCAAGACAGACTGTGGTTCAGCAAAGCAGGTACCGCTGAGTGCCAGCTCTGTGAGATACCAGCGCCAATTTGTGGGAGGTAGTTTTTCAGTAGCAGCATCTGGCATCTTGGCAGGCTCTCCAGGCTCTTTCCCTGACAGTTTTGGTTCCCTTCGAAGGTGGGTCACTTGGCTATGTCATTTGCTGGGTGAACATTCTGCTTTGCTGCACAAAGCAACATTTTCTACCACCTCTCCTCCTGACTCATAGCTTCTCTATGGTGTCTGTGATCAGTGTATCTGCTTGGTAGCAACTTAATCTGGGAGCAGTCTCACTGGTCTAAAGGTTACTCAGGAAGTTGTCCTGAAGACATTTGGCAGCACACATAGAAAATCATAGAATTGTCAGGGAGGGGACCTCAAGGTGAGTGGGCTGGAGCATGCCCTATGAGAAGTGGCTGAGAGAGCTGGGGTTGTTCAGCCTTGAGAAGAGGAGGCTCAGGGGAGACCTTATTGCTCTCTACAACTGTATCAGGAGCAGTGTGGCCAGTAGGACAAGGGGAGGTTATTCTTCCCCTGTGATCAACAGTGGTCAGGCCACACCTTGAGTGCTGGGTCCAGTTCTGGGCTCAATTCAAGACAGATGCTGAGGTGCTGGAACGTGTCCAGAGAAGAGCAAGAAAACTGGTGAGGGGCCTGGAACACAAACCCTGTGAGGAGAGGCTGAGGGAGCTGGGGGTGTGCAGCCTGCAGAAGAGGAGGCTCAGGAGTGACCTCATTGATGTCTACAACTGTCTGAAGGGAGATTGTAGCCGGGTGGGGTTGGGCTCTGCTGCCAGGCAAGCAGCAACAGAACAAGGGGACACAGTCTCAATTTGTGGCAGGGGAGGTCTAGGCTGGATGTTAGGAGGAAGTTGTTGTCAGAGAGAGTGATTGGCATTGGAATGGGCTGCCCAGGGAGGTGGTGCAGTCACCATCCCTGGAGGTGTTGAAGCCAAGCCTGGCTGAGGCACTTAGTGCCATGGTCTGGTTGATTGGGTAGTGCTGGGTGCTAGGTTGGACTGGATGAGCTCGGAGCTCTCTTCCAACCTGGTTGATTCTATGATTCTATTCTGAAAACCTGCCCTCTGAAACTGGTGATAAGATCATTATATATAATGCATACATTTCACCCCTCCCCAAACTTGTTTTCAACATTTTTTTTTTTAGCATCAAAATCCTGAGTTGTTTTTCTTTTTCCCCAGTAGCAAGTGTAGAGGAAAGCAAGACAGTTTTGCCTCCTTGTGAATGACAATAATGCCAAACACCCTGTAGTGCCTTAGGGCTCTTTCTTCAAGCAACTAATTCATGCAGTTGCAGATTGGAAGCACTTAATTGTTTTTATAATGTCTGACAAGCTGTGGATTTTAGTCTGTAGAATCTATTATGTAATCCTGCCTTGTTGTTGCGGAGGGCAGTAATAATTCGTGGCCGAGTCGAGAATTTATCAAAAATAGATATTTTTTTATTTTTACAAAACCCGCCCCCACAACTATATATACAAAGATTAATTTCGTTTGATAAACAGGTTAAGTTGCATGAGAATTCTACGAGGATACCATTAATAATCTGACTATATATATTTGGAAGTCAGTTTTTGGAAAAGGCTTTAGCTATTAATTAATAGCGGTTTCTTACTAAATTAAGCTAAGCCAAATAACTCACTCAGGCTGGCTTGTGCGGTCGGTCTTCCTCCTCCAGCGGCTGCAGGAGTCGTTAAGAGTCGTTAAGGGTCGTTAGGCAGACAAAGGTGTGCCTAACACCAAGGCAAGTCCTTTGGTCTCTTTGCAATCCAGGCACAGGAGAGTGAGCGAACTCGTCCAGGCACAGGCAAAATCCAAAGCGGGAACCCCAAAGGCGGGAAGACCCCCAATATTTATACCCTTCGCTAGACAAAGGGCAGAGTTACCACACTTTAGGCGCGAAAGCGCACGGCCAATCCCAGCCTGGCTCCAGCGCGGGAACTCACGGGGCAGTCGCCGCCCCCTTCTCGGCTGCAGGGCAGGCGAGGGGGGGGGAAACCAGGCGGCTTTTCCCCTTTCCCCCCGAAGTCCGGGCAGGAGAGGAATTTAGGGGTACAGGACTCCAGGACATCCCACCCCGGTGGTAATGAGCATCTTTGTCTAGAACTTGAGTGAGAGGTGATCCCCCTTCAATTTAGGAACCTATTAATATATATATATGGCTTAGCCTTTTCCAACATTAACAATACATTAATCGCCCCAACAATATCTAACAATACTTAACAAGGCTTAACAATAGCCCAAACAGTATTAACAAAGCTACACAGTCCATTTGAAGATTGCTCTGTTCCTGGTAGAGCAACCAAGTTCATGGCAGAGCCTTAGATGCTCTGAGTCCATGGCTGGAGGTCACAGTCCGTGGGTCCGGATGCCATCATCCACTGGCCACCCCGGTGATATGACTCCATCTCTCGTGTAGCTGGCTCTCCTTTTCCCAGGTGCTGGTCAGGTAGTCAGGAACTGGTCCTCTGCCTCGGCCTTCACCTGTAAGGAGACAAGACCTGCCTCGGCCTATAAAGGCCAGGCTTAGCAATTAATAGTTGGGGACGATCCACCGTGTAATGATCCGGTGGCCTTTTGTACTGGGGCAGGTGGTCAGTGACCACGTGGCTCACCTAGGCAGCAGGTCTTTATTCTGGGGGCTTCTGTAGCTCCCCCCGTGACTGCTGACCATTAAAAGCTGCCGAGCCACCATTACACTAATTCAGTGTTTTGCCTCCCGTATGGGAGACGAGAAAGGGTTAACCTTTCTGTCTGGGGACGAGCTGCAGTTCCCAGCGGGGGGGCTGCCGCTTCTGGGCGAGCCGCTCTGGGAGCCACCGCTGGGCTTCTCGCGGCTGCCTCTGGGTTTTGCAGCCGATTTCTGAAGGCACCGCACTAGATCCTTCAGCTGCCAGTCTGCCAGCTGCCTTAAAACAGTCTTTGGTACCCCTAAAGTCAGGGCTTGTCTATACCAGCTGTTCTTTTCTCTGGGTCTCCATTCAAATTCAGACACGGAGACCGAAGAGGTGGTGTCTGCAGGCGTTACAAGCCTTTCTTTCATCCGGGCAGTCAGTGCCGCGGTCAGGCTCTTTGTCTGCGCCAGCATGCTTTCCCAGATACTTTGGCATTTAGCTTTTTCGGCTAATAAATCCTTTTCCAAGGCCTGAATTCTTTTTTCATAATTTTCAAATTCGGCCAGAGTCTGGGTCACGACTGACCCCAGAACAACAGAGAAATGCTCCGTTGGAGACTCAGAAATCACAGGGTCTGAGCGCTCAGCTAATTTCTCCAGGATTTTCTCCGGATTTTTACAATTTTTCTGAGCCCAAATTAAATCAAGACCTGTGATTAGGCATCCCTTTTCTTGTAGAAATTCTATGATTGAACTACCCTGCATACACTGCGCCATAATGTTGCGGAGGGCAGTAATAATTCGTGGCCGAGTCGAGAATTTATCAAAAATAGATATTTTTTTATTTTTACAAAACCCGCCCCCACAACTATATATACAAAGATTAATTTCGTTTGATAAACAGGTTAAGTTGCATGAGAATTCTACGAGGATACCATTAATAATCTGACTATATATATTTGGAAGTCAGTTTTTGGAAAAGGCTTTAGCTATTAATTAATAGCGGTTTCTTACTAAATTAAGCTAAGCCAAATAACTCACTCAGGCTGGCTTGTGCGGTCGGTCTTCCTCCTCCAGCGGCTGCAGGAGTCGTTAAGAGTCGTTAAGGGTCGTTAGGCAGACAAAGGTGTGCCTAACACCAAGGCAAGTCCTTTGGTCTCTTTGCAATCCAGGCACAGGAGAGTGAGCGAACTCGTCCAGGCACAGGCAAAATCCAAAGCGGGAACCCCAAAGGCGGGAAGACCCCCAATATTTATACCCTTCGCTAGACAAAGGGCAGAGTTACCACACTTTAGGCGCGAAAGCGCACGGCCAATCCCAGCCTGGCTCCAGCGCGGGAACTCACGGGGCAGTCGCCGCCCCCTTCTCGGCTGCAGGGCAGGCGAGGGGGGGGGAAACCAGGCGGCTTTTCCCCTTTCCCCCCCGAAGTCCGGGCAGGAGAGGAATTTAGGGGTACAGGACTCCAGGACACTTGTGCAGTGCAGTAGGGGAGATTTGATACTAGTAGCACTCTATGGGTACATAGATAGAATCAAAAACTACCCACCAAAAACAGACATCTACATGTACAAACAAAAAAGACCCCAGTGCTTATTGTCCCATTATTGCTGTCAGCCTTGTCCTGGACTGATGGATGTCAACTCTTCCAACTCAAGGCTGGCACAGAGCTTGACAGAAAATATGTCTAGAAGAGTGTGACTTCAAATTAAGAGCTGTTACTCTTTGAGGAATAGGGTTCTAAATTGTAAAGTAAAAAGCTTTCGAGAGCATTTGAGTCCAGGGGGATATAAGTCCTCAAACGGTGCTGAACAGAACATAGAATGGCTTAGGTTGGAAGGGACCTCAAAGCTCATCCACTTCCAACCCCATGCTATAGGCAGGGACACCTCCCACTAGAACAGGTTGCTCAAGGCCTCATCCAACCTAGCTTTGAACACCTCCAGGGAGGGAGCAGCCACAACCTCCCTGGGCAACCTGTGCCAGTGTCTCACCACCCTCACTGTGAAGAACTTCTTCCTAACATCTAGTTTGAATCTCCCCTCTGCCAATTTAAACCCATTACTCCTTGTCCTATCAGTACAAGACCTTGTCAGTAGTCCCTCCCCAGCCCTTCTGTAGGCCCCTTTCAGATGCTGAAAGTCTACTATAAGGTCTTTTGGAAGCCTTCTCTTCTCCAGGCTGAAGAGCCCCAACTCTTGTAGCCTGTCCTCGTAGCAGGTAGTGGGAAGGTGGAAGGGTGGTTGAGAGACCCTCCTGGGGACTTAGGTTTCTGGGAGGGCTATTGTGTTGCTGTATTACTGTTTACCTTGTCTATTTCTGTCTGTAGCTGTATATACTGTAAATCTCTGCTTGTATTGTGTGCTAAGCTGTAAATACAAAGCTTCATTCAATTTCCAGAGCCACTCAGTCTAGTCTGGGCGATTTACAAAGTGTGTGTGCGTGGGGGGGTGGGGAGGTAACAGCCAAACTATCACAGTCCTTACGCTTTTGAAAGTGTAAAGCTCTCAAAAGTGAGCTTTGCTTAATCACTGTTTCTGACACATCTGTAGTTATCATCTCTAATGTAATCTACAGTCCCAACAGTGGAGCTGAAATACCATCAAGCATATCATTGTAGCCAAAACTCCTACTGTCATGCAGTCGAAGAACAAATAGAAGCCTGACATTTCATAGCCACTTTGCTTCCTATTAATTCCTGAACTTCATAACCCTTTCTTCTGGATTTCTTTCTCTTAGACAAAACTGTGAGCAAATCCTTCTTTATTTGGCATCTCACAGCTTACATTTCTCAGCTTTGGCTGATGCTGCATCTGCAACGTGAAGTCATCGTTTACCTTCTTTTACAAAGGTTGTTAACCTTTGGAAGAATAGCAGGCAGGAGCTGAATTACAGATTGGTGTTGCTACTGGTGATAGACTAGTCAAAATAACAGCCCTGCAGAAAAAGAAGTTGTTTATCTGCAATCTGGTTTATCTAGCAAAATAGTGGTTGTAGACTCTGCTCATTTCTCCATACCTACAGGTGTTGAAGAAAAGCCTGGATGAGGCACTTAGTGCCATGGTTGGATAGGACTGGGTGCTAGGTTGGACTGGATGAGCTTGGAGGTCTTTTCCAACCTGCCTGATTCTATGATTCTAAGGTCTCAACTGGGAAATTCTTTAAATTCTGGTTTATTAGGGATGGTTAAACCCATCATTAGAAAAAAAGGTATAAAAATAAACTCATCCTTTTATTACTCTCCTTGCTTTCTATGCCAAATTTCATCTCATAAATGCCCAAGTTATAAACTTCCCAATTAAAGATGTGTAATAAAACTGCTATGAAAGATGTGCCACTAGTGATATGATCTATAGTTGGTAAATCATTTTGCTGCTGTAGGCAGTAAAGGTTCTTGTACTGAACCTTCCTGATGCAGTCTTAAGCCTGATCTTATCCTTATCTTAAAATCTGTTTAATGTTGTATGAGGGGGAAAAAAAAAATAAACAGAACAAAAAATAAGCTGCTTTTTGCTGAAGTCTTTGCAAATGGATCTCTGGTCTCCTGAATGGACACCTCTCCCAAAGAGACATTTGCATGAGCTGGCACTGCTGAATGATATCATTTCAATTACTTCATACTGAGTGTGAAGAAAATTGCCTGAGGTGATTTGCTTTAAACTCTCAAACATGAGGAAAAGGCTCTGCTGCTTTAAATGTCTGGGGTGGGGAGCACTCAGGAGTAGGTCTGTGCTAATTTGAGTCTAGCTGGGATGTTTTAGTGAGGGGAGTTGGATTGTAGGCTGGTGAAAAGGAAACAATGATGATGTCTGCTGCACTCATAGGCTTGATGAGATGTATAGAAATGAGAACATAAATATAGATAACAGAGTTGCTCTCTGGCTCTGGCTGCCTCCCTTCTCTCTCTAACCAACTCTGTGACTAATCCTTTCACTTCCCAACCACCCTGGCCGATTCTCCAAACTCATCTTGAATGTAAGGCAAAGTCTGGGATAAGGTAGAGGGGTGGAATGGAGGTGGAAGGGTGGTTGGGAGCCCCTCCTGTGGCCTCTGGTTTCTGGGAGGGCTGCTGTGTTTCTGTATTTGTTTTAGCTTGTCTATTTCTGTCTATAGCTGCATAGATTGTAAATACCTGCTTGTATATTTTGCTAAGCTGTAAATATGAAGCTTCATTGTTTAATTTCCAGCCACTGAGTCTAGTCTGGGTGATTTTCTTAAGTGTGTGGGGGGACAGGTAACACCCAAACCATCACAAACTTGGAACTCATTGACTTTAACACTGACTATGCTAAACTAAGATCTGGTCTCTCAGAAAGCTCTAGTGGGAGGTGTCCCTGCCTATGACAGGGGCTTGGAACAAGTTGATCTTGGACATCACTTCCAACCTAAACCATTCTATGATTCTATGCATCAGTTACTTAATTTAGACAGAATGTATCATAAGTACAATCATAGAATCAACCAGGTTGGCAGATCATCCAGTCCAACCTAGCACCCAGCCCTGGCCAATCAACCAGACCATGGCACTAAGAGCCTCATCCAGACTTTGCTTGAACACCTCCAGGGACAGCAAGTCCACCACCTCCTTGGGCAGCCCATTCCAATGCCAATCACTCTCTCTAGTAAGAACTTCCTCCTAACATCCAGCCTAGACCTCTCCTGCACAACTTAAGACTGTGTCCCCTTCTTCTGTTGCTGCTTGCCTGGCAGAAGAGCCCAACCCCATCTGGCTGCAGCTTCCTTTCGGGTAGTTGTAGACAGCAATGAGATCTGCTCTGAGCCTCTTCTGCAGGCTGCACACCCCCAACTCCCTCAGCCTCCCCTCAAAGATGCTGAAAATTTGCAGGAGACCTTTGTTCACGGTTACAGAGGTGAGTTGGTGATCCACTTCATGAAGGGAACCACCTCCCTGTAAGGCTAAGAGTATCATGGGGTTCTATTAGCAGATGTTTGCTGACTGAACACTAGACCATCCAGAGTCTTATCAGACTCTAGCTGGAACATTTATTGTTAAGTCTAAAATCAAACCTCTTATATATTTTAAAAGTATATTCCTGTGCCAGCATCTACAAAATCTGACTCTATGGATTCTGTGGCCTCTAATCTGATCATTAACTGAACTGTAGGCACCAACTCTGCAAAAGTATTTCCTGTAAATATCTGCACTAGAGACAACATCACACTATTATTAAATTAGTTCAATAAGCATGAAGCTATTCCAAACAATCTTTGGCCTGGTGGCAGAACTCAGCTTGCACTTTGAAGTACAACTAAGCTATTTCTCATTCTGTGCTGTACAGCTGTATACATCTAATGGGCATTAAATCTCTTGCAAGGGACATGGAGTACACTTACATCCTAGCCTTACATTCTGGCCTATTGATGGATAATGGAAATGAAAGGGTTGTGATATAGCTCTGCCTCCACTATTTAGTGGGAAGAGTATTTCAGTGTCTTATATTCTCATCTACTTCCATTTACTCAGCAAAAAAATATAGTGGCTTAGTATAAATCAGTGTTATTCCATTGATCTCAATTCAGCTGTGTCAGTTTACACTCACTGAATGTGAGGTCCAGTCTCTTAATATAGTTCAAATAGAGTGAATCCTGCCCTTCATTTGCATTTTGAGCTGAAAAAGAAACCCACAACATCCTCTTCGTGTTGAAGTTTCGTCCTTTCAGACCATTCCATAGTTGGCTGCTACATGAAGATCCAATGGGAAGGCCATGGGGATCCTGGGGTGTATTAGGAAGAGTGTGACCAGCAGACCAAGAGAGGTTCTAGCAGTAAAAGCAATCTCAGTAGGAGTTTGTTGCCAAGGGTTAGGGCTGAGATGGCTACTAAAGGAATGACAGGTGGTCTTTCCAAAGGAAAGTTCAAATGGAATCAGGGATAGGGACTCATGGACTTGAAAATAGACCAGCTTTCATGAAAATAAATAGGTACACACAGATACAAACCTATATGGAACCCAACCCTTTCGATGGCAGTTATGTCACTGTCATCACTGATGCTCTTGGTAGGCACAGTTAGTCTAGTCCCAGGCTGGACTCAGGGAACAGATTCAGAGGTGGATTCTGGAAGTGGATTCAGGAACACAAAAATTGGACCTCAAAGGCAAAATGGACCAACTCCTCTTCAGATGCCAGACACTGAAGTAGATTCTTGACCTCTGTAATCCTTCAGCTTTGTATGAAGTCTGGTGTACACAGAATGGAGTCTTCTCTTAGTCAGCATAGGGTTATCTGTCCTGTCCACTCTTCCCTCAAGTGAGACCTTTTAATTTAGAGCACCCCAATGGGGCACACAAGATTTGGCAGTCATCTTGGCCTCCACAGGAACGAGTATAAGCAAGAGACATTTTCCAGTAACTATAAGCATCAAGAATTTTCACTTCTAGAAGCAGACACTGCCTGTGAAAATACGTCATTAGCCTCAGCAAGTGCATTTGCTTAGGGGAGACTGAGCTGAAAAGTGAAATCATACAATAGAATTCGTTCTGCTCTAGCTTAAACCAGGATCTTTGTGAGTATACCACACTGAGTTCTGGACTCCTCAATTCAAGAGAGATGTTGAGGTGCTGGAAGGTGTCCAGAGAAGGGCCATGAAGCTGGTGAGAGGCCTGGAACACAAACCCTGTGGGGAGAGGCTGAGGGAGCTGGGGGTGTGCAGCCTGCACAAGAGGAGGCTCAGGGGTGACCTCATTGATGTCTACAACTGTCTGAAGGGAGATTGTAGCCAGGTGGGGTTGGGCTCTGCTGCCAGGCAAGCAGCAACAGAACAAGGGGACACAGTCTTAAGTTGTGCCAGGGGAGGTCTAGGCTGGCTGTTAGGAGGAAGTTGTTGTCAGAGAGAGTGATTGGCATTGGAATGGGCTGCCCAGGGAGGTGGTGGAGTGACTGCCCCTGGAGGTGTTCAAGAAGAGACTGGATGAGGCACTTGGTGCCATGGTCAGGGCTGGGTGCTAGGTTGGACTGGCTGATCTTGGAGGTCTCTTCCAATGTGCTTGATTCTATGATTTTATGACATTCCTATCAAAGATAGCTACAATGAAGATAAGACTGAGTTTGTTTCTTATAATATAATGTGTTTTGTTGCTGTGTGAAATACCTCAGCTAGATACTAAGCATATACATGCACCTAAATATGGGGGTTTTGATTTACAAGAGAATTTTGTGCTATCTATCTAGTTAAATCTCTGCTTTTGCACACTTTGCTTCCTTAGCATCTCTCAGTTTGGTCTAGCGAGTTTAAAGGAATGCATGAATTAGGTTATTGAAGATGTAACTCTAAGCTTGAAGAAAGAATTTTAAATGATAAAGGTGTTTATTTTTTGCATTAGAAGAAAGCTGGCAGCAGATTTCTTTCACAAACTGAAAGCAAAAAGCAGTAGGATCTTCTTAAAACACACTTATGGTTGGTAACATTAGCAGCTTACTTGAAATTGCATCTTTCCATGTTAGTCTCTTTGTGTCTTACACAGAACTGTGTGTACCAACATACCTGTTTTGTGGTGTGAGAGCATGATCTGCTCCTGTGGTTTCATTGGCATTGTTTTTTGAATGCTGTGAGGTGGTAAAACACATCCTGCTTCTGGAAAAAAAATAATTCACAGGACTACAGGAAGGGACTCCAACCCCTAACATCATCGACTCCAAACCCCCTGCCAGAGCAAGACCAGAGAATCTAGTGTAGGTCTCACAGGAATGCATCCAGAGAGGTCTTAAAAGTCTCCAAAGAAGGTTCCACAACCTCTATGGGGAGCCTGTTCCAGTGCTCTGTGACCTTTACAGTTAAAAAGTTCTTCCTCATGTTGAGGTGGAACTTCTTGTGCTGCAGTTTCCATCCATTACTCCTTGTCCTATTCCAGGGTATAAGTGAGCAGAGGCTCTCCCTGTCCCTTCCTTCCTGACCTCCAGCCCTAAGATACTTAAAACCACTTATTAAATCCCCTCCCAATCTTCTCTTCTCCAGACTAAACAGCCCCAGGGCTCTCATACTCTCCTCACCAGGCAGTGCTCCAGTCCCTTCAGCATCCTTGCAGCCCTGTGTTGGATTGTGTCCAGTAGATCCTCTTGAACTGGGGAGCCCAAAACTGGATGCAGTATTCCAGGTGAGGTCTCACTAGGGCAGAGTAAAGGAGGAGGAGAATCTCTCTCAATCTGCTGGACACATTCTTCTTAATGCACCCCAGGATCCTACTGGTCTTCCTGGCCAATGTTCCCCCCTTAGAACTGTTTCACCTCTATTTCTAATACACATAACCATGCATGGAGAAGTAGATTTCCACTATGAAATTCATGGTAATTAAAGGGATTTGAATACCAGACCTAGCAGCAATAATAGGAGACAATTCTGCTCAACAAAGGAATGTCAGATGATAATAAGTGATTGTTCTATTTATTTGTTTAAGGAGTCAGCAAAAGAATTGTTGTGGCAACATGGGTGACACTAGGGACTTCATCAAAATGATGCTGCTTCTGCTGCTAATTTATGCTGAGCAAGGTAATGGAAAGTACTGATGGCAGAAAAGTGCTGAAGAATCATAAGCATCTATCCTAATGCAGATGGTATTTAAATTCAGAAAGGGAAAGCCAGCACATTTAGTGCATTTCAGTGCACTTCAGTGTTTAGAACTCACAACATAATGAGGCCAAAGCCAAAAACTGTCAAATATATGGCACTAAACATAACAAAAAGACTGAGCAAAGAAGGATGTTAGGTTCTAGTGAGGAAATTCTGCTTGCAACTCTTTGCAAACAGGAAGAAATGGAAACAAAACATCCTCTAGTGTGTAACGTGGAACTTTTACATCAGGTGTAGGGAGAACAGGCAGCTACACTGTACAAAATATGCACCCTCTGGCAGTGCCATTTGAATTGGCTCAGAGAAAGAATGACAGGAAGAGGAAAATCTTCTGCTTCCTTTGTTGTTTTAACTAGATTTACATGCAGCTCACACTGGATACCCAGTGTAAAAAAGAACCAACTTATGGTACTGAGTTCCTCTTCATACTGATACCATAGAACAAAAGAAGAAGAAAGAAAAAAGATCCACACAGAGAATTGTTGAATATTCATGTTTGGAAGAGACCTTTAAATGTCAGCCACTCCAGCTCCCCTGAAATGGGCTGGGATACCTTCAACTAAATCAGACTGCTCAAAACCCCATCCAGCCTGACCTTGAATGCCTCCAACATTGAGGCTTCTACCACGTTCCCGACCAACTTGTGTCAGTCTCATCACTCTCATCATAAAAAGCAATCATTTCTTCCCTATAGCTACTCTAAAATTCTCCTCTTTCAATTTAAAACTATCACCCCTTACCCTGTCACAACAGGCCCCATCTTTTTTACAGGTCACAGGATCACAGGGTCACAGGATGTTAGGGTTTGGAAAGGATGCGAAGAGGTCATAAAGTCCAACCCCCCTGCCAGAGGAGGACGATGCAATCTGTCTTAGAACTGTTGGAGGGTAGGACCTGGCCAGGCTAGATGGGTGGGCAGAGGCCAATGGGATCAGATTGAACAAGGCCAAGTGCACACTTTGGCCACAACACCCCAAACAGTGCTACAGGCTGGAGACAGAGTGGCTGAGAGCAGTCAGGCAGAAAGGCACCTGGGGGTGCCGGTAGATAGTAGCTGAACACGAGGCAGCAGTGTGCCCAGGTGGCCAAGAGAGCAAAAGGCATCCTGGCCCGGGTCAGGAACTATGTGGCCAGAAATTGTGCCAGGGGAGGTCTAGGCTGGCTGTTAGGAGGAAGTTGTTGGCAGAGAGAGTGACTGGCATTGGAATGGGCTGCCCAGGGAGGTGGTGGAGTCGCCCTCCCTGGAGGTGTTGAAGCAAAGCCTGGATGAGGCACTTAGTGCCATAGTCTGGTTGATTGGACAAAGCTGGGTGCTAGGTTGGACTGGCTGAGCTTGGAGGTCTCTTCCAACCTGATTGATTCTGTGATTCTCTATGGCTTGGAATACTGTTTGCTAAGTATCCTGCCTCATTGCTTCCACTTCTCTATATGCACTGTAAATGAAACCCCACTATATCACTGCAAATTACTATCAAAAAACACCCCCAAGCACCAAGCCAGTTATTATTTTGCTAACAGAGAAAAAAATAACATATATATGTATATAAGCCATCACTCCCATAAATAAGGGCACTGAAGTATGTAAGGGACCCTCCTCTAGGGATTGTTGTGAAAGTTCATTGAGCTCCATTTCAATTTGGTGGAGCCCACCCAAATGACAGGAATATTTAGGCAGAATCAAGGGCAGAAAGGGTAGAACCAAATCCAAGCACCTGGGAGAACTCAGATAAATACTATATTGTAGCTGACCTTTCTCAGGTGTTTAAAAGTAAAAGGATGGAAATACTTGGACCTATATATATATTTTTCCCCTCTCTCAGCCAAAAGTGTGTGTAAAATTGCTGATAGTGACATTTGTAGGGTAAGTGCATTTGGCAGTGGATTTTGGAAATGGTGTTTCATTAAAGTTTAATGAGGACTGCACAGGAAGGCTGCAAATACTGCTCTGTGCTAATGGATCACTGTAAAAATTGTCATGTGCCAGGCAGCCCCAAGATAATGATTCCCAGGGAGAACATTTCTTAATGTCTTTTTTTTCCCCTCTTTTTTTTTTTCCCTTTTCTAGTCCCTAAAACATTGTGGGCTAGATAAAGCATTCCCACTCTGGCCCTGACCTCTCTTTCAAAGGAAGCTTTCATTATGACAGCCTAGGAAAGCACATTTATATGTTTCCTCTGTATTTTTGTCAAGCTCCAATTCTTACATCATGGAATGAGCAGTCTTGATATGCTGGGTATTCATAGAGCTCATGCTGGCTTGTCCTAGTCCAGAGGAATTCCAGGTCTGGGAGGCTCAGATTCTTGGTCACAGAATTAATCACAGAATCATAGAATCAAGCAGGTTGGAAGAGACCTCCAAGATCAGCCAGGCCAACCTAGCACCCAGCCCTAGACAATCAACCAGACCATGGCACTAAGTGCCTCATCCAGGCTTTTCTTGAATACCTCCAGGGATGGTGACTCCACCACCTCCCTGGGCAGCCCATTCCAATGCCAATCACTCTCTCTGACAACTTCCTCCTCACATCCAGCCTAGACCTCCCCCAGCACAACTTGAGACTATGTCCCCTTGTTCTGTTGCTGCTTGCCTGGCAGCAGAGCCCAACCCCACCTGGCTACAGCCTCCCTTCAGGTAGTTGTAGACAGCAATGAGCTCTGCCCTGAGCCTCCTCTGCTGCAGGCTGCACACCCCCAGCTCCCTCAGCCTCTCCTCACAGGGCTGTGCTCCAGGCCCCTCACCAGCCTTGCTGCCCTTCTCTGGACACACTCCAGTACCTCAACATCTCTTTTGAATTGAGAAGCCCAGAACTGGACACAGCACTCAAGTTGTGGCCTGAGCAGTGCTGCGTACAGGGGAAGGGACCTCAAGGATCATCCAGTTCCAACCCCCTGCCATAGGCAGGGACACCTCCCACTAGAGCAGGTTGCTCAAGGCCTCATCCAGCCTGGCCTTTAACACCTCCAGGCAGGGAGCAGCCACAACCTCCCTGGGCAACCTGTGCCAGTGTCTCACCACCCTCACTGCAAACAAGTTCTTCCTAACATCCAGTCTAAATCTCCCCTCTGCCAGTTTAAACCCATTGCTCCTCATTCTGTCATTACAAGACCTTGTCAGTAGTCTGTCCCCAGCCTTCCTGTAGCCCCCCTTCAGATATTGAAAGGCCACTATAAGGTCTCCTTGAAGCCTTCTTTGCTAGTTTGAAGCTAGCTGGAATATTTTGGTGAGGGGAGTCAGATTCTAGGCTGTGAAAAGGAAACAGTGGTGATGTCTGCTGCACTCATAGGCTTGCTGAGATGGATAAAATCAACAGAAATGTAGATAACAGAGTTGCTCTCTGCCTTTGGCTGCCTCCCTCCTCTCCCTAACCTGCTGTCTGTGTAACTAGTCCTTCTGCTTCCTAACCCCCCTGGCTGATTCTGCAAACTCACCTTGAATGTGAGGCAAATCTGGGATAAGGTAGAGGGATGGAAAGGAGGTGGAAGGGTGGTTGGGAGCTCCTCCTGGGCTCTCTGGTTTCTGGGAGGGCTGTTGTGTTTCTGTATGACTTTTAAACTTGTCTGTTTCTGTCTATAGCTGTATAGATTGTAAATCTCTGCTTGGATCTTGTGCTAAGCTATAAATATAAAGCTTCATTCTTTAATTTCCAGCTTGGCTGGGTCTAGTCTGGGTGATTTTCTTAAGTGCTTGGAGGGGCAGGTAACCCCCAAACCATCACACCTTCTCTTCTCCAGTCTGAAAAGCCCCAACTCAAACCCAAGTTTTCCTTGAGATGCTGGGAGATGTTTGTCTCAGGCTCTGACATTGCTGTAACTCTACCATGCACAGCCCCCTCACTGGAAAAGATTGCCATGATACTGAAACTTAAAAGTAGCACCTACAAGTCTCTGCTCTTTGTTTTAAATTGAACTGGACAGCAGTTCAAAATTGGTAGAAAGCTACAGTGGGAGCTCTGCATCTCTATTTATAATTTGCTTTCTAAGCTTTTGCTCTCACTCAGTCAGGGAGCTAGATCCAAAAGGCAAACACACTGCTGCTTCCTTCTATTGCCTTCCAAAACCAAAGTATTGTCAATCTGTGAGATAATGGCTCATTGCAGTGATTTCAAAAGCAATATAGATTACCAGAAAGTGGAAGCAGCTGTCAGGAGGCCCGACCAGATAAATGGGATTCATTTATGCTCCACACACTGCTGCATGAGAAACAACTCAGGGAAAAAATAGGGATTCCTTGCTAGCTTAGGGTCACGACTGTTGTTCTCAACAGGCAGGGGTTTTGTGATTCAGGCAGCAGATAACTTTAAGACCAGCCTGGTTCTGCTAGTTTGAGCCTAGCTGGGAGGTTTTGGTGAGAGGAATTAGATTCTAGGCTGTGAAAAGGCAACAGTGGTGATGCCTGCTGCACTCCTAGGCTTGCTGAGATGGATAAGAACAAGAACACAAACACAGACAACAGAATTGTTTGCTCCCTGCCTTTGGGGCTGCGCTTCTCTCTAACCTAACCTAACCTGCTGTCTGTGTGACTAATCCCTCTGCTTCCCAAACCCCCTGGCCAACCCTCCAAACTCACCTTGAGCAAAAGGCAAAGTCTGGGGTAAGGTAGAGGAGTGGGGAGAAGGTGGAAGGGTGGTTGGGAGCCCCTCCTGGGGATTCTGGCTTCTGAGAGGGCTGTGGTGTTTCTGTATCACTTTTTAACTTGTACAGTTCTGTCTATAGCTGTACATAGTGTAAATATCTGCTTGTATCTTGTGCTTAAGCTGTAAATATAAAGCTTCATTCTTTAATTTCCAGTTGGCTGAGTCTAGTCTGGGTGATTTTCTTAAGTGGAGGGGGGGTTGGATAACACCCAAACCATCACCCTGCCCTTTGTCATGCAGCAGCTACATGACCTGATTCAACAGGAGCTCTGCAATCACTGAGACTTTCTAAACATATAAATATCTAAATGTATATTTTCTATACATAGATATAAAACAAAAGAAATCACATTTGGTGAAGTTATGTTACACAGAGCCTGTGAATCGATGGCTTAGACATTAGGGGGGTTTAATAATGATTTTAATAATTTAACCATGAATATTTAATAGCAATTAGGTTCTAACATTTCATATTTTGTTAAAAAAAAAAACTAAACCTTGCAATTTTCACTATTTTATTAAGCATTAATATTTGATTTGTTTACAAAGCTTTTTTTTTTTTGCCTCCTCCCCCCTTTTTTTTTCTTTGCTGGAGTAAGATGTGACAGCTTTAAACAAGGAGGTTACAGTTTGCTCTGTAAAATGTCTGTTTCAAGAACTGCCATGTGTAGGTGCTTTATTTCTGTAAAACATATTAAAACCTGATCTCCTTTTATGATCAGGTTACCCACCTGGTGAATGTGGGGCAGGCTGTAGATGTAGTCCACCTGGACATCAGCAAAGCCTTTGACACTGTCTGCCACAACAAGCTCCTGGCACAGCTGGCAGCTCATGGCTTGGAGAGATTCACTCTGATATAGGTCAAGAACTGGCTGGAGGGCCAAGCCCAGAGAGTGGTGGTGAATGGTGCCACAGCCAGTTGGCAGCTGGCACTGGTAGTGTACCCCAAGGAACAGTGCTGGGCTCAGTCCTGTTCAATGTCATTATTGATGATCTGGACCAGGAGATCGAGTCCAGTATCAGTAAGTTTGCAGATGACACTTAGTGCCATGGTCTGGTTGATTGGACAGGGCTGGGTGCTAGGTTGGACTGGATGGTCTTGGAGGTCTCTTCCAACCTGCTTGATTCTATGATTCTATGATCTTGGAGGTCTCTTCAAACGTGGTTGATTCTATGATTCTATGATCTTGGAGGTCTCTTCCAAGCTGTTTGATTCTGTGATTCTATGACCCCAAGCTAGGAGCAGGTGTGGATCTGCTGGAGGGCAGGAGAGCTCTGCAGAGGGACCTGGCCAGGCTGCGTGGGTGGGTAGAGGCCAATGAGATGAGATGTAATAAGGCTAAGTGCAGGGTTCTACACTTTGGCCACAACAAGCCAAATCAGCACTCGAGGCTGGGGACAGTGGCTGGAGAGCAGCCAGGCAGAAAGGGACCTGGGGGTGCTGGTAGAGAGATGTTGAAGTACTGAAACACGTCCAGAGAAGGGCAACAAAGCTGGTGAGGGGCCTGGAACACAAACCCTATGAGGAGAGGCTGAGGGAGCTGGGGGCGTTTCACCTGGAGAAGAGGAGGCTCAAGGGCTGCAAGTGCACACTCCTGGCTCATGTTGAGCTTCTCATCCACCAGCACCCCCAAGTCCCTCTCCTCAGTGCTGTTCTCCAGCCAGTCACTGTCCAGCCTGGATTGGTGCTGGGCATTGCCTCGACCCAGCTGCAGGACCTCGCGCTGCTTTTCAACCCATTTCTCTGAGACTCCTCCATACTTTAAGATTCAGAGATCCTCACAGGACTTCTGCTCCTTGTTTTGCTGCAAGTTTTCAGTTTTCCAAATAACCAAATACATTTCTAATGGAGAGAAAGTTCTTTCTGTTAGTTTGGAATCCAGCAGTGCTTTGTTATGAACACGAGCATCTGATGGATTGTTGTGAGTTCCACATAAAGGATCAGGGCACAGAAACTTCTGTATGGCATATTTGAAGCTTTGTAGCATTCCACCTAGACTGCAGTTTAGGATTTGCTTATTTATTTGCCTTCATTCTTCTGTGTGAGCATTCAGTTGGGGAAAAAGTGCCACAGATCCTGGTAATCATTTATCCAATATTAGCATCAGACAAACACAGGCTAGGAAACTATAGAAGGTATTTTGATTTCTTGTTTTGATTTTTCTTTATGGGCTACACAAAACCTCTTGAAAGTGAGATGCAAACAATCATGAAAGTTATAAGCAGAGAATATGAGCTGTCTCTTTTTCCAAACAGCCTCCAATTATCTGACCAGCATGTCCAGAATTCAGCTGGAGTCCCAGAGCCACTGATGATTTTGTTAAGATGAAAGGCAATATTGGCTAGGAATATACTAACAAGGAACCAAATATCTTGGTCGCAGCTGGAATCAGTTTTTGAATGAATGAAAATGATGGAAATGTCTCATATCAAAGGAAAATAAAGCCATTAATGGCTCCCACATAGCAGCTGATGTGGGATGGTTATGGAGTGGACATTGCAGGACAGGAATATGTATTGACTCCACTTCAGCCAGGAAAAATGGAACTGCTGCCAGAGAAAAGACACTGGGTTGAGTATACATTCTGTTGAGCTTTACATCAGATATAGAATCATAGAATCAACCAGGTTGGAGGAGACCTCCACGATCATCCTGTCCAACCTATCACCCAGCCCAGCTCTACTTCATCTGAAAGACCAGTCAGCCTCACCTCCATCCCTGGAAAAATGATGGAGTGGCTCCTTTTGGAGGGTGTCTCAAGGCACTTGGAAGAGAGGAAGGTTGTCAGGAGTAGTCAGCATGGATTTACCAAGGGGAAGTCATGCTTGACTAACCTGATAGCATTCTATGATGCCAAAACTGAATGGGTAGATTCAGGGAGACCAGTGAATGTAGTCTACCTTGACCTTAGCAAGGCCTTTGGCACTGTCTCCCATAATACTCTAGTGAGTAAGTTCAGGAAGTGTGGGATGGAAGAGTAGACAGTGAGGGGGATTAGGAACTGGTTAGAAGAGAGAGTTCAAAGAGTGGTGTTCAGTAGTGCCAGGTCCAGCTGGAGAGATGTAACCAGTGGAGTCCCTCAGGGATCAGTGCTGGGTCCAGTGCTGTTCACCATCTTCACCAATGATATTGATGAGGGGACAGACAGAGTCTGCTCAGCAAGTTTTGCTGATGACACCAAACTGGGAGGCTTGGCTGATACAGCTGCAGGCTGTGTGGTTATCCAGAGAGACCTGGACAGACAGAGCTGGGCACAGAGGAACCAAATGAGGTTCAACAGGGACAAGTGCAGAGTCCTGCATCCAGGGAGGAATAATAAACTGCACCAGTACAGGCTGGGAGGTGACTGCTGGAGAGCAGCCCTGTGGAGAGAGACCTGGGAGTGCTGGTGGATGACATCCATGGCACAGCAATGTGCCCTTGTGGCCAAGAAGGCCAAAGGGATTTTGGTACATATTAAGAAGAGTTTGTCCAGCAGAGCAAAGGAGGTTCTCCTTCTCCTCTACTCTGCCCTGGTGAGACCTCATCTTGAATACTGCATTCAGTTTTGGGCTCCCCAGTTTAAGAAAGACAGGGATCTGCTGGACAGGATCCAGCAGAGGGCTACTAGGATGATCAGGGGACTGGAGTGCATGGCTTATGAGGAGAGGCTGAGGGACCTGGGGCTGCTTAGTCTGCAGAAAAGAAGACATAAAGGGGATTTAATAAATGTTTATAAATGTCTGATGGGGGTCAGAAGGGGTAGAACAGGCTCTGCTCACTGCTGCCTGGGATAAGACAAGGAGCAATGGGTGTAAGTTGCAGAAAAAGAGATTCCAGCTCAACACAAGGGGGAACTTCTTTACTGTGAGGGTCCCAGAGCAGTGAAACAGGCTTCCAGAAAGGTTGTGGAGTCTCCTTCTCTGCAGCCTTTCAAGGCCTGTCTGGATGCATTCCTCTGTGACCTGAGCTAGATTGTGTGGTCCTGCTTTGACAGGGGGCTTGGAGTCACTGATCTCCTTGGGTCCCTTCCAAGCTCTGATATCTTGACATCCTGTGATCCTGTGAGATCCTTTAGGGAATTCTTTAGTGACAAGAAAACATGTCTGCCTATTAAATGAACAGTCTCTTTATATATATATACACACACACATACATATATACATATACAGAGAAATAGATTAGTGTAAATCATCCATGTACATACATTAATTAATCTATACTTTATATACATCAGTGTAAATAATTAATATATACTTATTAATATATTTTTATATATGTCAGTGTAAGTAATTAATATATATTTATTAATCTACATTCATCTATGTATTTATATTCACATATATTGATATATATTCACATATATTGATATATATTCATAGATATATTTATGAGTATAAATCATTCCTATATTTCCATGTTTCATCTAATCCAATATGCATTTAAAACCAGTGCATACTTCCATATCCTGTGCAAAGGGAATTCCCTTTGGATTTGTGAAAGGAGTGCTTAATGCAACTGAGAGCAGTGAGATAGGATCTCCTCTAGGCACTCTGGATTAAATGAAACAGCAATGTTTTCCAGGGAGGATTTTTTTAATCCAAACTTAAGGGCTTTATTATTCTAAAATCAATGTAATTATCACTTTGTATTTATAATCTTACAGCACCCTGAGGGCCTTAATGGCCAAAGCTTCCTTCTTGCACCTCTCCTACGTAGAGCTAGACTTGGAAGAGTCAGAGGTTGCAACACAGCCAGGGAAGAATCACAGAATCATACAAGTCTCTTGTTTGGAAAATCATAGGATCATAGAGTGGTTTAGGTTGGAAGGGACCTCAAAGGTCATCCAGCCACAGCTCCTTGCCACAGGCAGGGACACCTCCCATTAGAACAGAACACTCAAGGCCTCATCCAACCTGCTCTTCAACACCTCCAGGCAGGGAGCAGCCACAACCTCCCTGGGCAACCTGTGCCAGTGTCTCACCACCCTCACTGCAAAGAACTTCTTCCTAACATCCAGTCCAAATCTCCCCTCTGTCAGTAGTCCCTCTCCAGTCTTTCTGTAGGCCCCTTGAGATACTGGAAGGCCACTATAAGATCTCCTTGAAGCCTTCTCTTCTCCAAGCTGCAGAGCGCCAACTCTTGTAGCCTGTCCTCATAGCAGAGCTGCTGCAGCCCTCTGAGCATCTTTGTGGCCCTCCTCTGCACTGGCTCCAACACTTCATGTCCTTCCTGTACTGGAGGCTCCAAACTGCACACAGTACTCCAGGTGGGGTCTGATGAGAGCTGAGTGCTGGAGGGGGACAAAATCACTGTAGAAAGTCTCCTTTAGCTCCCATTGCCAAACCTGCACATGTGGAAGGAAGCTGTGCTAAGGGATTATTGTTGCCAAACTTAAGTACAGGAGGTGACTTTATAACCATCTCTGTCCT
Organism: Pogoniulus pusillus; assembly: GCF_015220805.1. Lineage (NCBI taxonomy): Eukaryota > Metazoa > Chordata > Aves > Piciformes > Lybiidae > Pogoniulus > Pogoniulus pusillus. The sequence continues at coordinate 37,765,599 of NC_087273.1, read as the reverse complement.
TGCATTCAGCTGAAGCTGAGCTAGTAGAGCAAGAAAATAAAGATTAAATGAGAGAGTAGAGGGGGTATTTTTATCTGAAATGAGGCAAAAGGGAGAGGGATTTTAAACTGTGGCTGCTTAAGCAGCATTTTTTTTGACAAGGGACCAATTGCAGGATTATAAGGTAGTGTAAAGCGATTTGCACACAGATAAAAAGAGCAATAAGTGGGCAGATTTAGGAAACAGATGAGTTTAAATTGCAGAACACTTACTCTACCTTTACTCCAGACATTAGTAAAGCTAAGAACTTGTTTTCTTAAAAAAACATGGTGGGTATTTGTGGCAAAAAGACATCAATGCACTCTTCCAGATGATGTCTGGAATGCTCTTGGTCCTGTCAGAACCCTTCCCTTGTTCATAGGCTCACAGGATGTTAGGGGCTGGAAGGGACCCAAGCAGATCATCGAGTCCAACCCCCTGCCAGAGCAGGACAATCCTATCTAACACAGAGCACCGAGGAACACATCCAGACAGGCCTTGAAAGGCTCCAGAGAAGGAGACTCCACAACCTCTCTGGGCAGCCTGTTCCAGTGCTCTGTGACCCTTACACTAAAGAAGTTCCCCCTTGTGTTGGTGCAGAACCTCTGTTGCTGCAACTTAAACCCATTGCTCCTTGTCCTATCCCAGGGAGCAGTGAGCAGAGCCTGTCCCCCCACTCCTGGCAGCCTTCAGATACTTACAAACATTTATCCAATCCCCTCTCAGTCTTCCCTTTTCCAGACTAACAGCCCCAGGTCCCTCAGCCTCTCCTCATAAGCCATGCCCTCCAGTCCCCTCATCATCCTCCTAGCCTTCATTCATCATGTGTAATGTCAACAGGGTCTTGGACAGAGTTTTTTTGGCTGGAAAGACTTATACCTGTGCCCTTGATGCAGTGCTGGCCCTTCCATTTGATCATTTTTCTTCCTTTTGTGACAGACTCTGAAGCGCTTGGTGAGAGCTTCCGATGAATTCAGTGATCTTTTCTTGCTGAGATCTCAGCCCAATTTGACAGGTGAGTGAGTCACTTTACAAATCCCACAGCATCACTTGAACCAACCCTGGTTAATTTTATTGCAGCCATCCATTTCTGCTCTGCAGCAGATGAGTCAGCTCCAGCCATTCAGCTAAGATCACAGCAGAATTGATTCCTTAGTGCATGGGTATCAATAAAATTACTCTATTTATTACACATTACACCTCAGACACCCTGAGTGTTACACAACCAATTTTGGCTTGTCTAATGGCCACTGACAGGAAGGCTTGTAGCAACCTTTGCTGACAGTAATAAGAACACCTAGACAACCTGAAGCATCTTGACACTGAGCCAGTGAGCTGTTATGACACCTGAAGACACAAAGGTCAATCTGAGGAAGAAGCATAGGAAGCATCTGTCCCAGAGTATTGTCACTGGTATTCAAACTGGAGCAGGGAGAGAAAAATAAGGTGGTATGGGAGGAGGAAGTGAGGAAAAAGATTTGCTAACACTTTCTTGATGGGCAAATCGACCACTTACAATGGAGTAATTACAGCAAGCTTGTGTAGCTGCGCTGATACTATCTCATGGCCAAAATGCAGTAGAGTGCTTTGTGGGAAGTTGTGTCAGTGTTAATTAGTGTAACTCTCTAGCTTGGGTGTAGAAGTGTTTCCAGACACTTTGTGTGACTCAGGAGAAAGATAAATGCAAGGCTGTGGATTTCTGCACCTTGTTGCTTTAACACTATGAAGAGCTGAAGGATCAGTGGACAAGGGTTGTCACAAATTGCGCCTGAATAGAAGTTGTGTCAGTGTTAATTAGTGTAACTCTCTAGCTTGGGTGTAGAAGTGTTGCCAGACACTTTGTGTGACTCAGGAGAAAGATAAATGCAAGGCTGTGGATTTCTGCACCTTGTTGCTTTAACACTATGAAGAGCTGAAGGATCAGTGGACAAGGGTTGTCACAAATTGCACCTGAATAGAAGTTGTGTCAGTGTTAATTAGTGTAACTCTCTAGCTTGGGTGTAGAAGTGTTTCCAGACACTTTGTGTGACTCAGGAGAAAGATAAATGCAAGGCTGTGGACTTCTGCACCTTGTTGCTTTAACACTGTGAAGAGCTGAGGATCAGTGGACAAGGGTTGTCACAAATTGCACCTGAATAGAAGTTGTGTCAGTGTTAATTAGTGTAACTCTCTAGCTTGGGTGTAGAAGTGTTTCCAAACACTTTGTGTGACTCAGGAGAAAAAGAAATGCAAGGCTGTGGATTTCTGCACCTTGTTGCTTTAACACTATGAAGAGCTGAAGGATCAGTGGACCAGGGTTGCCACAAATTACACTTGAATAGATATAAACTCTGATGGATCAAACACCGGCTCAGGTGGCTGGGCCTGGAGAGTGGTAGTAAATGAAGTTAAATCTACTTGGCAGCTGGACTCAAGTGGTGTTTCCCAGGGCTCAGTGCTGAGGTCAGTCATGTTTAACATCTTTGTCAATGACCTTGAAGATCAGAGTGCCTTCAGTAAGTTTGCAGATGACACCAAGTTAGAATCATAGAATCAACCAGGTGGGAAGAGAGCTCCAAGTTCATCCAGCCCAACCTAGCACCCAGCCCTGGTCAATCAACCAGACCATGGCACTAAGTGCCTCAGCCAGGCTTTCCTTGAACACCTCCAAGGACAGCAACTCCACCACCTCCCTGGGCAGCCCATTCCAATGCCAATCACTCTCTCTGACAACAACTTCCTCCTAACATCCAGCCTAGACCTCCCCTGGCACAACTTGAGACTGTGTCCCCTTGTCCTGTTGCTGGTTGCCTGGCAGCAGAGCCCAACCCCCACCTGGCTACAGCCTCCCTTCAGATAGTTGTAGACAGCAATGTTAGGTGGGAGCATTGATCTGTTGGAGGGCAGAAAGGTTGGACTTGATCTTAAAGGTCTTTTTTTCAGCCACAGTGATTCTGTGATTCTGTGAAATGTACAAATTCCCATGTAAATTTCAACTGTTTGTTTGTTTTGGAGTTCTTTGTGTTTGGCTTGGCCTGGTGTTTCTGGTGGGTTTCTGTTTGTTTGCTTGTTTTTAACAAATGGAAGGTTTTGTTTAGGATGGATATTAAAAGTCATTCATTGTGGATTTCAGCATGCTCATCTTCTGCTACATAATTTGTTCTGTTTGTCACAGGATTAAGGATACTAATTGGAGTTGCTCAGGATCAGGCTCACAGGATGTTAGGGGTTGGAAGGGACCCAAGGAGATCACTGAGTCCAACCCCCCTGCCAGAGCAGGACCATACAATCTAGCTCAGGTCACAGAGGAACACTTCAGATAGGCCTGGAAAGGCTCCAGAGAAAGAGCCTCCACAACCTCTCTGGGCAGCCTGTTCCAGGGCTCTGGGACTCGTACAGTAAAGAAGTTCCCCCTTGTGTTGAGGCAGAACCTCTGTTGCTGCATCCTACCCCCATTGCTCCTTGTCCTATCCCAGGGAGCAGTGAGCAGAGCCTGTCCCCTTCTCCTGGCAGCCTTCAAATACTTATAAACATTTATCAAATCCCCTCTAAGTCTTCTCTTTTCCAGACTAAAAAGTCCCAGGTCTCTCAGCCTCTCCTCAGAGGCCATGCCCTCCAGTCCAACTTAGACCCATTGCTCCTTGTCCCATCACAAGTGAGAGGAGCCACTTATCTTCTAACAGACAGGCAATTTTAGAGCAAGGGATGCAGGTAAAGTGAAGTCTAGAGCTGACTGTCTAAGAGCTGCCTGTCTAGGATGTAGATATTTGTATCTGTTGCCCATAGTTGAGGATGTTTATCTTTCCATGAATGTGACTCACTTTGAAATTAACTTTTCCTTTAGAGACCAATTTTTGCAGGAGGCTTAAGCAAATAGTGCCTTTCTTAATCCTTGTTCCTCTCTGCAATATTCTGCTTTCAATGTGGTAAAATCCCTCGTGTGCCTTCAGAAGGCTGAAAATGAAGTAACTCCAGGCTTGAAAGTAAATTTGTTTCTGCTGTTAGTGGAACTGTGCTGTATGTTTGCAGGCACACTGGTAATAAACTGCACCTCCATATTGATTTCTTTAGCACAGATATATGTGGCATGTTGGTGAATGGTCTTATTAATATTCATTAAATTCTAAAGAGCTCTCTTTTTAATGTATCTATTTAGGAAATGAATAATTCATGCAGGTATAGGGAGCTCAGTGCTGTCACTTACAGCACAGACCTTTGCTGATCTAAGAAAGTATTTGAACTGAAGGACACTCTAAGATGTGCAAAGTAAATGAAACATTGAACACTGCTCAGCTTACTACCACCAAGGGCATTTTTTTTTTCAGGTGGTGAAAATTCCACTGACTCATCACTCTTCTTAAAGCACAGGTTTTCGAGTATGCTGTGGTGGAATTGTGTGCATAATTCACCTACACATGCTTTATAAAAGCTAAAAGACTTCTGATGTGTGTTCCATGGACAAAAGGCAAGCAGGTCACCTGTAAGGTTCTTAGCTCCACCTGTGTTGGTAATTGGTGAGAATGGTGAGTTTGAACAGCATGATACACAAGCAAGCTTCTGTCCCAGAAGGTGGGTTTGCATTGGAGAAGATACTCCTGTTGGTTTCAGTCCTGCCTTAGGCTTTGTGTGTGTCTTACAGCATGTTTTCATAGAATCAGACAGGTTGGAAGAGATCTCCAACATCATCCAGTCCAACCTAGCGCCCAGCCCTATCCAATCAACGAGACCATGGCACTAAGTGCCTCATCCAGTCTTTTCTAGAACACCTCCAGGGATGGCAACTCCACCACCTCCCTGGGCAGCCCATTCCAATGCCAATCACTCTCTCTGCCAACAACTTCCTCCTAACATCCAGCCTAGACCTGCCCTGGCACAACTTGAGGCTGTGTCCCCTTGTTCTGTTGCTGCTTGTCTGGCAGAAGAGACCAACCCCCACCTTGCTACAACCTCCTTGTGCACACATACACACACACACATATATATATATACACATATATATATATATATACAATTACTATCTAAGGCTCACAAGAAACTTTCCTAACTTTCCCCACCCCATGCCTCATATTCAGATTCATCTGGGTAGCTGCAAAACAGAGAGTACAAGAGGCTTGTATAGACTGCAGAGCATCTTCTTTCAAGTGCCTGAGAGGGGAAAATAAGTTCCCCACTCTATAAATCTAAGTTAGCATGAATAAAAATGTCATTCTTTCTTCTCCCTTCAGCCAACAGCCTTCCCTCTTGGCAGTGCTGTGATCAACAATGCACACTGACAGCTGAGGAGCTGCAAAATCAATGGCAAAGGAGGGAAATCTTATGGGGCAAGTTTTGCAAATGAGAGTATTGATTGGTTTGGGGAAGGGATTGACACTCAAAAGCGTCAGCTCGTGCAGATAAACTGAGCTTCCTAGGCAAAGAGCAGCTTTTAACAGCAAGGCACACAGGCCAGTGCCTTCCGTGGCTAGCTGAGCTTGACAGCACAAGTCAGCCATAAAGACCTATCATCAATAAACAGAAAGAATTTTCCAGCAGAAAAAAAATAGATGGAGGAGGGGTGGACATGGGTTTGGTTTCTTCAGCAAAACACTCAATGATCCTAACTGACTAACTCCCTTTGGAATGAGAGCATGAAAACAGCTATTGCTTGTCCCCCCCAAAAATGTTAATGTGAATCACAGAATCATAGAATCATAGAATCAACCAGGTTGGAAGAAACCTCCAAGATCATCCAGTCCAACAAAGACTTAAGAGAAAATTGCTGGGAGAAAGAAGCTGTCTCAGGGGTGACCTTGTTGTCTGCAACTACCTGAAAGGAGGCTGTAGCTAGATGGGGTTGGTCTCTTCTGCCAGGCAAGCAGCAACAGAGCAAGGGAACACAGTCTCAAGTTGTGCCAGGGCAGGTCTAGGTTGGATGTTAGGAGGAAGTTGTTGTCAGAGAGAGTGATTGGCATTGGAATGGGCTGCCCAGGGAGGTGGTGGAGTTGCTGCACCTGGAGGTGTTGAAGCCAAGGCTGGATGAAGCACTTAGTGCCATGGTCTGGTTGATTGGATAGAGTTGGATGGTAGGTTGAACTGGATGATCTTGAGGTCTCTTCCAACCTTCTTGGTTCCATGATTCTCTGATATTATGACATACAGATGATGTGACAGCAGAGAAACCAAAACCTTGCTGAAGATTATGAAGGCTTCAAAATGACCTCTTCAAAGCTGTGTAGTTTTGTTGCTTCACAGGATTTCAGAATATCACTAAACATCTCACTTAAAAAGCATATTTAACCAGTCAAAACCAGTTAAGCCTCAAGTTTCATTTCAGTTTTGCTTCCCTCTCCTTTTCCATCCCCCTGTTAACTCTTAACAAAATAAATCAAGTAAGAGAAGACTTATTCTCTCTTTATCCTGTACTTTTTCTCACTGACTTCACTTGTAAGTAAGGATAGAATTCTGATTTCTTTGTTGGAGATAAGAGGCTTTTCTATGAGTTTTCTAATACCTAAGCATCTCGCTCCTGTTATTCACTCCATGTATTACAGCTCACACTGCTGAGATTCTTGGAGGCTTCCCCTCCTTTGTGTGATACATTGAAGATTGTATTAGTAGCATTCAAGCCTATCAACATCATCTCTTTCTTCAGTGACTTCAAAGAATCTAAAGGGAAAGTTGCAACACATGGCTGATAAGTTTTTCTGTAGCTTTTAGAGGAAATAATGATATTTTTCATCTGTTTTGGAGAGAAGGGGACAAAAAGTCACCCTTTAGGCTATTATGTCTTATAGATAATAAAAACTATCACCCTTTAGTCTCTAATCACCTGCAGACATGAATATATTAGACACATTTTATTTGCATGTAGCCACAGCTAAAGTGTTTTTCCAAGAGGTAACTAAGTCCATGACCCTGCCATGAGCAGTGTTGGTTTTATCTAGATCAGTGTGCTCTTGCTGCCCAGAAAACCAACCAGAGCCTGGGCTGCAGCAAGAGAAGTGTGAGCAGCAGGGTTAGGGAAGGGATCCTCCCCCTCTACTCTGCACTGGTGAGACCCCAACTGGAGTACTGCATCCAGTTCTGGAGCCACTATTACAAGAGGGATATTGATGTGCTGGAGCATGGCCAGAGAAGGGCCACAAGGCAGTTCAGAGGGCTGGAACACCTCTGCTATGAGGAGACACTGAAAGAGTTGGGGCTGTGCAGTCTGGAGAAGAGGAGGCTCCCAGGTGTCCTTCTTGTGGCCTTTCATTATCTGAAGAGGGCTACAAGAAAGCTGGGGAGGGACTTTTTAGGATGTCAAGTAGTGATAGGGTTGGGGGGAGTGGGACAAAACTAGAAATGGGTAGATTCAGACTGGATGCTAGGAAGAAATTCTTCACCATGAGGGTGGTGAGAGCCTGGAATGGGTTGGCCAGGGAGGTGGTGGCAGCCTCATCTCTGGAGGTGTTTAAGGCCAGGCTGGATGAGGCTCTGACCAGCCTGATCTAGTGTGAAGTGTCTCTGTCTACGACAGGGGGGTGGGAACTGGCTGATCCTTGTGATCCCTTCCAACTCAGATTCTATGGTTCTATGATTCTACAATACTCTGATTCTAAAATTCTGTGATTCTTGCAGTCACTGCCCAGCCTTTCCCTAAACCTGGCATTTCTGAGCTCTCCCAGGCAATCTGTTTCCAACTTCAGCTATCTGCAACATTAGAAGGCTGTTCCTTACTTTTCTTGATTTCTGACCCCCATCTCCTCGCTGCAGCTTAAATCTGTTACATTTTATCCTACCCCCAGCCTCTTTAAAAGCAACTTTCATGTGTTTGAAGCCTCTTATCATGTTTTCCCTTCAGACTTCTTAAGATGGAATCGACCTTAATTCTTTAACTCCTTCCTCACAGGAAACTTTCATCTTTTCCTTGCTTTCCAACACTCTCCTCACTTTCCTATGGATAAGCTGGAGAAAGTCAACACCATTTTGGAAATATGGTGTCCTGGCTGGAAATATTGACTTGGCTGAGGGGTTATTGTCTCCTGTATCTACTTATTAATGCAGTGGATTTTGTGTCTTAGCTTTTGTCATATTTGTCCCTACCTATTTATGTCATCTTTTCCTGCTCCTTTTGTATTGTCATTTAACCTTGTTGCCCTGTTGTGTGCCCTTCATTAATGGATGTCTTGTTAATGAAGATCACATAAACTGATTGTTGGTTATTATTAATCTTCATATTGCAATAAGTAGCTGCATATTAAAGGCAAAGGTAAGTCATCATTCTGTACTTCCTAACTTTTAGTATTTGACTTACCTAATGTAAGGATCCTCAATTCAAGAGAGATGCTGAGATACTGGAATGTGGCCAGAGAAGAGTAACAAAGCTGGTGAGGGGCCTGGAGCACAGCCCTGTGAGGAGAAGCTGAGGGAGCTAGGGGTGTGCAGCCTGCAGAAGAGGAGGCTCAGGGGTGACCTCAGTCCTGGGCCCAGTCCTGTTCAATATCTTTATTCATGATCTAGACCAGGGGATTGAGTCCAGCATCACTAAACGTGCAAGCTAGGAGCAAGTGGGGATCTATTGGAGGGCAGGAGAGCCCTGCAGAGGGACCTGGACAGGCTGGATGGGTGGGCAGAGGCCAAGGGGATGAGATTTAACATGGCTAAGTGCAGGGTTCTACACTTTGGCCAGAACAACTCCAAGCTCTCTTCCAACCTGGTTGATTAAATGATTCTATGATCCTATGATTACTCTGTCCAAGCAAAGATCACATTCTGTGCTTCTGTCACCCACAACCTCCCTGGGCAACCTGTGCCAGTGTCTCACCACCCTCACTGTCATGAACTTCTTCCTAACATCCAGTTTAAATCTCCTCTCTGCCAGTTTAAACCCATTCCTCCTCATCCTGTCATTACAAGACCTTGTCAGTAGTCCCTCCGCAACCCTCCTGTGGTCCCCTTCAGATACTGGAAGGCCCCTTCAAGTTCTCCTTAAAGCCTTCTCTACTCCAAACTGCAGAGCCCCAACTCTTGTAGCCTGTTCTCATAGCAGAGGTGTTCCAGCCCTCTGAGCACCTTCGTGGCCTCCTCAGGACTTCCTCCAATAGTTCCATGTCCTTCTTGCATTGGGGACTCCAGAACTATACCATTACATTGCACAAAACCCAAGTAATTTTGCAGTCATATTTAGCTCTGCCTTTCTTTTTCTGCTTAACCAACAAGAGCTTGTGCCCTGCTCACCAGGAATTACTTCAAGCATCTAGCAATAGGTAAGCTAAGTGATTCCTTTTACAACCGACATAAGAACCTGAACTTTCAGATGAATTATCCAAAGAAATTTTTCTGGAGCACAATGTATGCTTTTTTTTACTGACCTAATACTGCTCTTCAGGGTTATTGGCTGCACTCAAACACAAATGAAAACACTTAAAACTAAGATGTTGAGGGCTTTTTTCCTCTCTACCTGTACACGGCGAACTGCCTCCACGTCTCCTTTTATTCTTCCTGGCTATAAAATGATTGATTGATTGCTCACAGCTTGCATGACTCCCTGCTGCCCCAGATCCATCTCCCTCTCTTCACACTCCATACCATTCCTGCATCATTGACTTTCTGCCAGCCATTTTGCTGCCAGTGCATGAGCTGACATTTAATGATCTTTAGACGCAGTAACGTCACATTTATCACTCTTTATCGGTTGTGACAGACCTAAATTCAAATGCAAACATGAAATGCAGGCTGAATCCAATCCAAACAGTGATATGCTTTTTGAGTGGCATCTGTCAGGGCACGTTGAGAAAGAAGTGAAAAATGACCTGTTTGCTGTTATTTTATAACTACAAATAGCAGCTTTTTAGGTTTGCTTTACAAAAAAAAAGCTTTTTCCATGCAGCTTTGAAGAAAATCCCATTTGGCTTCCAAACTGATATGAATCCTATTTGGCTTCCAAATTGATATGAATCCTATTTGGCTTCCAAATTGATATGAATATCTGGATGTTGCTGAATCACAAAATCACAGAATTTCTTAGGTTGGAAAAGCCCTTCAAGATCATTGAGTCTGATCATTAGTTTCATGCTGACAAGTCCTTGACTAAACCAAATCCCTCAGCACAACATCTAACCACTATGAACTGCCATGGTTGGAAAGGACAACCAGGATCAGCCAGCCACAGAATCACAGAATTTCCTAGATTGGAAAAGACTTTCAAGACCATCAAGTCTAATCATCAGTTTCACACTGACAAGTCCTTGACTAAACCAAACCCCTCAGCACAACATCTAACCACTAGGAATATCTATAGCTGGAAAGGACCACCAGGATCAGCCAGTCCAACCTTCATCCCAGCATCCTTCATCACCAGACCATAGCCTCAAGTGCCACATCCACTCTCCTTTTAAACATTTTCAGGGATAGTGACTCCACCACCTCCCTGAACAGCCTGTTCCAGTGCACTCAGGAAAGAACTTCCTCCAAACATCCAACCTAAACCTCCTCTGGTGCAACTTGAGGCCATTTCCTCTTGTCCTATCATTAGTAAATCGGGAGAGGAGGCCAGCTCCAGCCTCACTACAACCTCCTTTTAATCAGTCCTTATCAATTCCTTATCAAGACTTTTAACCAATCCTTATCAAGACCTTGTCAACTTGTTCTTCATCTCCAATTGTGACATGGCACTAATGGCACCAAAATGACTTTTAGTTTATAGAGTATTCATTATAGAGTGAGTACTCTGTAGTGTATATAGTGACAGGGGACACAATCTCAAGTTGTGCCAGGGCAGGTATAGACTGGATATTAGGACTAAGTTCTTCACACAGAGAGTGATTGGCATTGGAATGGGCTGCCCAGGGAGGTGGTGGAGGCACCGTGCCTGGAGGTGTTGAAGCAAAGCCTGGCTGAGGCACTTAGTGCCATGGTCTGGTTGATTGGACAGGGCTGGGTGCTAGGTTGGACTGGATGATCTTGGAGGTCTCTTCCAACCTGGTTGATTCTATGATTCTATGAATGTAGAGCATGCATTATAGAGTTTACAGCTATAACTGAGCACCATTCAGTGAGATTGGGAATTCATACATTACAGATGTGGAATGCAGCTGGTGGATTTTTCCCAGAACTAGAGTAGATGGGATCTGATCTCCAGTGTGCTGGTGTAACTAAGACACTGCCTCTTAGAAGGAGCATTAACACCAAATTTCAGGCAGAATTCTCCTCAAACCTTGCATATTTTCACAAGCTCACAGGATGTTAGGGGTTGGAAGGGACCCAAGGAGATCACTGAGTCCAACCCCCCCTGCCAGAGCAGGACAATCCTATCTAACACAGATCACACAGGAACACATCCAGACAGGCCTTGAAAGGCTCCAGAGAAGGAGACTCCACAACCTCTCTGGGCAGCCTGTGCCAGTGCTCTGGGACCTTTACAGTCAAGAAGTTCCCCTTTGTGTTGAGCTGGAACTTCTTATGTTGCAGCTTACACCCACTGCTCCTTGTCCTATCCCAGGGAGCAGTGAGCAGAGCCTGTCCCCCCACTCCTGGCAGCCTTCAGATACTTATAAACATTTATCCAATCCCCTCTCAGTCTTCTCTTCTCCAGACTAAACTGCCCCAGGTCCCTCAGCCTCTCCTCATCAGGCAGTGCTCCAGTCCCCTCATCATCCTCGTATCCCTCTGCTGGACCCTCTCCAGCAGATCCCTGTCCCTCTTAAACTGGAGAGCCCAAAACTGAACACATTATTCAAGATGGGATCTCACCAGGGCAGAGTAGAGAGGAAGGAGAACCTCCCTTAATCTGCTTTTACCAAACCATGTTGAGTTTTAAAGCAAATACCATGAAGTAAAATACAAGTGGGTGATGGATTGGTGAGCAGGTACAGTTCTATCTGGCTCAAAGCTGCATATTGTGAGCCAGAGAAGCTGTTTACCATTTAGGTGCTTCTTAAATCTCAACATTAAAATAGCTTTTCACAGCATTTAGAGCTGTTTATCCTCTTGTCCATTTTGCATTGTGCTCCCCTCACTGCAGTTTTAATTCTGTTCTTTGTGTCAAAGAGAGCTGCATTTAACTTTTACACAGATGACAGAGAGAGCTGATGCAGCCTGCACTTCCAAGAAATGGATGCTAGTTCTATTTATAATAGTCAGCTAGAATACACCTAGAAGCCCACTGGCATTTCTTTTGCCAAAGGGCAGGCTGCCATCAATTAATTGTAAACTATATTTTGATCCATCTTAAGGAAGCTGTCTAATAAAAACATAGTCTTAAAAGAAGGGGAAGTGACAGTTCTTACCTGCAGAGAATAAAAGATTCTTTCATTGCTAAGCTCTTACTGCAAAAGCTCACCTAACTACTTGGCAGAGAGGAGTAGAGAGGAATAAATAAAGAGGTGGTTAGCAAGCACAGAGAAGGTAATATATGTCCCCTAGCATTTATATACAGATGTTAGTAATTATCATGGCTCTAAGGATGATTGAAATCTTGTTTATGTTGTTTTATTATTGTTTACAGCCACAGATCATCTTTACTGAGCTGTTAATTGAATACATTCTGTGATGAGATGACTCAGTAAAAACACATTTTACTGTAGAGAATGGAGAGAAGAGCACAAAATAGCCTGTTTCAGACATGAAAGGAACGTGTGAGAAATTGCCAGGGTGATTCCAGGGCACGAGCATCAAAATCTGGTGTAATAACTTCACACAAACAATGCATGACTGTTAATGAGGAAAGCTCAGAGTTGAACCTGAGATTGGACAGGCAGAAAGGGACCTAGGGGTGTTGGTAGATAGTAGCTGAAGAGGAGGCAGCAGTGTGCCCAGGTGGCCAGCAGAGCCAGTGGCATCCTGGCCTGGCTCAGGAGCAGTGTGGGCAGCAGGACAGGGGAGGTTATTCTGCCCTTGTGCTCAGCACTGGTCAGGCCACCCCTTGAGTGCTGTGTCCAGTTCTGGGCTCCTCAATTCAGCAGAGATGTTGCAGTACTGGAAGGTGTCCACAGGAGGGCGACAAAGCTGTGAGGGGCCTGGAGCAGAGCCCTGTGAGGAGAGGCTGAGGGAGCTGGGGGTGTGCAGCCTGCAGCAGAGGAGGCTCAGGGCAGAGCTCACTGCTGTGTACAGCTACCTGAAGGGAGGCTGTAGCCAGGTGGGGTTGGGCTCTGCTGCCAGGCAAGCAGTGACAGAACAAGGGGACAAAGCCTCAAGTTGTACCAGGGGAGGTCTAGGCTGGATGTGAGGAGGAAGTTGTTGTCAGAGAGAGTGATTGGCATTGGAATGGGCTGCCCAGGGAGGTGGTGGAGTCACCATCCCTGGAGGTGATGAAGAAAAGCCTGGCTGAGGCACTTAGTGCCATGGTCCAGTTGATTGTCTAGGGCTGGGTGTTAGGTTGGACTGGATGAGCTTGGAGGTCTCTTCCAACCTGGTTAATTCTATGAATCTTTGCTCTAAAATGTATGCATGCATATATTAAATAAACTATACTTGCTAAAAATCACTAACATCAGCCCTGTAAGTCAGGTACCTGAGGGACTGTGATTTGGGAGGCAAGATGCCTACTATGGGAATGTTCTTAGGTTCATACTGCTTCACACTGGTGTAGCTTCAAGTAATCTCTATTCTTCTTTCCCTCTTTTCCTCGGAGCATGGCATCCTGTCACGCAAAGGCACTCTTGTTTTGGAGAGGCAAATGCATTGATCCACTGACCTAAATACTGCATGTCCTTTTTCATTGCATAAGGAGTGATCTCTAAAGTGATAAAACATATTTTATGTTGCTGCAGCATTCTGTAGCTGAATCATTTTGTGATTTCCCCCCCTCCCCCCAGTAATCTTTACAACATGTTCCTGTTGGTTTGCCAGGGTCACCTCAGTATATTGTTTTCAAACTGGATTAAGTCTTGTTGACTTTACACTGAAGTGTATCCCAATCTGAGAGGTAACAATCTGTTGTCCTCCAAATATTATTAAAGGCTTTGTTTAATTATATTACTTCTTTTAAGATGACTAAATCTCAATGTACTTTCTAATGAAGAAGCTTAAGATAACCCTTAAGAGCTTATATAAAATAAGATACCAAACTCATCTATTATTTTGTGTGTGTTTTCCCCCCCTCATTCATTATCCCTGAGGCAATAACCCTTTGCCATGCTTACACATGCCAGATGTCTAAAGGCTCTCTGCTGGATGTAAACATTTTCTGAAGACAAAAATCAACATCTCATTACCATACTCTGAACTTTAGTTAAAAGTGAAGGCTTAAAGTCAATGCAAAGATGATTATATTCTACTTCCTTCTGGAGAAGAGAGTGTGCATTAATTCTCTCTTCTGGTTTAATTTGGGACCCTCCATTCCAGTTTTGTGTTCTGGGAGCACCCTACCTTCACTGAAATGAACCTTTAAATGTAAAGAATTACAGAATCAAGAGGGTTGGAAGAGACCTCCAAACTCATCCAGTCCAACCTAGCACCCAGCCCCAGCCAATCAACCAGACCATGGCACTAAGTGCCTCATCCAGGCTTTTCTTCAACACCTCCAGGGATGGTGACTCCACCACCTCCCTGGGCAGCCCATTCCAATGCCAATCACTCTCTGCAGCAACAACTTCCTCCTCACATCCAGCCTAGACCTCCCTTGGCACAGCTTGAGACTGTGTCCCCATGTTCTGTTGCTGGTTGCCTGACAGAAGAGCCCAACCCCACCTGGCTACAGCCTCCTTTTAGGTAATTGTAGACAGCAATGAGCTCTGCCCTGAGCCTCCTCTTCTGCAGGCTGCACACCCCCAGCTCCCTCAGCCTCTCCTCATAGAGTTTGTATTCCAGGCCTTTCATCAGCCTTGTTGCCCTTCTCTGGATACCTTCCATCACCTCAACATCTCTCTTGAATTGAGGAGCCCAGAACTGGACACAGCACTCAAGGTGTGGCCTGAGCAGTGCTGAGTACAGGGGCAGAAGAACCTCTCTATCTTACATATCATGTGTGTAACATATATATGTATATAACCACCTGACCTTTAATGCTTGTTTCAGCTGGATGTTGTGATGAAGATGTAGAAGAGCATACACAGTGGATTAAAGTCCCTGGTGCCTTGGGTGACAATGCCAGGAGAGAATGCAGCAATTCTTTCTGTGGCTGTTTGATGTCTCTCGTTACAGTCTGAGACAGGCCTCAAAGGTGGCACAGTCAACTTTTGTCTGTTGGTTGTATTTCTTCTTCTGATCATTTAAGCCTGTTTTCTTCTTTATTTCTTTTTCCTTTTTTTTTTCTTTTTTAACAGGAGAGCTCATTAATTCTGGCTGCCAAACTGAAAAACTGTTCAGCCCTCAGCACCCATCCTCACTTGAAGCCAAAGTGCTTCTCAAAATTCTCTCTGCATGGCCTCAAATGCAGCATCTGTCAATCAAAGCAACTGGCTAGAAGGCACAGGACAAAATATGGATGGTCAGGCACTGTCCTGGGCCATCCAGCATTGCACCAGTGAAAGAGAAACAGGGTGCCTGCCTCGAAGGCCATAGCTCAGTCTTGAAGGTTTTGGATTTGACATTTTGTATTTGACATCATTAAATGAGACATAAGAACAACACTCTAAGAAGAAAGTAGCCTAACATCTGAGAAGGACTGTTCCTCTAACGCTGCAATGGCAGGGTTCAGTAAAGCATTCAAAGGCAGAAAAGTTTTGGGTTCTGCTTCTGGTTTGCTTTTCTTCACTCTTTTCAGGATGAGATAAGAGCTAAGCTGTTTGTTTAAGAATACTTTGGAGCTTGTTTGTTGGTTTGGGTTTTTTTCATGTCAGCGTCCCTCCTGTAGTTACTTTTAGATAGCAGCTTGGCAATGGCTGGACTGGGAGCCACTACAGGCTGGGGACAGCATGGCTGCAGAGCAGCCAGGCAGAAAGGGACCTGGGGGTACTGGTAGATAGTAGCTGAACATGAATCAGCAGTGTGCCCAGGTGCCCAGGAGAGCCAATGGCATCCTGGCCTGGATCAGGAGCAGTGTGGGCAGCAGGACAAGGGAGGTTATTCTGCCCCTGTACACAGCACTGCTCAGGCCACACCTTGAGTACTGTGTCCAGTTCTGGGCTCCTCAGTTCAAGAGAGATGTTGAGATAATGGAACATATCCAGAGAAGGGCAGTTCAGCTGGTGAGGGGCCTGAAGTACAGCCCTGTGAGGAGAGGCTGAGGGAGCTGGGGGTGTGCAGCCTGCAGAAGAGGAGACTCAGGGCAGACCTCATTGCTGTCTACAGCTACCTGAAGGGAGGCTGTAGCCAGGTGGGGTTGGGCTCTTCTGCCAAGCAACCAGCAACAGAAGAAGGGGACAGAGTCTCAAGTTGTGCCAGGGCAGGTCTAGGCTGGATGTGATGAGGAAGTTGTAGTCAGAGAGAGTGATTGGCATTGGAATGGGCTGCCCAGGGAGGTGGTGGAGTCACTGTGCCTGGAGGTGTTGAAGCCAAGCCTGGCTGAGGCACTTAGTGCCATGGTCTGGTTGATTGGCCAGGGCTGGGTGCTAGGTTGGCCTGGATGATCCTGAAAGTCTCTTCCAACCTGTTTGATTCTATGGTTCTATGATTCATCACTTCTGTGATGCTTTGATGGTTTCTTGGAATCACAGTGCTAACCTAACCATCTGAAGAGCTAATGAAGAGAGCACAAAATATCACATGGCTAATGCCTGCTTGTATGCAAACTTACCTGTCAGGTGCCCACTACTAAAGGGGAAACAAGACTGTAATTAAGGACCTGAGAGAGAATTCTGAGGTTGAAGTATTAAATGTATCATGGAGGTGTGCAAATAGAAGTCTGGATGAGGCACTTAGTGCCATGGTCTAGTTGATTGGATAGTTCTGGGTGATAGGCTGGACTAGATGAGCTTGGAGGTCTCTTCCAACCTGGTTGATTCTATGATTCTATGTCTCTTGCATGGGCTATCTGAATGATATTTCTTCTTAAAGATGGGGTTTTTGAAGGCTCGGATTTGTCTCTCTTAGGTTCTACCAGCTATTTATGCCTCAGAAAAGAATACTGTGTTCAGTTTTGCCCACCTCTCTGACTTGCTGGAGCATGTCCAAAGAAGGGTAACAAAGCTGCTGAAAGGTCTGGATAAAAAGTTTTTGAAGGAGCAGATGAGGGAACTGAGAATGTGTGAAGAAGACCCTGAGGGGACACATCATTGCTCTCTACAACTACCTGAAAAGAGGTTGTAGTGAAGTAGGAGTTAGTCTTTTCTTTCTACTGTCAGGTGATAGAACTGAAATTGTGCCAGGAGAGGTTCAGAGCTTGCCAACCTGCCTGACTGTACCAACTCAGTAAGTTTTTGACTCATTGAACACAAGAAAGCCCATCAGTGCCTAAACATTTTAAACCAAGGAAAATAATTGGCCAAGATAGTTGTGATATATATTTATCACAGGTCATTTTGGTTTTAGCTCGTATTTGCTTCTTGAGCAGCCAGTGGAGGATGCCCCTGCTCACTGCAGGGGGCTTGGACTAGCTGACCTTTGGAGGTCCCTTCCAGCTCAAACCACTCTGTAATTCTACCTATTTTTTTTATTAGCTCTAAGTGTCATTTCTGTAACATTTTTAAGGCTGTGAAGGAAAAAAAAATCATTTGCATATCCAAACCTTTAAAATGTCATCTCTTGCTTACAGCACATCTCTTCACTGTCACCTGTAGAACAGGACACCCAAGGCTCCTCTAAGGGCCAAACTCTTATTTGCCAGCTGGACAATGCAAGGAATGCCCTTTATGACAGCATTCAGGAGGCACACAACACAGCAGCTTTTGTGATGATGAGACAAGTTGAATACAGAAACACAGACAGGTCACAGATTGCAGAGTGGTGATGCCAATTCAACTGGAACAAACACTAACCTCTAAGGTGCTTCTCTTCCTGCCACTCTCCATGAAGTTCTTTACTCAACAGAAATTAAAGCATAGCCTAGTCCTCTGAGCACAAGGCATTGTCTTCCCTGTCCTTTTGAAATGCAGTCATTTCCTTGCTCACATGGTTTGGTGGAGAATAAAACAGGCACACTGGGTCTGTTCAGACATCTTTGTCATTCATGGTTTGTTTCAGACTTTATGAGTATAGGGAACGGGGAAGAGGAATTGCTGCAAGTCCAAAACCAAACCATGGAGCATGAAGAAAAGGAAAAAGGCAGAAGCAACAGCAAAGAAAGACAGGAAGAGGGTAGGAGATCAGAGAGATAGATTATAGGATGAGGAAGGGTGATTTGCCATTGGAATGGGCTGCCCAGGGAGATGCTGAAGTCACCATCCCTGGAGGTGTTGAGGAAAAGCCTGGATGAGGCACTTAGTGCCATGGTCTGGTTGGTTGGATAGGGCTGGGTGCTAGGTTGGACTGGATGATCTTGGAGGTCTCTTCCAACCCACTTGATTCTATGATTTAGATGTGGTGCTTAGGGATATTGTTTAAGGGAAAACTTTTAGAGTAGGGTTATAGGTTGGACTTGGTGATCCTGAAGGTCTTTTCTAACCTGGATGTTTCTGTGATTCTCTGAAAGATTATGAAGCAGAGAAGTTCAGGTGGGAAGAGATTTATGAGGGATAGCTTAGGAACACAAGAAAGAATGGAAATGACTGAAAATATATTACAAATCAAAACTGATAGTTCTCTGAATTCAACATTTCTTTACTCATGAAACACTGAAATAAAATATTTTGTTCCCTCATGACATCTTTGAATAATGATCTGCCAAATCCTGACACAGCACAAACCCACAAGAGTTGGTCAAAGCACGTGGAGAGATGCTGCATCATTCTGGCAAAGACTTGTTCTGACCATAGAGTTATAGATTCAGTCTGTAAGGGTTGGAAGGCACCACAAGGATCATCTAGTTCCAAACCCCTTGTTATGGGCAGGGATGCCTCACACTACATCAGGCTGTCTAAAGCCTCATCCAGCCTGGCCTTAAACACCTCCAGAGATGAGGCTACCACCATCTCCCTGAGCAACCTATTCCAGGCTCTCACCACCCTCATGGTGAAGAACTTCTTCCTAACATCCAGTCTGAATCTACCCATTTCTAGCTTTGTTCCATTCCTCCCAGTCCTATCACTACCTGACAGCCAAAAAAGTCCCTCCCCAGCTTTCTTGTAGGTCAAAAGTCTTTCAGCTCAATATATTTCTATGAATTAGTGGTGTAATATTATGACACTGATACTGACTTTGCATAGGTAGGTGGGTAGAGCTACTGCCAATGGCTACAGGAATGGTTTCAAATGCAGATATTCAGAGACAAGTTTCAGCTACTCTTTACATTCCCAAGTTCCTCTGTGGCCCCAGAAAGTCAACTAATGACAGGGTTTTGAAACTTATGTCTGTGAGTAATGATCTAACTAATGGTAGTTTTTTTAAGTGTCTCCACATCTAATTTCCATTGATTCCTAAGGAGTGAAATCTCTATAAGAGTTGCATGTCAAAAGCTGTCACCTGCTTTTGACAAACCTCACATTTTTTTCCTTAAACACCTTAATACCTTAAAAAAATCTTTCTTCTAGTTCTGTAGTGCACTTTTTTTTCCTCTAAATGAGAGGAAAAAATACCTCTCAAAGGTATTGAGGAGATATTGTGATGGAAGTTGGTGTGCATCTTTTCCTCCGTTACACTGAGTGCTCAAAGGTCTTTGCAAACTTTGCTTATGAAACTAAACCACACAGCAACCATGGACAGATTTGCTTTCTTTGCTTGTTTCAGAGCCATCCTGCCTACTATGTAGGCAGCCCTACTGCTTTTGGAGTTAATGACAAAACTCCCTTTAGGCTTCAGTAGAAAGGACAGCAACAGAACAAGGGGACACAATCTCAAGTTGTGCCAGGGGAGGTCTAGGCTGGATGTTAGGAGGAAGTTGTTGTCAGAGAGAGTGATTGGCATTGGAATGGGCTGCCCAGGGAGGTGGTGGAGTTTCCATCCCTGGAAGTGTTCAAGCAAAGCCTGGGTGGGCACTTAGTGCCATGGTCTGATTGATTGAGTAGTGCTGGGTGCTAGGTTGGACTGGATGATCTTGGAGGTCTCTTCCAACCTGGTTGATTCTATGATTCTATGATAAGTTTACTTCACTCCTAGAATCATTCAAGGTCAGGTTGAGTGGGACTTCAAGCAACCTACATCCAATTCAATATATCCCTGTTTATTACAGGGAGGGATTTAGAGTAGATAACCTTTAAAAATCTCTTCCAACCCAAACCATTCCAAGTTTCTGTGATTATCCATGGTTGTTCTTGGATCTCAAGCTAGGTAATGCAGCAGAATCAGGCCTCTGCAGCATCAGCAGGAGATTCAAAGAGCCAAAGCAGCAATGCACAGACAGTGTGCTGTTGCTTAGCAAGCTGGCCATCCTGCCTAGTAGAATCTTGATTTAGGGAATGCCTGCCACAGGTAGCATAGATTCCCAGAGGAGTTCAGACTTTCCAGTCTGAATGCACTCACTAATACTTAGTTTATTCTCCACCATTTGATATTCACTTATCAATGACATTTCTTTTTGTGCTGAACCTGTTTAAATGCTTTCCAGATCAGAAAATTTGAGGGCACATTTATAAACCATTCTTACTTGTTTTGCCTATCAATTAATACCTGGGGAGGTAGTTCTGAATGTGAAATTGTTGTTTCTCCAGTCAGAAGCAGTCCATTTGCCACTGACCTCTCTGCCAGCACAGCAATTTGTCCAGCTGTGTGGTGAACTTGATAAAGCAGCTGATCACCAATTACTCTGAGTGCTTGAGGTGTGTGTGAGGGGACAAATACAGTTTAGCTACAGTGAACTCTGATACTTGTTTGTTGAACCTTAGCGTCACTCCTCGAGGAGGAGACTTTGGGGAGCAAGGAGTGAAAAAGTGGTGGAACATCTCACAAGGGAGTATTTGCTTTGTTGTTTTAATGGAATTAGAACACTGAAAGTGTGTTCTACTTGCTTAGAATTGTACCTGCAGTTTGCTTCTGCAGGAATTACTCTTCATTTTCCCTACTGTGTTTGGCTGGAATACAAAATACTATTACAGGGTCACAGGCTCACAGGATGTCAGGGGCTGGAAGGGACCCTAGGAGATCATTGAGTCCAACCCTCCTGCCAGAGCAGGACAATCCTATCTAACACAGATCACAGAAGAACACATCCAGACAGGCCTTGAAAGGCTACAGAAAAGGAGACTCACAACCTTTCTGGGCAGCCTGTGCCAGTCCTCTGTGACCCTTACAGTCAAGAAGTTCCCCTTTGTGTTGAGCTGGAACTTCTTATGCTGCAACTTACACCCATTGCTCCTTGTCCTATCCCATGGAGCAAGTGAGCAGAGCCTGTCCCCAACTCCTGGCAGCCTTTAGATACTTAGAAACAGTTATCAAATCTCCTCTAAGTCTTTTCTTTTCCAGACTAAAAAGTGAATGCAACTATTACTTATATGGAATGAATGTCTATGTTTATGTCTTCCTCTGTAAGTATATTAGTATGGTAGCATGCAGGAAGGTCCTTTTCAGTTACATAGAAGTGTAAGCTCTTCAGCATCTTTCCTTCCCCCAGGCAACAGTTATTAATGTGACAATTACCCAAGGTAAAAAAAAACAATTGGAATCTATCTTTATAATTTCCCATCAAAGTTCTTTAAGCCCTTGTCAAGTCACAGGCAAGTGTTACATGTTTATTTTCTGCTGTTTGTAGTAGGCAAACCAATTAAGGTAAAATAAGAATATTTTCTTAAGGTAAAAATAATGAGTCTAAGGCCAATAAAAAACTCACACAGTAAACCATGCATACAGGGTACAGAGAACTTGGTGGGTAAGATACTAAGTTTACATTCCCTCAGTGCCATTTAGAATCATAGAATCATAGAATCAAGCAGGTTGGAAGAGACCTTCAGGATCATCCAGGCCAACCTAGCACCCAGCCCTGTCCAATCAATTCTCTCTCTCTATATATATATATGGAAAGGGTTTTCTTCTTCTAATGAACTGCAAAACCAGAAGTTACAAGTCTTTTTTTTCCCTTCTCCCTTGAGCACTGTTTCAGCAACAAAAGGCACAGTAGCAGCCATGAGATTCTGCTGTCTTCCTCAAAGTCTAGGGAAAAGAAAATCTCTAACCAGAGTCCTTTTTTACATTAATGCATACATTTTCCTAATTCTAATCTTGCTTTTGACACTTTGGGATGTTTTTATTTCACACTGAGTGCATTGTGCCATCCCCAGGGACAATTTTGCTACAAAGATTTGCTTCCATGCTAAGCACTCAGGCTTAGAGCTGAACTTTTAGATCTCTCTTGATTTAAATAGCCATATGGCAAGACAAAATTGTTTCCATATTTTGATGAGTTGGGCCAGCTGAAAGATGAAAGCTGCATTGTATTTTAATCCAGTATATGAAGTAACCCACTAGAGTAACTGGAACTAATTAATCATAGCAATGGTAACTCATCCTCATGGAAAATCAGTTCCTGTTGTTCTTAGCATTGAAAGGAAATTAATTCCTTTTATTGAATGAGCCCTTCAGTGAAGTATAAGAGAAAGATTAATTTGATGTGCATTCTTGTCTTCATTTCTCTGAAGATTAAAATGAGGAATGGGAAAGATAACTCTAAACAATTTTATCTGATCTTAGGATTTGATGCTTAGTCATTATAAATCAGGATAACTGCCCTGCTTCTCCAACAGAGATTGCTACCAACAGCAAACAATCAGGGATGGAAGAAGTCAGGTTTTCATCCTGTTTTAATCTCCAATTTCAACTGCTTAGAAACAGACTGCTTAAAGCCTTGGCATGCAGTCAGTGGGAGACAAAAGGGTTCAGTGTAAGCTACGAGAGGTCTACCTGAACAGAGCCATTTTCTGAATGAGAACATTAGATTGCAAGGGAAAGAAATACAGGATTTAATTCATTGTACATAGAATCATGGAATCACAGAGTCAGCCAGGTTGGAAGAGACCTCCAAGCTCATCCAGGCCAACCTAGCACCCAGCCCTGTCCAATCAACCAGACCATGGCACTAAGTGCCTCAGCCAGGCTTTTCTTCAACACCTCCAGGCACAGTGACTCCACCACCTCCCTGGGCAGCCCATTCCAATGCCAATCACTCTGTCTGCCCACAACTTCCTCCTAACATCCAGCCTAGACCTCTCCTGCAAACTTGGTACTGTGTCACTTCATTCTGTTGATGGTTGCCTGGGAGGAGAGTTGATCTCCACCTGGCTACAACCTCTATGTTACATGAGAGAATTCTATGATACATACAGAATCAACCAGGTTGGAAGAGACCTCCAAGCTCATCCAGTCCAACCTATCCCTCAGTCCTATCCAATCAACTAGACCATGACACTAAGTGCCTCATATGGACATGTTTAGCAGCTCATACAGACCTGCTATTTTCCACTGCAAGGAAGCTCGTAGTAAGACTGTGGAGGCAAAGCACCAAAACATTATCATTAGCTCAGGTGTGTGTGCTCTGCAGTTTCAGCTTGCAAGCATGTTGTTTCACTTTGTTCTTTGCTTTCCCAAGGAAAATTAATTTTAAGCTTCTTCAGGTTCTTCACTTGATACATATGGATGTTTTCAGGCACCAGCTACTTGAAAAATATCAAGTCCTGTGAGAATTAAGTACAGTAAATTTGTTTTAGTTGTCTGCCATGCCATTCTAGAGACTCATGTAAACTCCATTTGCAAATGAAAGTGAAATAGCATTTTGCAGAATGCATTCATGTAGAATGGGACAAAGCAATTGCAGTAACATGAATAATGACAGCTCAATTGGTAAGGGAGAAAGGACTATTGGTGAGAAGTAGCCTTTGGCTTACGAGGAATCATAGAATCAAGCAGGTTGGAAGAGACCTCCAGGATCATCCAGTCCAACCTAGCCTCCAGCCCTGGCCAATCAACCAGACCATGGCACTAAGGGCCTCATTCAGGCTTTGCTTCAACACCTCCAGGGATGGCAACTCCACCACCTCCCTGGGCAGCCCATTCCAATGCCAATCACTCTGTCTGACAACAACTTTCTCCTAGCATCCAGCCTAGAACTCCCCTGCACAACTTGAGGCTGTGTCCCCTTCTTCTGTTGCTGGTTGTCTGGCAAAAGAGACCAACCCCCACCAGGCTACAACTTCCCTTCAGGTAGTTGTAGACAGCAATGAGCTCTGCCCTGAGCCTCCTCTGCTGCAGGCTGCACCCCCCCAGCTCCCTCAGCCTCTCCTCACAGGGCTCTGCTCCAGGCCACTCACCAGCTTTGTTGCCCTTCTCTGGACACCTTCCAGCACCTCAACATCTCTCTGGAATTGAGGAGCTCAGAACTGGGCACAGTACTCAAGACATGGCCTGACCAGTGTTGAGTACAACACATGGCCAACACAGATAATCAAACATTTAAGTGCAAGGCAAATTATGGAAAGAACCTAGAGAACCCAAATTATGTTCAGTTCCCATGCTTCAGACATCTGTGAGAAGCAAGTAAGTGATCACTGGAATTGTGCTTTGTTTATTGAGCTATTGGCAATAAAGCCTGACTTAAGTCAAATAATCCCATAGCTGCACAACGTGGAGCCAGTGATGCCTGAGTGGATGTTGTTTGGGAATGATCTGCTTCCAGTCAGAGCAAATAGACTTTTCCAGGATTCCAGGCTGCTGTGAGGCTTAAGTTATTTTTCCTGTCTCATGATAATTCATTCAAACTCACACAAAGATTTACAATACCTTTGGCTCTGCTTCTGTTTCATATTTCTGCTATCAGTGAGTGCTGTCAAGAATGAAGCTTAAAGAACAGCTCAATAATGGAGTGGGCTGCTGCACTGATTTTAACAGGGTTGCAATGAGTGCAAACCAGGGTGAGACTCAGCATAATACTTAATGCATCTATCCCAGTCCCTAAAGGATCCTCTTCTGCCTCACACACCATGAAAAACACTGGAACTCAACTAAATCCTGAAAACTAGGGCATCTATAGAGGTGTTTATTTAAGTGCTCCTGTACTGCCAAAAGAAACAGCTCCAGAGACATGAAAAGTGAGAGAGAATTAACAGATGCCTTAGTTATATTTTGGAAAGAATCTGAGATGTGTATGTTTGCATGGCTTGTCAGATAGTCTATGAGATTTAAGGTAAAAGAAAAGCATTTGGGCAAGATTGTATTAACTATTTGAGTACTGTCAGGATGTCTTTTCCTGACAGCCCAGACAGCAACCCTGTGCTAGGCTGCAGCAAGAGCAGTGTGGCCAGCAGGGCAAGGGAGTGAATTCTGCCCCTTGGCTCTGCTTTCCTCACACCACACCTGGAGTACTGTGTGCAGCTCTGGGGGCCCCAACACCATAAAGACATGGAAGTGTTGGAGCCAGTGCAGAGGAGGCCACCAAGATGCTGAGAAGGCTGCAGCAGCTCTGCTGTGGGAACAGGCTGAGAGAGTTGGGGCTCTGCAGCCTGGAGAAGAGAAGGCTTCCAGGAGACCTTGGAGTGGCCTTGCAGTATCTGAAGGGGGCCTGCAGAAAGGCTGGGGAGGGACTACTGACAAGGTCTTGTAATGACAGGATGGGGAGGAATGGGTTTAAACTGGCAGAGGAGAGATTCAAACTGGATGTTAGGAAAGGGTTCTTTGCAGTGAGGGTGGTGAGACACTGGCACAGGTTGCCCAAGGAGGTTGTGGATGACAGATGCACAGAATGTGATCAAAGATCCTAGACCCTAGATCAGGCTGCACACAGCCTCATCCAGCCTGGCCTTAAACACCTCCAGCCATGGAGCCTCAACCACCTCCCTGGGCAACCCATTCCAGCCTCTCACCACTCTCATGCTCAACAACTTCCTGAACCTCCCCATCTCCAGCTTTGCTCCATTCCCCCCACTCCTGTCACTCCCTGATTGCCTGAAAAGTCCTTCCCCAGCTTTTTGTAGGCCCCTTTCAGATCCTGGAAAGCCACAAGAAGGTCACCTTGGAGCCTCCAATCAAACTTCCTGCGGTTAGTTACACACTGTAGGAGCTGGTTTGGGCTGCACAGGTTTCAGTATTTGCTCTCCTCTGACAAAAAAAACCCAGGCAGCTAAACACTTGGAAACCAATCCAGAGCAAACATGCTGCTTTCACAACGGTCACAGAGCTCACACCACATCACAGGAACAAAGGCTCCATCATCGTTTACCTCAGAGAAGTCATTTCAGAGCTACTCTGACGCTCTGTAGCTTTTCCTCCTCTTATGTCTATGTGTTTTTAACCAGGATGTCCTACTGTTAAGATCAGGTTTCCATGACTACAGTGATGCTTAGGCCATGTGCAAAGTTCCTTTCTGAGAATCATTCTTGCTATGAAAATAATTATTTACCTGGGGAAAAGAAAGGGAAAAGGAACAAAAATATTTGGGAATGACTGCACTTTTTCTGCTCCAAGGATTCAGGCTTGAAAAGTGTTTTGTTTGAGGTAGCTGAAGTCAATTTGGACTTTTGCTTTGCTCTGATGTGTAAAATACTTCAATTTTTTTACATATTAATGCTGTGGGTGGATATGAGATTGGATAAAGATGTGAAGGGATTAATTCTGCTGGTGAATGTTTGTTTTCCTTGCATGACTTTTTTAATGCTTCTCTTGACCACAGACTGAATATGTGTGATTGTTTTCTGAAAGGTGTTTTCACTGCTCTCTGCCTCGGGTTTTGGGTTCACCCCCTCCCCCAGATTAGAACACAGCTAGAGGTGGGGAAAGAGTGGCTGAGAGCAGCCAGGAAGAAAAGGACCTGGGGGTACTGGTAGAAAGTAGCTGAAGATGAGGCAGCAGTGTGCCCAGGTGGGCAGCAGAGCCAATGGCATCCTGACCTGGATCAGGAACAATGTGGCCAGCAGGACAGGGGAGGGTATTCTTCCCCTGTGCTCAGCACTGCTCAGGCCACACCTTGAGTGCTGTGTCCAGTTCTGGGTGCCTCAATTCAACAGAGATGTTGCAGTACTGGAAGGTGTCCACAGGAGGGCGACAAAGCTGTGAGGGGCCTGGAGCAGAGCCCTGTGAGGAGAGGCTGAGGGAGCTGGGGGTGTGCAGCCTGCAGCAGAGGAGGCTCAGGGCAGAGCTCATTGCTGTCTGCAGCTACCTGAAGGGAGGCTGTAGCCAGGTGGGGTTGGGTTCTTCTGCCAGGCAACCAGAACGGAACAAGGGGACACAGTCTCAAGTTGTGCCAGGAGAGGTCTAGGCTGGATGTTGTTAGGAAGTTGTTGGCAGAGAGAGTGATTGGCATTGGAATGGGCTGCCCAGAGAGGTGGTGGAGTCACCATCCCTGGAGGTGTTGAAGCAAAGCCTGGATGAGGCACTTAGTGCCATGGTCTGGTTGATTGTCTAGGGCTGGGTGCTAGGTTGGACTGGCTGAGCTTGGAGGTCTCTTCCATCCTGGTCGATTCTATGATTTCATCCACCTCAGAACAAACTCAGGCATCTGAGGAGTTTACACCTATGTTTAAGGATTTTCACAATTACCTTCTTGGGACTATTTAAGCCATCAGACATGTTTTAAAAGAAGTGTGTGTCACTTGCACATGAGCTTACCTTGGATTTTGTGCTAGTTTTAGCCTAGCTGGGATATTTTAGTGAGAGAATTAGATGCTAGGCTGTGAAAAGGAAGCAATGCTGATGTCTACTGCACTCACAGGCTTGCTGAGATGTATAAAACCAAGAACACAAACACTGACAACAGAGTTGCTCTCTGGCTTTTGCTACCTCCCCCCTCTCCCTAACCTGCTGTCTGTGTAACTAATCCTTCTGCTTCCTAACCCCGCTGGCCAATCCTCCAAACTCACCTTGAACATAAGGCAAAGTCTGGGATAAAGTAGAGGGGTGGAAAGGAGGTTGAAGGGTGGTTGGGAGCTCCTCCTGGGGCCTCTGGTTTCTGGGAGGGCTGCTGTGTTTCTGTATTACTTTTTATCTTGTACATTTCTGTCTGTAGCTGTATAGATTGTAAATCTCTGCTTGGATCTTGTGCTAAGCTGTAAATATAAAGCTTCATTCTTTAATTTCCAGCCACTGAGTCTAGTCTGGGTGATTTTCTTAAGTGTGTGGGAGGGCAGGTAACCCCCAAACCATCACAGACTTTCAGGTCATACATCCTCCAGGTGCTAGAAAAACGTTCAAGTGTCACTTTTGTGCATGATCTTAGCAGTTATGAACAAAGCAGGAGCAAGACTGCACATCAAGATCCACTGAAAGGTTCCCCTGAACTTCATTCTGCCTTTAAACTGCTGGGAAGACTAACACAGACCAAGTGGATTTTGTGATAGGCTTCTACCACATAAACCATAGTAATTACATGTGTCAAGAGAGTGACTACAACTGCAGAAATGGCTGAAAAGATCTATTTTCTCCTTAGAGCCAGGGAGAACATTTCAGCTCCATTTTCTTCCTTCACAGGTCAAAAATGGGCTTGCTCAAAAGCAGCTGGCAAAGGTATATTCCACTGTGATAATAGGAGAGAATGGCAAAGGAGATGAGTAGTGCTGGTGCTTTTCAATGTATGCACTGGGAAAGCAAACAGATTCCCATGAATTGCAAAAGCCCATGGCTGGAAAGTGATTCTGGCTCAGAGATTTACAGGCTCATCATCCCTTTGCCTGCAACAATAATCTACCTGCTGGCTGTGGGAAAGTGCTATCCTCTCTCATTTTCAACACACACTTCTAGGTGGCCTCAATAGAATTCCTTTAACTGTGTTCAGTTCTGGGCCCCCCAGTTTAGGAGGGACATTGAGATGCTTGAGCGTGTCCAGAGAAGGGCAACGAGGCTGGGGAGAGGCCTTGAGCACAGCCCTATGAGGAGAGGCTGAGGGAGCTGGGATTGGTTAGCCTGGAGAAGAGGAGGCTCAGGGGTGACCTTATTGCTGTCTGCAACTACCTGAGGGGTGGTTGTGGCCAGGAGGAGGTTGCTCTCTTCTCTCAGGTGGCCAGCACCAGAACGAGAGGACACAGCCTCAGGCTGTGCCAGGGGAGATTTAGGCTGGAGGTGAGGAGAAAGTTCTTCCCTGAGAGAGTCATTGGCACTGGAATGGGCTGCCCAGGGAGGTGGTGGAGTCGCTGTCCCTGGAGCTGTTCAAGGCAGGACTGGACGTGGCACTTGGTGCCATGGTCTGGCCTTGAGCTCTGTGGTAAAGGGTTAGACTTGATGATCTGTGAGGTCTCTTCCAACCCTGGTGACACTGTGATACTGTAACTTTGAGGTGTGCACATTCATTGCTTTCATGTTCAAAGCAGATATGCTGTGTTCATAGTCTGCACTGTGAGGGGGATGAGACACTGGAACAGGGAGGTGGTCAAAGTCCCAATCCTGGAGGTTGTTAAGGCCAGGCTGGATGTGGCTCTGGGCAACCAGCTCTAGCGAAAGGTCTTGAAGGTCTTTTCCAATCTAAGAAATTCTGTGAAGGAAAACATTTTCTTAAGAAGAATGTTCTCATAGTTGCCAGCAAGATCTTTCCACCTGAGAGGCAGGAATAAGTGTGGCAGCTGAACTTGCACGTGAGCCTTTGCGCTCGCTGTGAGTACCGGCGCGGTTTGCACTCCTCTGTAACAGCAGCGTCTGAAAGAGTGCAATAAATAATTAACACAGGTTGTAACAAGCAGAGTGCAGAGTGGAGCCTGTGTGCTTTAATTACATATAAGCTCATCTGCAGAATGTGCTGCAACTGCTTATCAATCTGCTTTACAACCAAGCTTCCTCCAGTCAGATGCTGGAGCGTGCAGTTAACCAGCGGCAGTAACAATCGCCGAGCGCTGATAAGCTACTTATCAATGCAGCCTTGATACAAAGTGTGGCCAAGAGAACCTTGCTGCTGAAAAAGAAGCAAATTGCAAATATGCAGTCTTCCTGAGAGCTGGCATTATTTAAATGAAAGAGACATAAGCAGAAAGAGAAGTCCAGACACAATCAAATCAAATCTATATAGGTTTAGACCTTGTTGCTGCAGTATATGTGTGAAGGTGCTGGAGTGTGTGCAGAGAAGGGCCACTGGGATGCTCAGAGGGCTGCAGCAGCTCTGCTATGAGGGCAGACTGAAAGAGTTGGGGCTGTGCAGGCTGGAGAAGAGGAGGCTGCAAGGTGACTTCATTATGGCCTCCCAGTGTCTGAAGGGGGCCTACAAAAAAGCTGGGGAGGGACTTTTTAGGCTCTCAGGGAGTGACAGGACTAGGGGGGATGGAGCAACGCTGGAGGTGGATAGGTTCAGGCTGGAAGTGAGGAACAAAAACTCTGGGGAGGGACTTTTTAGGCTCCGAGGGAGCGACAGGACTTAGGGGAATGGAGCAAAGCTGGAGGTGGGGAGGTTCAGGCTGGATGTGAGGAACAAAAACGCTGGGGAGGGACTTTTTAGGCTCCGAGGGAGCGACAGGACTTAGGGGAATGGAGCAAAGCTGGAGGTGGGGAGGTTCAGGCTGGATGTGAGGAGGAAGTTGCTCAGCATGCGAGTGGTGATAGGCTGGAATGGGTTGCCCAGGGAGGTGGTTGGTAGCTGGATAATGTTAATGATGTTTGTCATCTTTGCAACACATCGAGGAGAATGGTTTGAAATGCTTTGCTGAAGTGTATGCATTGCCAAGGTAATGCACCATGAAGATGGGCAGCGTTCAGAAACCCTCTGTGGAAGTTATCAAGAGGCTACAATTACAGCAAGTCATTGAGCATTAAGGCATGCAGTTTATTTTGATGTGATATTAGTCCTGAAAATTTGCTCTTTTATCTCTGTCAGGGCTTGATACAATTGAAAATTAACTTTCTTCTTACTGCAATGAGAATCTCTACAAGCACTGATGTCTGCTTAATGACTGTGGAGTGAATCATTGACCAGTTTTGATCATGTGAAGAGTTTCCAAGTCAGAAAGTTGTAATGATGGATCAAAGCTAACTGGAACCATTTCTCATACTGATCATTCTGAGCTGAAGCATTTGATTTTCTGTGCTGATTTGCAGTGTAAGCACCAATAACCTTCATTAGGAGCATGCTCATTTTAGGATTGTTATTGGATTCTGATGTTTCTACTGTTAAAAAGGAGAAATGCTTATGGCAGTTTTAATGCCATCAGAGTTAGCATTGCCTTAAAAGCATTCATCTATATTTACTAGAAAAGAGTGAATTCAGATGAAACAGCTTCTGCCTATCTCTTAAAAACCTGAATTGCATAAGCATAGTCACACACACACACACAATTAACCAGCTTGGAAAAGTCCTTTGAGATCATCCAGTCCAACCTATCACCTAACACCTTCTCATTAACTAAACCATGGCACTGAGTGCCTCATCCAGTCTCCTTTGAAACATCTCCAGGGCCGGTGACTCCACCACCTCCCTGGGCAGCCCATTCCAGTGCCAATCACTCTTGCTAACATCCATCCTAAATCTGCCCTGGCACAGCCTGATGCTCTGTCTTTTTGTTCTGTCACTGGATGCCTGAGAGGAGAGACCAACTCCTGCCTCACTACAGCCTCCCTTCAGGTAGTTGTAGACATCAATGAGGTCTGCCCTGAGCCTTCTCTTCTCCAGGCTGCACATCCCCAGCTCCCTCAGCCTCTCCTCACAGGGCTGTGCTCTCCTTTCTGTGAAGAACTTCTTCCTAACATCCAGCCTGAACCTGCCCTTGCACAGCTTGAGGCTGTATCCTCTTGTTCTGTCACTGGGTGCCTGGGAGAGGAGTCCAATCCCCACCTGCCCTTGCATGAGAGCAAAGCACTGTTCTTCTGCAAAGAGACAAGAAAAGGGCCCACAGAAACTCATAACGTTCTGGCTAATCAAAATTAGTAGTGGATAGCTTTTGAATATGACTATTCATTAATTTCACTAATTAAGCTATTGTGGGAATGTTTCACATTTAACATCCAACAGCCATTTTCATCTCTTTGTCCTTAACTAAAAATCTGCTCATCAAGCTGCTTAAAACCCAGCTAAACCTGACCCCTAAAATCACCCTGCAAACTAAATGTCAGTCAGGGGAACTAACACTAATAAATATTGTGATGCTGGACAAGTGCTTGCTTCAGCCACACTAAAGCACAGTTCAAGTTTGTTCATCCCCTCTTTTAGTAGCTCTGCAGAGGCCACAGTTATGAAGAGGCAAGCAGAGCTGGGATTAGATGCTCCACAGGATCACAGGATATTAGTGGTTGGAAAGGGCCCAAGGAGATCATTGAGTTCAACCCCCCTGCCACAACAGGCCCTTGCAATCTAGCTCAGGTCACAGAGGAACACATCCAGACCAGTCTTGAAAGGCTCCAGGAAAGGAGACTCCACAACCTCTCTGGGGAGCCTGTTCTGTGACCCTTACAGTAAAGAAGTTCCCCCTTGTGTTGAGGCAGAACCTCTTTTGCTGCAACTTACACACATTGCTCCTTGTCCTATCCCAGGGAGCAGTGAGCAGAGCCTGTCCCCCCCATCCTGGCCTTCAGATGTTTATAAACATTTATGAAATGCCTTCTCAGTCTTCTCTTCTCCAGACTAAAAAGTCCCAGGTCCCTCAGCCTCTCCCCATAAGCCATGCCCTCCAGTCTCCTGATCATCCTTGCAGCTCTCCACTGGACCCTCTCCAGCAGTTCCCTGTCCCTCTTAAACTGGGAAGCCCAAAATTGAACACAGTATTCAAGATGAGGTCTCAGCAGGGCAGAGTGGAGGGGGAGAACCTCCCTTGATCTGCTGGACACACTCCTCTTAATACACCCCAGGATGCCATTGGCCTTCTTGGCTACAAGGGCACATTGCTGTGCCATGGTTGAACTGTTATCCACCAGCATTCTCAGATCCCTCTCCCCAGGGCTACTATTCATTCATTTTAATTAATATATTTGTGTGGACTTTCCAGAATCAGAATCACAGAAACTTCCAGGTTGGCAAAGCCTCTCAGCATCACCAAGTCCAACCTATAACCCTTCTCTACGACATTCACCTTAAACCATTCCCCTAAGGACCACATCCAAACCACCCTTAAACACATGCAGGGTGAGTGACTCCACCACCTCCCTGGGCAGCTCATTCAGCAGCTTCACTGTAGTGCAGATTCTGTAGCTGTACCCTAAAGAAGGTAATTTCAAAAGCTCTGCTGGAATGTTTTAATTTCTTTTCTTTCACCTCTCTGGTTTAAAAAAGCTACTGGCAAGATAAATAATTTCAAGTAGCAGAATGGCACTTGTGGAATAGCACAAGTACAAGGTTGAAATGAGGATAAGCAGGCAACTATGTCAGTCATCCTCTAGCTCTACTTGAGTTTTACATTGCTAGAGAGTGCAAGTCATCAGTTCTTGGGATGAAATGCTTGAGGATTAGAGAAAATCCTTTCAATTTCAGCTCTAGTAACTCAACTACCAGACTTTTGAAGGGAGTGATATGTATATAGAAAAAGAGTGAGTAGTTCTCTCATGGGAAAGATACTCAGAAGTGTTCAAGTTTACTGTTGGTTACCTATATGTTTAGTCTTCATCTCTTGCACATATGTTGCACATTGTTCCTGCACCACTGTAGAGAGTAGAGAGATGGATGTGTGCATCTCCTTGCACTTAAACACCTTTCCCTGTGTCTTGGCAGTCAGTGCACAGCATTGTGTTTGTTTTTCAGCTGAAAACTGTTGATGGAGACAAATGCAAGAGGCACCACAGGATGTTAGGGGCTGGAGATCATCAAGTCCAACCCCCGTGTCAGAGCGGGACCATAGAATCTAGCAGAGGTCACACAGAAACACATCCAGATGGGTCTTGAAAGTCTCCAGAGAAGGAGAGAAAAAAGAGAAAGAAAAAAATAAAAGAGAGGAGAAGAGAGAAAAAGAGAAGGTATTGTTTAAAAAGAGGAAAAAGGAAAGAGAGAAAAAATAGAGAAAGAAAAAGAAAAAAAATAAAGATAAAAAAGAAAGAAAAATATAAAAAAGAGGAAAAGAGAAAAAGAAGACAGAAAGAAAAGATTTTAAAAACAGAAAAAAGAAAGAAAGAAAAAGAAAAAAGAGAGGAATAAAAAGCTTAAAAAAAGAGAAAAAAGAAAAAATGGATAAAGAATAAAGAGAAAAGAGAAAGAAAAAGAGAAAAAAGAAAAGAGAAAAAGAAGACAGAAAAGATTTTAAAAGGACAGAAAAAAGAAAGGAAGAAAAAGAGAAAAAGAGAGGAATAAAAAGATTTTAAAAAAAAGAGAAAAAATAAAAAATGGAGAAAGAAAAGGAGAAAACAAAAGAAGGGGGGAAAACACAGAAAATATTTTTAAAAGAGAGAAAAAAGAGAGAAAAAAGAGAGAAAGAAAAAGGGGGAAACGAGGGAAAAAAAGACAGAAAAAAAGATTTTAAAAGAGAAAAAAAAGAGAGAAAGAAAAAAAAAGACAAATAAAGGACAGAAAAAAAGATTTAAAAAGAGAGGAAACAAAAAGGAAAAAAAATACCAAAAAAAAAAGACAGAAAAAGATATTTAAAAAGAGGGAAAAAAGAGAGAAAGAAAAAGGGGAAAAAAAAAGGACAGAAAAAAATATTTTAAAAGAGGGGAAGAAAGAGAAAGAAAAAGAAAAAAATAGACACAAAAAAATCCAGAAAAATATATTTAAAAAGAGAGAAAAAAGAGAGAAAGAAAAAGGAAAAAAAAAAAAAAAAAGGACAGAAAAAAAAAAGATTTTAAAAGAGGGAAAAAAAGAGAAAGAAAAAGGAAAAAAAAAAGGACAGAAAAAAAAGATTTTAAAAGAGGGAAAAAAAGAGAAAGAAAAAGGGGAAAAAAAAGACACAAAAAACCAGAAAAGGAGATTTAAAAAGAGAGAAAAGAGAGAGAAAGAAAAAGGGGGGGGGGAAGACAAAAAAAGGACAGAAAAAATATTTTAAAAGAGGGAAAAAAGGAAAGAAAAAGGAAAAAAGGAAAAAAAGATAGAAAAAATATTTTAAAAGAGGGGGAAAAAAGAGGGGAAAATGAGGGGGAAAAAAAAGAGAACAAAAAAGAGGAAATAAAGCAAAGCAAAGCAATAAAAAGAGCTCAAGCTTGACTTATGGTGTTGTGTTTAGTATCACTGCTAACATGAGAAGCTCTGATTGCCTTCTCCTTACTTACACTTCACATTAGTTCTGACCTGTATTTTCTCACTACTCTCCCGAGCAGAGGCAGTGAGATGCTGACTGACACAAAAGGAATCCAGTAATGTAGCTTGCTTGAAAGGCTTTTTTTGACTGCTCTAC
The DNA here is from genome assembly GCF_015220805.1 of Pogoniulus pusillus. NCBI lineage: Eukaryota > Metazoa > Chordata > Aves > Piciformes > Lybiidae > Pogoniulus > Pogoniulus pusillus. Next base: position 37,730,536 of record NC_087273.1, on the reverse strand, counting down.
TGAATTTCAAAGATCTGGGCTGAAGAAAATTCTCTGTGCTTTCAGATGAGCCTTCAGAGATGTTCTAAGTCTCAGTATTTGATTTCTGTGCAGATGCCTGTGAATCCCATAAATAATGACTTTGCTGTTAGTCATGTCTGTTGCTTTACAAGGGAGGGAAAACAAGCTAATGGAGACAACATTTTCAGGCAAAATGGTTCTAATTAGAAAATGCAAGCAGCTAGAAGCTGTTTGAATTGATTTTTACAGTTTAGCTAAGCTCATCCCACACTGTTCAAGAGCACTGACTACTCTGATGGTCTACTCCAATCTCTCTCCTTTTCTTCACAGAATCATAAATTCAACCTCCGAGCTCATCCAGTCCAACCTAGCACCCAGCCCTGTCCAATCGACCAGACCATGGCACTAAGTGCCTCAGCCAGGCTTTGCTTCAACACCTTCAGGGACAGTGACTCCACCACCTTCCTGGGCAGCCCATTCCAATGGCAATCACTCTCTCTGCCAACAACTTCCTCCTAACATCCAGCCTAGACCTCCTCTGGCACAACTTGAGACTGTGTCCCCTTGTTCTGTTGCTGCTTGCCTGGCGGAAGAGACCAACCCCACCTGGCTACAACCTCCCTTCAAGCAGTTGTAGACAGCAATGAGGTCTGCCCTGAGCCTCCTCTACTGCAGGCTGCACACCTCCAGCTCCCTCAGCCTCTCCTCTTGGTCCCACTTGAAAAGAGAACAGCAATATTTCTGCCTTACACAGGTTGTAAGGCCACTTTCATCATCATTTTCCACTCAGTGTTCTTAAGTTTTCTCATTTCAGGAGGTGATTGATCTTTCCTTCCTTTCTACAGAGTATATCAGCTTTTGGCTGCTTCTGGGCACATAAATGAATCTCCAAAGTTCTTTTTTTATATGCCAAAGTGAAGCAAATATTTGTTTAGACATATTAAAAAAGCAGTGAGCAAGGGAAGAACTCACATGCTTTAGAAAAATAGACAATCAGTTTATTCTGGAGCTGGGTTAAATGTACAAAGGCTCAGTTCTACAGCTCAGGCAAACTTCCCTGCTAGTCAAGAGATCTCCATTTATTTGCAGAGGTCCTGTCTGTCACAACACCAGGTAGAAGTGCTACATAACTGAGCTAAGCATGAGCAGCAGAGAGTCTCTAAAGTTTTGGGAAAGTTTTGTACCCCTAGAACCTGGCAAAATCATCTATGTGGGGTCAGTGTGGCCAGCAATGTGCCCAGGTGGCCAGAAGAGCCAATGGCATCCTGGCCTGGATCAGGAATAGGGTGGCCAACAGGACAAGGGAGATTATTCTTCCTCTGCACTCAGCACTGGTCAGATCACTCCTAGAGTGCTGTGTGCAGCTCTGGGCCCTTCAATTCAAGAGAGATATTTGAGGTGCTGGAAGGTGTCCAGGGAAGGGCAGCAAGGCTGGGGAGGGCCTGGAGCACAGCCCTGTGAGGAGAGGCTGAGGGGGCTGGGGGTGTGCAGCCTGGAGGAGAAGAGGAGGCTCAGGGCAGACCTCATTGATGTCTACAACTACTTGAAGGGAGGCTGTAGCTAGATGGGTTTGGTCTCTTCTGCCAGGCAACCAGCAACAGAACAAGGGGACACAGCCTCAAGTTGTGGCAGGGGAGATCTAGGCTGGATGTGAGGAGGAAGTTGTTGGCAGAGAGAGTGATTGCCATTGGAATGGGCTGCCCAGGAAGGTGGTGGAGTCACTGTCCCTGAAGGTGTTGAAGCAAAGCCTGGCTGAGGCACTTAGTGCCATGGTCTGGTTACTGGGCAAGGCTGAGTGCTGGGTTGGACTGGATGAGCTTGGAGATCTCTTCCAACCCGGTTGATTCTATGATTCTATGATAACTGAGGTAAGCATGAGCAGGAGAGTGTCTCTAAAGTTTTGGGAAGGTTTTGTACCCCTAGAACCTGTTAAAATCTTCTATGTGGGGCTTAGTTCAATCTGCAGTGAGCTTTGTGCTCAAAACCACTGCCTGCCTTTCCCCTCCTTCCATATTCGCAGACACTATCGTGTGCTGCTTTGAAAGCAAACCTGACAACAGCTCTGCAGATCCTGTCAAATCACCTGAAATCTCTCCTCATTTTATTTCTTGCCTCTGGAAAAGCCTCAGAGAACAAATGGGTCTTGCAGCATGCCTGAGATATCAGGAAGATTCAGGCTCCGCTGAACCGAGGCGAGGAGCAAATCCTGCACTTAAGGACCCATCGCTGATGGTGCCCTGACTCCAGCCCCTTGTGATTAAGCCAGGAGCCTGTTACCTTGAGCATGTTAGATGATCTCAACTGTCATGGTGTCATTTTTAACCACCCCAATGCACATTTTCCCAGAGCAGCTTGACAGGGACAGGTGTTATTGCTGAAACCATTTGCATGCAGAAGACTGTGCACATGGTACCCAGGCATTTGCTGGAGCCTGAATCCTCCAGGAACTGAAAGGACAAACAATAAGCCTCTTGTTGTAACATAAGAACAAGTAGACTTTGGGGGATGAACTAATTTCTGATCCCCATGTTGCAGCATCTGTAATTTTAGCTACTTTCTGCCAATCTTTGCTCCTCTCTTTCTGCATTGATAGGCACTTGTACAGCTGTTAGCACCACAGCATTAGAGCTGCTTGCAGTTGCAAAGACTTCTCTACTGCATCCAGTTCTGGAGCCCCTATTACAAGAGGGATGTGGAGATGCTGGAGTGTGTCCAGAGAAGGGCCAGGAGGATGCTCAGAGGTCTGCAGCAGCTCTGCTGTTAGCACAGACTGAGAGAGTTGGGGCTGTGCAGGCTGGAGCAGAGGAGGCTCCCAGGTGACCTTCTTGTGGCCTTCCAGGATCTGAAGGAGGCCTCCAAAAAATCTGGGGAGGGACTTTTCAGGTTCTCAGGGAGTGACAGGACTGGGGGGAATGGAGCAAAGCTGGAGGTGGGGAGAATCAGCCTGGATGTGAGGAGAAAGTTGTTCATCCTGAGAGTGGTGAGAGGCTGCAATGGGTTGCCCAGGGAGGTGGTTGAGGCCCCATGGCTGGAGGTGTTTGAGGCCAGGCTGGCTGAGGCTGTGTGCAGCCTGCTCTAGGGTAGGGTGTCCCTGGGCATGGCAAGGGGGTTGGAACTGGCTGATCCTTGTGGTCCCTTCCTGCCCTGACTGACTCTATGATTCATGCATGATTGTAAGTGACTAAAACCCCATGAACCCCATCTAGCCATAAACCACAGCTTTAATATGTTCAGGAAATTATGAACATGTTTAATATTAGTTCAAATTAGGAAGAATCTCCAACTCAAACGAGGTTATGATTGTCATCATAATTTACATCAGCACCTTTCTTCCAGCAATACTTTTGTAATTGCTTGTAACCATACCCTACAATAGACATCTACATTCTCCCCTAAGAAAATTAGAAGGGATAAAGACATGCCTAACATCATAAAACACAGCACAGAGGAAAGCTGCTGCCTGATTTGTGTCTTCTTATTACGCTAATGATTCGCCTTCGTCACTTAGGGTGAATTCAAGCCACTGTTAGCAACAGTTAGGAACCTTCCTACAATTAAGATGAACCAAAATGTGCTAAAAATGTGTTTCTTGATAATTACTCTTGATAATGAAAATGATATTTCAGAATGTGATTTTTATGTTGCCTTAATACCTCTGCTGGAGCACTTTACAGGAGACTGAACTACCAAGGAATGTTATATTGCACTCAGCGTGAGGGAAACTGACTGCCTTAACCCAGCACTTCCAGCCTCTTCCTAATCTTGCATAAATAAAGTGGTCTTTAATGTGCCTTTATTTCCAAGATCTCCATTGCAACCTCTGCAACCTGCTCTGAGCAACCCTGCTTTAGCAGGAGGGTTGGACTGGCTGATCTCAAGTTGTGCCAAGTGAGGTCTAGGATGGATGTTAGGAGGAAGTTGTTGGCAGAGTGATTGGCATTGGAATGGGCTGCCCAGGGAGGTGGTGGAGTTGCTGTGCCTAGAGGTGTTGAAGCAAAGCCTGGATGGGACACTTAGTGCCATAGTCTGGTTGATTGGATAGGGCTGGGGGATAGGTTGGATTGGATGATGTTGGAGGTCTCTTCCAACCTGCTTGATTCTATCATCCTGTGATCTCCAGAGGTCTTTTCTAACCCCTACCATCCTGTGTGATTCTGTGATTTGGTATGAAGTAAAAATGTAACAGAAGAGAGGAAATTGTAAGAAACAAAATATTATGGTGACATTAAAGACCTTTCTCTAGAGTGTTTGAAGGATTCTCACAAACAAATCTGAAATAAATTGGAAGATAGAATGGAAAAAATACAAGAAGAATAAACAGTGGAATCATAGAATGATTCTGGCTCTGGCTGCCTCCCTTCTGGCTCTGGCTGCCTCCCTTCTCTCACTGAGCTGCTGTCTGTCTAACTAATCCTTCTGCTTCCTAACCCCCCTGAATGATTCTCCAAACTCACCTGGAACATAAGGCAAAGTCTGGGATAAGGTAGAGGAGTGGAAAGGAGGTGGAAGGGTGGTTGTGAGCCCCTCCTGGGGATGCTGGGAGAGCTGCTGTGTCTCTATATTACTTTTTAAACTTGTATATTTTTGCATATATTGTAACTATCTGCTTGTACATTGTTCTAAGCTGTAAATATAAAGCTCCCTTCTAATTTCCAGCTAAGTTGAGTCTAGTCTGGATGATTTGATAAGAGGGGAGGGGCAGATTATACCCAAATCATCACACTGTTAAACCCTCAGCAACTTGAAGACATCCTTTTGCTGAAGACATCTTAAGGAAAGAAGATCAAATGAAGATGACAGTGAGAATGGGAAAAACAGCCATTGGAATGGGCTACCTGGGGAGGTGATGGAGTCACCATCTCTGGGGGTGTTTAAAAGGAGGCTGGATGAGGCACTTAGTGCCATGGTCTGGTTGATTGGATAGGGCTGGGTGCTAGGTTGGACTGGATGATCTTGGAGATCTCTTCCAACCTGCTTGATTCTATGATTCTATGATTCTTTGCAAGGTCTGGTTGTTGCCAGAGAGAGTGATTGGCGTTGTAATGGGCTACCTGGGGAGGTGATGGAGTCACCATCTCTGGGGGTGTTTAGCAGGAGGCTGGATGAGGCACTTAGTGCAATGGTCTGGCTGATTGGATGAGGCTGGGTGCTAGGTTGGACTGAATGATCTTGAGGTCTCTTCCAACCTTGTTAGTTCTATGATTAGAAGTTCTAGGTTGGACTTGACTATCTCAGTGGTCTTGGTCTTTTCCAGCCTGGTTGATTCTGTGAAAATAACCCATTAAAATATTGGAGTATTCCCCCTTGAGGTGCAGCAGTTGCAATCATTCATGTCTACTAATCCCTATGTTGACACAGAGTTGCTGATTGCCCCTTGGAAATAAGAAAATCATTAGTGGCCCAAAGAAGTTTATATATTTGTTTGCAATAGCAGTGAAGTAGAACCACAGAAACAATTTACATGTAACACCTATTAACAGAGAAGAGTGTCCTGAAATGCAGGCTAGCAGCAAAGCTGCTACCTGAAAAACAGAGAGGAAAACCCTAACTCCCCTTCTGATACATTTTAAAGGTTGGGGTTTGTGATTGGAGCTTTATAATTCTCTTAAATTAGCTCCTGCTTTACTAGCAAGGTAATGATAGCCAAGAAAATCTGGGAATATTTAGGGACAGAGTGGGTTGCTCATGGAAAATGACATTTTCCTCTTAGTCTTGTACTACCTGGAATTTAATTTCTCTTGCTCTTAAATGTACTCACCCATGAGGTAAAGTAACTGTGACATGTACAGCTTTGAGATGGAGCAGGAGTCACAGGAATAAATAGAATTGCAGAATCAACAAGGTTGGAAGAGACCTCCAAGCTCATCCAGTCCAACCTAGCACCCAGCCCTAGACAATCAACCAGACCACGGCACTAAATGCCCCGTTCACTCTTTTGTTGAACACTTCCAGGCACAATGACTCCACCACCTCCCTGGGCAGCCCATTCCAATGCCAATCACTCTCTCTGCCAACAACTTCCTCCTAACATCCAGCCTAGACCTCCCCTGGCACAACTTGAGACTGTGTCCCCTTGTTCTGTTGCTGGTTGTCTGGGAGAAGAGACCAACCCCACCTGGTTACAGCCTCCCTTCAGGTAGTTGTAGACAGCAATGAGCTCTGCCCTGAGCCTCCTCTTCTGCAGGCTGCACACCCCCAGCTCCCTCAGCCTCCCCTCACAGGGCTGTGCTCCAGGCCCCTCACCAGCTTCTTGAACTCACTTTACAAAAGCAATAGAAGAGGAGCCTCATTTGATTACTGCTGGAATAGATGGCTTCAGGTACACCACGGAACAAGCTCCTGGCAAAGCTGGCAGCTGGTGGCTTGGGCAGATTCACTTTGAAGTGGGTCAAGAGCTGGCTGGAGGGCTGGGCCCAGAGAGTGCTGGTGAATGGTGCCACAGCCAGTTGGTAGCTGTCACCAGTGGTGTGCCCCAGGGATCAGTGCTGGGCCCAGGCCTGTTCAACATCTTTATTGATGATCGGGATGAGGGAATTGAGTCCAGCAGCAGTAAGTTTGTAGATGACACCAAGCTAGGAGCAGCTGTGGAGCTGTTGGAAGGTAGGAGAGGCCTGCAGAGGGACCTGGCCAGGCTGGATGGGTGGGCAGAGCACAGTGGGATGAGACTTAACAAGGCCAAGTGCAGGGTTCTACACTTTGGCCACAACAACCCCAAGCAGTGCTACAAGCTGGGGAGAGAGTGGCTGAGAGCAGCCAGGCAGAAAGGGATCTGGCTGGTAGATAGTAGCTGAACATGAGGCAGCAGTGTGCCCAGGTGGCCAGGAGAGCCAATGGCATCCTGGCCTGGCTCAGGAGCAGTGTGGCCAGCAGGACAAGAGAGGTTCTTCTGCCCCTGTACTCAGCACTGCTCAGGCCACACCTTGAGTGCTGTGTCCAGTTCTGGGCTCCTCGATTCAGCAGAGATGTTGCAGTACTGGAAGGTGTCCACAGGAGGGCGACAAAGCTGTGAGGGGCCTGGAGCACAGCCCTGTGAGGAGAGGCTGAGGGAGCTGGGGGGGTGCAGCCTGCAGCAGAGGAGGCTCAGGGCAGAGCTCATTGCTGTCTACAACTACCTGAAGGGAGGCTGTAGCCAGGTGGGGGTCAAACTCTTCTGCAACAGAACAAGAGGACACAGTCTCAAGTTGTGGCCTCAAGAGCTTTTTTGGCCTCAAGAGCACACTGCTGACTCAGGTCAACCTCCCATCCACTAGGACCCATAGGTCCTTTCCCCTTCAATGCTCTGCAGCAGGTCAGCCCCAACCTCTACTGCTCCATGGGGTTATTCTTTCCCAGGTGCAAGACTCTAGCCTTGCCCTTGCTGAATTCCAGTGCATTAATGTATTAATCTGTTCATGAATCTGTCATTTGAATACATGAATGTGCTGCAGAATACATAATGATTACTCTATTGCATTCTGGGTTTTTTGTTTCCCCTGAAGGGACAACAGACTCTTAAAATGTTTCTTGTTTCAAGGAAAGAGACTTTAAATGATTGGTGTGTAAGTGTTGGGATTTGTGATTGTGACTAAAAACTCCTCAGTTTCAGCAGCTGAGAAGGATTTCATTTGGTTATTGTTCTTTTTCCAGCACATTAAGGCAACGAGGCTGGGGAGAGGCCTTGAGCACAGCCCTACGAGGAGAGGCTGAGGGAGCTGGGATTGGTTAGCCTGGAGAAGAGGAGGCTCAGGGGAGACCTTATTGCTGTCTGCAACTACCTGAGGGGTGGTTGTGGCCAGGAGGAGGTTGCTCTCTTCTCTCAGGTGGCCAGCGCAAGAATGAGAGGACACAGCCTCAGGCTGCGCCAGGGGAGATTTAGGCTGGAGGTGAGGAGAAAGTTCTTCCCTGAGAGAGTCATTGGGCACTGGAATGGGCTGCCCGGGGAGGTGGTGGAGTCGCTGTCCCTGGAGCTGTTCAAGGCAGGATTGGACGTGGCACTTGGTGCCATGGTCTGGCCTTGAGCTCTGTGGAAAAGGGTTGGACTTGATGATCTGTGAGGTCTCTTCCAACCCTGATGATACTGTGATACTGTGAAACAGCATTCACTTAGACCAAGTTTTCCATTTTGGGTTCTTCTCTTTCTTTTTGCATGAAGTCCTAAAAAGCTGCTGTGGATTGACTGCTCCTACCATACCAGCTGCATGGCAGGCCAGGATTGCCTGGGCCCTAGCTCACTTCAGTAGCTGCTTAGCCAGTTCTAGCACAGTGAGACTGCAGCAGTGGAAGTGCAGCAGAAGCCCTGGGCCCACAGGGCTGGGCATGAGTGCCACTGCCAGCGGAACAGCAGGCAGCCCCTGGCAGTGCATGTGTCTCCCTGCTCTGATCCACATCGCCTGATTGATGAGGGCGAGGAGGAGGCTTTGCCAGCTGCATAGGCCCTACCTACTGTTCAGCCTCCTGCTTGATGGCTGCAGGCAAGGGCCAGACTTTGCTGGTAATACTTGGTTTTCAACCTGCAAGTCAGGGAAAGAAATGCACTGCTGCTGAGTTTATCCTTTGCTTCCAGTCCAGCATGCAGGTGACACTTAATCCGCCTCGGTCCCTCGTTTTGCTGAGCTGGGAAACTCTCTGCCTTCACATGATGCAAACAGTTAAGTGCCTGTGTGAGTTGAGAAATAGAAGACACCAAATCCCTTTTTAAATGCTGTTTTCTCTCTCTGATTGAACTGCAGGAGAGGAATTGTCTTGGTTTTCAGGGTTCGGCTCGTAACTCTACAGCTGTGTTTTGCTGCTAATCCCACAGGTGGGAGAGAATTTAATGTGCTGCTTTGTTGTGCTACAGTTAGTGGTGAGCACTGAATGTTTTAACTGCAGCACAGCAAAAAGGAAAAAAAAACAAAACCTCTCCATGTTCTTCCTCATACTGGTGTAAAGCAGAAGTTCATTTACATAGAATTATACAACCATAGAGTCATTAAGGTTGGAAAAGACCTGCAAAAGCATTGAGTCTGTCAGCCCAACACCACCATGCCCACTAAACCATCCTCTGGAGTACTATGTTTATGTATTTGGGCCTGGAGCAGAGCCCTGTGAGGAGAGGCTGAGGGAGCTGGGGGGGTGCAGCCTGGAGGAGGCTCAGGGCTGACCTCATTGCTGTCTGCAACTACTAGAAGGGAGGCTGTAGCCAGGTGGGGTTGGTCTCTTCTGCTAGGCAAGCAGCAACAGAAGGGGACACAGCCTCAAGTTGTGCCAGGGGAGGTCTAGGCTGGATGTGAGGAGGAAGTTGTTGGCAGAGAGAGTGACTGGCATTGGAATGGGCTGCCCAGGGAGGTGATGGAGTCACTGTCCTCAGAGGTGTTGAAGCAAAGAGTGGATAAGGCACTTAGTGCCTTGGTCTAGTTGATTGGATAGAATTAGTAGAATTAGTGCTGAGAAGTGCCACATTTTCCCAGCAAACTGCAGTAGAACTCAGCTTTGTGGAGTTGACACTGGCATGCAGTAATAACATGCTAAAGAAGAGGTAGGAATTTTCACAATGTAAATCAATTCCAAGAGAGTTTCTTTCATGATCCTTACAGGTTCTCTGACTTCTAACATATAGCTAAAAATTCCCAAGAATGGATTGCAAGTGAGGGGACAGAGTTCACTGAAATGAGCCTGTTCAAGCTTGTCACTTACTGTTAGCCTCAAAAAGGTGCAAAAAACCCCTGCCATGATAGCGAATGGTTGGGCAATGAAATGGCAGATGGAGCCCTAAGATGATTAGTGCAAGGCAATGCTCACAGGAGAAAACATTTCAGCTGTACATGGAAACGCAGTGATGAGTTCCAAATTAGCTCTCACCTCTCAGGAAAAAGACCTTGAAATCTTTGTGGGTAAAGATGAAACTATACCCACCTTGGGCACGGGGTCACCTCTGAGCCCTCAAACAAACTAACAAAAAAGGGTAAAATTTAACTAAGTGGGAAATAGGCAGGGGAGAATACAGAGCACTTTGTGTGCCAAGAGAAAAGTGCAATGTTTGGAAAACAGCAAAGAGTTATTAGGTAATGATAAACCTCACATAAATGGGAAAATTGCTCTTTTTTTTCTGACAGAGAGAAGGTCTCTGAATGGCTTATTAGTGGTTCATGAAGGCCTCCTGAGAGATCCCAGATTCCTTTCTTCTCCCTCTCACTCCATGGGTTTGAAAGGGAGAAGGAAGGTGCAAAAAGCTGCTTTCCCCCCCTGCCCTGTGGGCTTGAAGTGGGGCAGCAAAGGTGCCTTTTCTGCATGTGGGCTGGCCCATGTGCAAGCCCCCACTGGGCTGGGGCTGATTGGCTGGGTTTTCATGCTCAGGGTACATGGTAAATGGACACCTGGGCTAGAAAAAGCATAAATAGAGCCAGGGTTCCTGTCTTGAAAGAGCTTCTGCCTTAACAGAGTGCCTGGCAGGGCAGTGACTGGACCATCCCCACTTATGGATGGCTCTTACCTTTTGTACGGCTCTTGGTTTTATCCTGTCCCTGCTTTAGGGTGGTTGTCCCCACTTTTGCACCCTGCTGTGCAAGCCAGCAGGCTTGGCAAGTCCTGGGGGCCTTTGAGAGAGAGCTGGTGGCATCTGGACTGCCCTTTCTCAGATCCTATCAGTAGCCAACTTCCTGGCTGCCTCCTGGTCTGGGGGTCCCTAGCAGCTTTGGCTCTCCCCTGCTGTTGCAAAGGCAGCATTGTTCTATGACCATCCCACTCGGGAAGAAGTGCTCAGGACCTTTCCAAGTTTGGCAGCTCTGGGACTCACCTAAGGGCTCCTGCAGTATGGATCTCTGTTACTGGGTATTGCCTGCAATGTCAGAAGGCTGCTCCTGCAGAGTAATCCAGCAAGGGACCATTGCTGAGTGCCTGTCTCACCTCCCTGAGTCAGGTTCTCCCTTAATCTTCTGCTCAGCCTGACTGATAGAGGGGTAAAGCTATGTTTATAGCTTAGCCTTTTCCATTTCCTGACTTCCTAAATATCCAAATTTATCTATAATCTCCTTTTTTGGGGGGGAAGAAATTCCTGATCAAACTGAACCTGCTAATAAACTAAATTAATTTTTGTACATAGTTTTGGGGTCAGGACTCCAGGAAAATAAAACTATTCTATGTTTTATATTTCCTGCCCTTGGCCATGTTAATTCCCTGCCTCCATGACAGAAGTAAACTACACAACCATGACTGCTGAGCATGGTAGCCTGCATTGAGCAGCCTGTTCATGGCCTCCTAATTGACAAAAGCTTAGAGGGCAGATCACTGTCTCTGTTTCATTCATCAGTGTGATGGTTTGGGTGTTTTCCCCTTTGGAAATCACTCAGACACCTCTGGAAATGGAATGAAGCTTATTATTTACAGCTTAGCACAATATACAAGCAGAGATTTACAGTAGATACAGTTATAGACAGAAATATGCAAGGTAAAAAGGTAACACAGAAACACAACAGCCCTCCCAGAAACCTGAGTGCCCAGGAGGGGCTCCCAACCACCCCTGCACGTTCCCCCTACCCCTCTCAACCTTACCCCAGTCCCAAGGAAGAATGGAGGTTCAGCCAGGGGGTTAGGAAGCAAAGTGGATTAGTCAAAGATACAGAGGGTGAGGTTAGAGAGCTGCAGCCCAGAGCTTCCCAGCAGCAGAAGCAGTGAGAAGTACTTTATGTTTTGATTCTTATTCTTATACATCTCAGCAAACCAATGAGTGAGGCAGACATCAGCCTTGTTTTCCTTCCACAGCCTATAATCTAGTTCTTCTCAGCAAAACATTCTAGCTAGGCTCAAACTAGCACAGTCAGCTGCGTGTTGCCTACTGCAAGAACATCATCTAGATGGACACCTGATTGTGACACGGCTTGGCAGGATTTATAGGCTTGGAATTTATCCTTAACAGGATTACAAACAAATAAATAAATAAATGGGGGGAAAAAAAAGAGGCAAAAAAGATGGGGGGTGATGTCATTCTCCAATATATCAAAATCTACCAAACCCAGGAGGGCTTCATCTTTATACAGGAAGGAGAAATCTTGCACCTAGCTGTAAGAGAGAGATTTAAAAGTGTGACAGTGTCGAATATTCAGATACAGATTAGTGAACAGCAGTGGTTTGCTTCTTCTGATGCTTTTCATTTTGATCTTTCTCCACTGAGTGAAGGTCCCAGTGAGCAGCAGGATGCTCTCTACTTCAAATTCAGCAAAGTTTCACAAAGAGAGAGAAAAGATTGCCTGGAGCTCTTTAAGCTGCAGTGCTCAGATGCATGTTTTGATTTAAGGGCTTTGGAAAGCGACTGCATGTCATAGATGAACTGCAAAACAAGGACCTGAGCAAGGCCTTTGACACTGTCCCACACCACATCCTGGTCTCCAAGCTGGTAAGACATGGGTTTGATGGGTGAACCATGAGATGGGTAAAGAACTGGTTTGATGGCTGCACCCAAAGAGTGGCTGTCAATGTGCCTGTGTCCAAGTGGAGGCCAGTGACAAGCTGAGTCCCTCAGAGATCACTCCTGGTCTCCTTCTCTGAAGACTTTCAAGCCCTGTCTGGATGACTTGTGTGACCTGAGAGAGAGTCTATGTTCCTGGCAGGGGGGATTGGAATTGATGATCTCCAGAGGTCCCTTCCAATGCCTAACACCCTATGATAGGTTAGACTGGTTGGTGATAGGTTGAACTGGTTGATATTGGAGGTCTCTTCCAACCTGATTGATTCTGTGATCCTGAGGTGCTGTGATTCCCACTCTGCTGCTTCCTTGGGAGATTGCATCGTTCTGGATAAATTATGTGGGTACACTGAATTAGAATGGGTTTATCCTCCATGCTGGCAGCTAATTTATGAATTAGGTTGCTTGAAATTGACTTCTTCAAATAAAATATTTCCCAGCCAGAATAGGACTGTAAGCTCTAAGTATGCAAAGCAAAAAGTGCCTCAGGCACCCATCCAATAGACAGGCAACTAATCTGCAGCTAAGATTAGGAAGGTTAGAAAATCTATTTCCACAAGTTTTGATTAAAATTAGCTCAATGAAGCGTGGCTCCAAATGCTACTTCCGTCTTCTTTTCACTGTCTCAGTGGATGGTAGCATGGTGTAAAAGCACAGAAAGTGCTTGTGCAGACTTCAGAGCACACAGGCCACTGACAGATGGACACACATTAACGTTGAGAGCGAGGCTGGAAGGGGAAAGTGAATATGGATGTGTTGCACTGGCAGATTCCTAACCAAGTTACGCTTCAGCTTTGTGGGGCTTTACACCCCAAGGACATTCTGATTCAAAATGTCTGGTCCTTTAAACAAAAGCAACAGGAACTTAGAGCTCAAGTGTGCGTGAGAAACATTACTCAGTGACTGAAGCCAATTCTCAATCTGTTATCCCAATCCCTTCCTAGAATCATAGAATCATAGAATCAAGCAGGTTGGAAGAGACCTCCAAGATCATCCAGTCCAACCTAGCACCCAGCCCTAGACAATCAACTAGACCATGGCACTAAGTGCCTCAGCCAGGCTTTTCTTGAAGACCCCCAGGGACGGTGCCTCCACCACCTCCCTGGGCAGCCCATTCCAATGGGAAATCACTCTCTCTGTGAAGAACTTCTTCCTAATATCCAGCCTATACCTACCCTGGCACAACTTGAGACTGTGTCCCCTTGTTCTATTGCTGGGTGCCTGGGATTCATAACTCCTTCCAGAGTCCGCTTTGTCGTCGGCGAAATCAAAACATTAGGGAGTAGCTGCTTCAGGGGAGGGCAGCAAGAATTGATTTGTTACAGGTTATTCAGAGCTTTGAAGATACTGAGCCAGATTGCTTCTCTTTCCTCTTGCTCCTTTCATTGCCATTCCTAAATGATTAATTATTTTGTGGAAGACTCTAGGCACGGAGGATAGAATTTCCAGGTTTATTCCTCCTGTCTCCTCCAACACAGAAAAGCTGTAACAGATGCAGTTAAATTGCATTGTTTGTACAGCATCTTGAAATAGCAGAGCAAGTAATAGCTGAAATTTGCTAAAGTACAATTACAGGCTGTGAGGACAGACCCACTGAGTTTAAAGTCTTTACAAACAGTCCAGTTCCTCCTCTAAGAGATGACTAAATTCTTCACCAAAATAAAAGGGCTTTTCAGGAGTTAAATCCAAATTGATTCATAATCTCCTTTTTTGGGGGAAGAAATTCCTGATCAAACTGAATCTGCTAATAAACTAAACTAATTTTGCATATAGTTTGGGGGTAGGATTCCAGGAAAACAAAACAATTCTATGTTTTATATTTCCTGACTTGGCCACATTAATTCCCTGCCTCCATGACAGAAGCCAGCAAAACAGGCCATGTCCCCTGCCCAGCTAGCTTCACACTGCAGTCCTGCTTTCCTTCCACCCCACCTAGCCTAAAGGCCCAGGAAATATGAAAGAAGTCCTGCAGAGAATCAGAATGAAATATGTTCAAAGGGTGAGATCTCAAACTCCTAGGTAGCAAACTGTAAGTCCCTTGATGTTTCCTCTGTCTTTTGTTTTACAGATGCTTGGGGACCTATATCTCTTTAGGGCCAAAAAAGAAAAGGAGATCTAAGTCTTACTAAAAGAAAGTCTTCCCTTTGGCTCTTCCATAGTAAATTTTGATTCTTTTTTTTTTTTGGTTTAATACCTTGAGATATTGCCTGTGGAAGCAGCACAAAAGGAATCCAGCTAAATTGGAACAGGATAATTGTGGTGTTTATACTTTTACTGGTGCTAAATCAGAGAATCATAGAATGGGCTAGGTTGGAAGGGACCTCAAGGATCATCCAGCTCCAACCCCTCCGCTGTAGCCAGGGACACCTCCCACTAGAACAGGCAGCTCAAGTCCTCATCCAACCTGGCATTGAACACCTGCAGGGAGGAAGCATCCACAACCTCCCTGGGCAACCTGTGCCAGTGTCTCACCACCCTCACTGGAGAGAACTTCCTCCTAACATCCAGTCTAAATCTCCCCTCTGCCAGTTTAAACCCATCACTCCAGGTCCTGTCATTACAAGACCTTGTCAGTAGTCCCTCCCCAGCCTTCCTGTAATCCCCCTTCAGATATGAACTCTGGTAAGTGCTACTAAACCAATTCAAACAGAGTTGGACATAATCACTTCATATTTGGGAACTGGGTAAATCTGTTCCTTCCTAAGACAGCTTTCTAAAATGCTGGCTCCAAAAATAATGGACATGATGATGCAGAACAATTGCAGTCTGAGCAGAAGCTCACTGCAGATTAGGTTACCTGGGTCAGGGTTGCCATATTAGCTTAGCCTCACTAGAACTGTCATTACGTAATCAGAATCTTCCCTGTGTCATTCCATCTGCTTTTCTTTCTGACCAACATGTGCTGAAGATAGAGATTCATTTAGAGGTTCCAGTTCTCTTGCCCCAGTGGGCAGCCCTGACCTCCACGAGGGACTTGTCCCTGCAACCAGATTGTCATGCTGACTTTGCATGAGCACCAGGGGCTGAATTCATGACCCTAAACTCAAGCCAGGGTGCTGGTAGCAGGGAGCACTGGCCTGAGGTGTGTGCTGCTCCTGCTGAGCAAAACACTGATATGTGTAAGCCAGAGAGGGTTTTTGACCTGACACTGACAATCCCTGCCCTGCCTAGGAGGGGCTGGCTCTTTGTTATCACTGACTGGTGTGTGCAAAATGGCAGAGCACAGAAACCCTGCTCAGAAAGCTCTCCTTTCTCTGCAGTGCATGGCTCACAAGGAGACTCAGGTGCAATTCTTGCCTTCAAAAGATCATCCTAGAGGTCAGCCAAAATGTGACAAGGTATTACAGGAAACAGACAAAGAAGGATTTAGCATTACTGACAGCATTTTTGTTTCTCATACATGAGCAGTTTGCAGCTTCTTCCTGTCAGTAAGAGAAGGGTTTAGCAATCAGCAATCCACCATCTACACTGTCATCATCCAGTGGCAATGTTCCCCTCTCCTTCCTTACTGCTCACAAAGCAATGTAAAATATACTAACCATTGAGATAGAAAGAATGGACTCAGAATCATAGAATTAACCAAGTTGGATGACACCTCCAAGATCATCCAGCCCAACCTAGGATAGGGCTAGGTGCTAGGTTGGGCTGGATGACCTTGGAGGTCTCTTCCAACCTGCTTGATTCTATGATTCTATTCTATGATTCTAGCACCCAGCCCTGTCCAATCAACAGGACCATGGCACTAAGTGCCCCATCCAGGCTTTTCTTCAACAGCTCCAGGGATGGTGACTCCACCACCTCCCTGGGCAGCCCATTCCAATGCCAACCACTCTCTCTGGCAACAACTTTGTCCTAACATCCAGCCTAGACCTCCCCTGGCACAACTTGATACTGTGTCCCCTCGTTCTTATTGCTGGTTGCCTGGCAGAAGTGGCCAACCCCATCTAGCTACAACCTCTTTTCAGGTAGTTGTAGACAACAACGAGGTCACTCCTGAGACAGTAGTTGTAGACTCATCCATCCTGCTTGGATTCTCTGTATGATATATTCCATGCATTGAGAGAGAACAGATTATTCCACACATTCAAGCTCCTGCAGAAGAGGAGGAGTAGCTTCAATTTACTTTTTCCTTTACACTAAGGCACTGATTTGTTCCTCTTTGACTCTTCATCTGCAGTTAAGCTCTCAAGTGAAAGGAATGTAAGACACTGCAAGAGACATTATAAATCACCCATAAGAAAACTAATTGTTAAGGCTGTGTTATGCACTGCATTTGAATGCAATTAGGGGTTTACCTTCTTTTGACTTCTCTTATCTATCTTCTTTGATACATTTCAGGAATTAAAAAGCTGTAGCAGTCAGCAAAACTACAAAGGGAAAGAAGTGACAAAAACTTCTACAGTCAGATGTACTGCTAGCAAGCAGAGACTTTTGAAGCTGCCATGACTTTTGACAAGCCTTTTAGGTGTCACAAAGAGTAAATGCACTGGTGGGGGTGCGTGTGTGTGTGCACTGCCTGACTCAGAACACACTGGGACTTTCATAAGGGGGTAGAGTTGCTTACTTAGCAAACTCTCTCTCCTTCTACAAATCACAATGCAGCAGTGAGCTAATCAAAGTGCCTGGGAGGGTGACTCTAGATGAAGCTGGAATGGCTTTTCCCCTCCAGGGTGCAGCTGTCAGTGCGGTTCCAGTGTTACAGCAGTGCAGATATCTAACTTGTTTTGACTTGTTGAAAATGTTTTAGGAACAGGATGACTTGGTCTTGCCTTTCAAAATAACCATAGGAGCTGTGTTCTGCTCTTCCCTCCTCTTCCTCTGCCAGCTCCCTACAAGGATCACAGGAGGTTAGGGGTTGGAGGGGAACTGTGGAGATCACACAGGGTCACAGGCTCACAGGATGTTAGGGGTTGGAAGGGACCCAAGCAGATCATCGAGTCCAACCCCCTGCCAGAGCAGGACAATCCTATCTAACACAGATCACAGAGGAACACATCCAGACAGGCCTGGAAAGGTTCCAGAGAAGGAGACTCCACAACCTCTCTGGGCAGCCTGTGCCAGTGCTCTGTGACCCTTACAGTAAAAGTGGAACCTCCTGTGCTGCAACTTACACCCACTGCTCCTTGTCCTATCCCAGGGAGCAGTGAGCAGAGCCTGTCCCCCCACTCCTGGCAGCCTTCAGATACTTATAAACAATTATCAAATTCCCTCTCAGTCTTCTCTTCTCCAGACTAAGCAGCCCCAGGTCCCTCAGCCTCTCCTCATCAGCCATGCCCTCCTGTCCCCTCATCATCCTCGTAGCCCTCCGCTGGACCCTCTCCAGCAGATCCCTGTCCCTGTTCAACTGGGGAGCCCAAAACTGAACACAGTATTCAAGATGAGGTCTCACCAGGACAGAGTAGAGGGGGAGGAGAACCTCCCTTGATCTGCTGGACACACTCTTAATATACACCAAAATCCCTTTGGCAAGGTACATTGCTGTGCCATGGTTAACTTCTTATCCACCAGCACTCCCAGGTCCCTCTCCACAGGGCTGCTTTCCAGCAGAATCTTTGAGCCCAACCCCTCTGCCAGAGCAGGACCAGAGAATTTAGCACAGGTCACACAGGAGCACATCCAGATGGGTCTTGAAAGTCTCCATGAGAAGGATACTCTGTGTTCCAGTGCTCTGTGAACCTTACAGTAAAGAAGCTGTTCCTCATGTTAATGTGAAACTTCCTGTGCTTGTGGTTTGCATCCATGTAGTTTAGCCCCTTGTCCTATCCCAGGGCATAGGTCATCAGAGACTGTCCCTGTCCCTTCCTTCCTGATCCCTAGCCCTGAGACATTTGTTAGATCTCCTCTCAGTCTTCTCCTCTGCAGACAGAATGGCCCCAGGGATCTCAGCTTTTCCCTATCACGCAGTGCTTTGGTCCCTTAATCATCCTTGTAGCCCTCTGCTAACTCTCTGGAGTAGATCCCTGCCCATCCTGAAACGAGGAGCTCAGAACTGGGTACAATATTCCAGGTGAGGTCTTGCTAGGGCAGAGTAGAGAGGGAAGAGAACCTCTCTTGGTCTGACGGACACATTCTTCTTAATGCACCCCAGGAGCCCATTTGCCTTCTTGGTGGTAAGGGCACATTGGTGTCTTATGGATAACTTCTTGTCCCCCAGGAATTACCACTCAGGACATATTTAATGTGCAGAGATGGTGGAGTTTTGTATCACACAGAGTGTTGTGCACCTTTACCTTCTGTACTACATCACAGATAAGAAGCTTAAGGTGATTTTCTCCATTTTCCTTGTGCATTAAGGGCAAGTGACATGAAAAAATTAAGTTGCCTGCAGTTCTACCCTGTGAAGTCACCAACATGTGGCATGTTTCTATCAATAGCCTCTTCGATAGTTTACTCCTGGGAGTAATGCTGTAGTGCAAGAAAAATCAATTCTGGTTCACACAAGCAGCTTAAGATAAAACTTCCATAAGTGACCTTATCAGAGATGGTCTCAGTCAGCGACTCAAGAGGTAGCAAGAGAAATCATCAAACAAGTGATCTTAAAGGTTCCAAACACTTCATGCTTTACTCAAAGGCTTGCAAATTGCATTTGGTTCATCCTTGGATTTAGCTCCTTTCAGTTTCACTGCCTAAAATATTACTGATGCTACAAAGGAAAAGCTTTTGATAAACAAGCTAAAAAAAAACCTCTGGATCAATAGTTCTCTTGCAGAAAGATACCTGCAGAAACAGAATATAGAGAATCAATTGTCACTTAGTGGTGAAAGACTTCTGGTCTCCATCATTCAAAATATGGCTAAAAGTACCAGCAGCTGCTGCCTCTGATGCTTTAGCTGGCAGGTAACTTGTACTGGTCTGGGATGTTTCTATGGCCACTTTTTTTGGGGGGTTATATCTATTATTGATTCATTGCCTGAAAAGGAAATCACTGCCAGCTGGAAGACAGAGGTGGCAAAAAGTTAGAGCATTCTGGAGGTTAGGAGGAAGTGGTTGCCAGAGAGAGTGATTGGCATTGGAATGGGCTGCCCAGGGAGGTGGTGGAGTCGACATCCCTGGAGGTGTTCAAGAAAAGCCTGGATGAGGCACTTATGGTCTATTTGACTGGACAGGGCTGGGTGCTAGGTTGGACCGGGTGATCTTGGAGGTCTCTTCCAACCTGGTTGATTCTATGATTCTATGATACCCTGGACTACAGAAGGAGTGGATGTCTTTGAAGAGAACACGACAGGATGGAACGTGTTCTGCTTCACAGAACCACAGAATCAACCAGGTTGGAAAAGACCTCTAGGATCATTGAGTCCAGCTTATCACCTAACACCTTCTAATTTACTAAAGCATGGCACTAAATGCCTCACCCAGCGTCCTGTTAAACACCTCCAGCGATGGTGACTCCACCACCTCCCTGGGCAGCCCATTCCAATGCCAATCACTCTTTCTGGGAAGAATTTCTTCTTGATGTCCAGCCTAAACCTGCCCTGGCACAGTTTGAGACTGTGTCCTCTTGTTCTGTCACTGGCTGCCTGGGAGAGGAGACCACCCCACCTCTATCTTAGCCCTTCTCTCTGTCTCTAGGCAGATCAGCTTCTGTAGAGAAGCATCCAATGCTGTTTCTTTCAGATAGAGAGCTACAGCTAAGGCAGGGCTGCAGGAATCTTCATGCAAGGGTGGTGTGATGGTTTGGGTGTTCCCTGCCCCCCCACACTTTGGAAATCACCCAGACTAGACTCAGCCTGATCTGGAAATTGAATGAAGTTTATATTTACAGCTTAGCACAATACACAAGCAGATAGTTACAGTATATATACAATTATAGACAGAAATAGACAAGGTAAAAGGTAATACAGAAACACAACTCCCCTCCCAGAAATCTGAGTCCCCAGGAGGGGCTCCCAACCACCCCTGCACCTTCCCCCTGCCCCTCTCAACCTTACCCCATCCCCAAGGAAGAATGGAGGTTTGGCCAGGGGGTTAGGAAGCAAAGTGGCTTAGGAAAGAAAAATGGAGAGTGAGGTTAGAGAGAGAGGTGCAGCTCAGAGCTCCCCAGCAGGAGAAGCTGAGTGCATTATCTATGTTTTGATTCTTCTTCTTGTATCTCTCAGCAAGCCTATGAGGGAAGTAGACATCACCACTGTTTCCTTCCACAGCCTGTAATCTAGTTCTTCTCACCAGAACACTCCAGCTAGCTTCAAACTAGCCCAGGTGGATGCATTCTAGGTAATGCTAAATGCATTAAACAAGTTTGTGAAAGCTCAGTTTTTTAAGCACGTAGAAGATTTAAGAGGTTGGACTTAAGAGGAATCATTCCTAGCCAGATAATTATGTTTTTAACAGCCTAATAAAATCAGCTGCCTTCCACAGAAGGCACATTTCATGTGAGAATGAAGTCACTCATGTTGTGATGCTGATTAAGCCTGTGTAAACAGAAGTAGAGACAAGTTTGTAATGCATCTGCTACATTGATTTCATTCTAAACCAAACCAAACCAAAAATCCCAGCTTCTGGGCCTGGAGCATAAATTAATCTTCACCTTTCAGTCAATGAATCCATGCACAGGGTTTATTTGGATGTGCTGGCTGGAAAAGAGGAGGAAAACATCACTAGTCCCATATGCAGCAAGCTCTGGATCGAACAGACATCAGTATTTTCTGTCTGGCCTCGCCACAGAAAGCAAAGATCATTCCTTGCTTAAGTGATTTGACAAAGATTGGCCCTTTGGCAACATGATGTGAAGAGATTATCTGGGATTTGCTTTGTGAGAGGAGATTGTCTAATGAGTAGCTGACTGAACGAATCACAGTAGCATTTAGCACTGATAATGGATTTAAACCCTCGGTTATTCAGATGAAGTGCAGAACTCTACTGCAATCTCAGGCAGATCTGAAGGAGTTTCATGTTCTGGTATTGCCTGGTAGGATGAAGTTTGCTTTATTTCAGTGCATTAAAATAAATAAGTAAATGAATAGCTAAGACCAATTTAAAAGTTCCTGATATTTGACTGTTCAGAGAATCATAGAATCAAGCAGGTTGGAAGAGACCTCCAAGCTCATCCAGTCCAACCTAGCACCCAGCCCTAGCCAATCAACCAGACCATGGCACTAAGTGTCTCAGCCAGGCTTTGCTTGAACACCTCCAGGGATAGTGACTCCATCCCCACCTCCCTGGGCAGCCCATTCCAATGCCAATCACTCTCTCTGACAACAACTTCCTCATCACATCCAGCCTAGACCTCCCCTGCCACAGCTTGAGACTGTGTCCCCTTGTTCTATTGCTGGATGCCTGGCAGCAGAGCCCAACCCCACCTGGCTACAGCCTCCATTCGGGTAGTTGCAGGCAGCAATGAGCTCTGCCCTGAGCCTCCTCTGCTGCAGGCTGCACCCCCCCAGCTCCCTCAGCCTCTCCTCACAGGGCTCTGCTCCAGGCCCCTCACAGCTTTGTCGCCCTCCTGTGGACACCTTCCAGTACTGCAACATCTCTGCTGAATTGAGGAGCCCAGAACTGGACACAGCACTCAAGGTGTGGCCTGAGCAGTGCTGAGCACAGGGACAGAATAACCTCCCTTGTCCTGCTGGCCACACTGCTCCTGATGCAGGCCAGGATGCCATTGGCTCTCTTGGCCACCTGGGCACAGTGCTGGCTCTTGTTCAGCCACTATGCACCAGTACCTCCAGGTCCCTCTCTGCCTGGCTGCTCTCAGCCACTCTGTCCCCAGCCTGTAGTGCTGTTATAAACTTGGCTCTGGGATACCTGCTGGAACAAAATCTTCAGACTCCATTCACACATGATAATTTATATAAAGATATGTTGGAAGGTATGAAAGATGCTGCATTTAATTTTGAGTTCCTTATGAATTAATTTCTGGTGTTGCCTTTAAAATGCTGCTCCTAAGTAAGGGCTACAAGCATATGATCTGAGGGGCTTTAGTGCCAGGTGCTGCTCTGATCAAAACACCAACCTAAGGGCACATTGAATATTCTGCACATAGGTTCTTTGTAAGCCACTCAAAGCAGTGGTTTCAAGGTCACAAGTACACTGCAGGAAGAATTAACCTACATTCATAGGTATAAGTGGCAGTTGTTCCTGACCTGCTTTAAATATTAGCATGGCTGGCTGATATCAGCAGCTGACAGGGGAATCCTTTTTTATGCTGGATGTATTCTCTCACAATGTTTACAACCTTCTGAGTCAGTGTTTGTGCCTGCCTCTGTAATTCTGGGTATGTCTGTGTAGAAAACACATACACACACACTGTTCTTTTTGCAGTATTTGAGAGAGCCCAAAATCTGTGTTGCTGGTATGCACTAACCTGCAGTATGTATCACAGGCTCACAGGGTGTTAGGGGTTGGAAGGGACCCAAGGAGATCATCCAGTCCAACCCCCCTGCCAGAGCAGGACAATGCTATCTAATACACACAGGAACACATCCAGACAGGCCTGGAAAGGCTCCAGAGGAGGAGACTCCACAACCTCTCTGGGAAGCCTGTGCCAGTGCTCTGGGACCCTTGCAGTAAAAGTGGAACCTCCTGTGCTGCAACTTACACCCATTGCTCCTTGTCCTATCCCAGGGAGCAGTGAGCAGAGCCTGCCCCCCTTCTCCTGGCAACCTACAGATACTTATAAACATTTATCAAATCTCCTTTAAATCTTCTCTTCTCCAGACTAAACAGCCCCAGGTCCCTCAGCCTTTGCTCATAAGCCATGCCCTCCTGTCCCCTCATCATCCTCGTAGCCCTCTGCTGGACCCTCTCCAGCAGATCCCTGTCCCTCTTAAACTGGGGAGACCAGAACTGAACACAGTATCCAAGATGAGGTCTCACCAGGACAGAGTAGATGGGGAGGAGAACCTCCCTTGATCTGATGGACACTCTTAATATACACCAAAATCCCTTTGGCCCTCTTGGCTACAAGGTACATTGCTGTGCCATGGTTAACTTCTTATCCACCAGCACTCCCAGGTCTGGAGCAGTCCACAGGGCTGCTCTCCAGCAGTCACCTCCCAGCCTGTACTGGTGCAGTTTGTTATTCTTCCCTGGATGCAGGACTCTGCACTTATCCTTGTTGAACTTCATCTGGCTCCTCTGTGCCATGCTCTCCAGTCTGCCCAGGTCTCTCTGGATGACCACACAACCTTCAGCTGTATCAGCCAAGCCTCCCTTCTTATATATCTATATATATATATATATATATATATATATATATATATATATATATATAAGCTGACTGAAATGACTGGCATTATATCCTTACTCTTAACATTGGCTTGTTCTGTTCTTCTCTGATGGGTGGTTAACAAACTAAGGCCCAATGCCAGACCATATTGAAAACCAGCAGTTACTGTAAGACAAAAAAAGCCAATTAAAACATGAGGGCTGGGATTTTATTTTGTCTTATTTCTATCAACAACATTCATCCATTTAAAAATAAATAAATACAGGGCTTAAAGAAATAGAAAAAGCCAAAATAGGTTCCCAGTGATTTCTTTGGTGCTAGCTCATTTATTTGGTTTAAAGATAGACACAAAACATCTTTCTGTACATTTATTTGCCAGTTATTCTGGAGTATGGCCAAAGACAAAAGGAGCCTGAGCTCCAGTGACAGACAGCACTATCTAGTTACATCCATAGCAAAAGCAGGCTCAATCTATGGAACATTTCCTCCAAGAGCATGAGGCAATGTTCTGAAGGTAAACAGATTTAATCTCTTTAGGATGAAAGGACTAGGAGGAAATCTGTCTTTTGAGAGAGAATTCAAACAGCCATCAGAATATGGCCACTAAGAGCAATGGGGCTGAGACAGCAGCATCCCAGGGACTCCCTCAGAGCTCTCAATACAAGAGAGATGCTGAGATACTGGAACCTGTCCAGGGAAGGGTAACCAAGCTGGTGAAGGACCTGGAGCACAGGCTGAGGGAGCTGGGGGTGTGCAGCCTGCAGCAGAGGAGGCTCAGGGGATTCTGCTATCTTTCCCACCCCATAGCATTTGCCAATGCCTACAAGAAGGATAGTTTTAATAGGTTTCTGCTGAATTACTCTTAAAATACTACATGGAGCTGACTAGAGGATAATTTTCTTTCTGTAGTTTTTAAACTCAGAGACTTCTGTTGCATTCTGCATGCACATCTTTTCCTATTATGTTTCAAAGACAGTGAAAAGGCAATAGCAGAGATCACTTCTCATTGAATTCTGGACTATTTACTCATACAATTAAATTTCTGGAAACCAAATTGATTTTTAAGAAGAGCTTTTCTGAAGGATTGCTAAAGTCATCCAAACCCCTGAGGATGAAATACACCAAGTTATGAGAAATAGAAGTTGCCTTGCATTATGAAGACTGCCCTGGAGAGAGGATGATGTAGTAGTGTTTGTTGAATTAGAATCATAGAATCAAGCAGGTTGGAAGAGAGCTCCAAGATCATCCAGTCCAACCTAGCACCCAGCCCTGGCCAGTCAACTAGACCATGGCACTAAGTGCCCCATCCAGGCTTTGCTTCAACACCTCCAGATATGGCAACTCTGCAAGAAGGATATTATTGACACTTGCATCCTCAGAAGACAAAGAAAGAGAAGGATCAACAATTTTGTTGGCTGCTATGTCTATGATGAGAGTGCTCCTAACTTTCAGTCCCCTTCCTGTACATTACATACATTAGAAACACATATCTGAAGGGTTGCTATGGGAAGGCTAACATTTACTTATCTAATAGTGTGTGCTAAGAATAGCAAGTTAATTGGTCCTCAGAACACAAAGGATTAAAGTTCACTACGTGGCAGCTCATGAGAGAAAAGCTGTGAACAACTCTATCTAAGGCTCCCCACTTTCAGAGGCATGTAAAGCAACTTTGCTCACAGGCAGATTTGTCTCAGTTTGGAGCAGTCTAAACATACAACATTTCTGCTTTGGTAGATGTGAAATTAATAACATAAAACCAAAATAAACTTAAAGTAAAGGAAAGTAAAGTGAAGTAAAGTAAAGGAAGGTAAAGTAAAGTTAGGTAAAGTAAGGTAAAGTAAGGTAAAGTAAGGTAAAGTCAAGTAAAGTTAGGTAAAGTAAGGTAAAGTAACATAAGGTAAGGTAAAGTCAAGTAAAGTAAAGTAAAGTATAGTAAGGTAAAGTAACATGAGGTAAGGTAAAGTAAAGTAAAGTAAGGTAAGGTAAGGTAAAGTAAAGTAATGTAAGGTAAAGTAACATAAGGTAAGGTAAAGTTAGGTAAAGTAAAGTAAGGTAAAGTAAATTAAGGTAAAGTAACATAGGGTAAGGTAAAGATAAGATAAAGTAAAGTAAAGTAAGGTAAAGTAAGACAAGGTAAGGTAAGGTAAGGTAAGGTAAGGTCAGGTAAAGTCAAGTAAAGAAAAGTAAAGTAACATAAGGTTAGTTAAGGTAAAGTAAAGTTAGGTAAAGTAAAATAAAGTAAGGTAAAGTAATGTAAGGTAAGGTAAGGTAAGGTAAGGTAAGGTAAGGTAAGGTAAGGTAAGGTAAGGTAAGGTAAGGTAAGGTAAGGTAAGGTAAAGTAAAGTAAAGTAAAGTAAAGTGAAGTAAAGTAAAGTAAAGTAAAATAAAGTAAAGACCCAACCAAAGAAAGGGGGACCAAACCCAAAGACAGTATTTTCATCAGAAAAACCTCAGTTTGGTATCAGAAGCTCGTTTTCTAAACGCTGAGATAAGCTAAGAGAAGTGGGAATTATCCTCAATCACTGTACACTGAGAGAGATTAGGCAGCCAAATTCTCAGGAGTGGTCTGCAAGAAGAACCAGCAACGTTTCCCAGTATGTTCCACAGCTCAAGTTTTCCATAATCCTGAGACAAAAAAAATGCCTTTGTTCAGCAGAAATAGACTGAGATAGGCTTGGACTGTGTGAGCTTTCAAGGCCCCTTCCAGCCCCTGACATGCTCTGTTTCAGTGATTCCTTTCTGAGGTCCCATTTTCTATTTCCTAGCAAAACTACCTTCAAGGCTTTAAGTGATATAGCTGTGGGATACTTTTTTCTTCTCTGATGAATCTCTGTCACTCTGTTCATACAGGATAACCAGATACAGGCAGTGACTAAGTAGTTTAAGCATCTACCTAGCAAATAGGGTATTTATAGCCTCCCTCACAACCCAGTGAGTAATTTCAGGACTCTTTTTTACAGAGAGAAGAGACTGAAAACAAGCCCCCTCAGACTATCCTGCATCACCAAGGAGAGAAACTGGTAAGGAATGGTTCTTTTTATTTCAGATCTTAGCATGTTTCCTGTTTGTTCCAGAGAACACTGCTGTATCCAACCAAGTTTTCAAGCAACTTCATAGAATCATAGAATCAATCAGGTTGGAAGAGACCTCCAAGCTCATCCAGTCCAACCTAGCACCCAGCCCTGTCCAGTCAACCAGACCATGGCACTGAGTGCCTCAGCCAGGCTTTTCATGAACAGCTCCAGGGATGGTGCCTCCACCACCTCCCTGGGCAGCCCATTCCAATGCCAATCACTCTCTCTGACAACAACTTCCTCCTAACATCCAGCCTAGACCTCCCCTGGCACAACTTGAGACTGTGTCCCCTTCTTCTGCTGCTGGATGCCTGGGAAAAGACACCAACCCTCACCTGGCTACAGCCTCCCTTCAGGTAGCTGTAGACAGCAGTGAGGGCACCCCTGAGTCTCTCTTCTCCAGGTCAAATCCCCCCAACTCTCTCAGCCTCTCAACAGCTACAAAATCAGGTTGAACCCAGGTGGGCCCACAGCCAGCTTAGAAAAGCCTTGAGACCCTGTGAGCCAGGGCAGTGCAAATCCTACAGCCTGTTCCTAGTCACAGCAAATCATATTTATTGCCCTACATTGTGAGCTCTTGATCAGGGATCACTTGAGAGAGAACTGGCCAGCAGAAAGCACAACTGTGGCAAGTTCCTTGTAGCAAGACAGCCACTTCAGCACTTCTCCAGGAGAGCCAGAAGTGTGCAGAAGGAGCTGGGATTTGTACAGCTATTGAATATTTCGTTTCAGCTCCTCCTGTAAAGCTGACTGAAAATGTAGGTTAGCACTTTTGTTGCTGCTGATTTTTTTTTTTTTATGGTCCTTGGGATTTTCTTGGTAGCACATTTTTCTTCCCTCCTCTGTGTTCTGTCTGATAAGATAGAACAAGAGAAGTCTAAGACAGGGGTCACGCTCTTCCGAGTTGCAACAGTTAATGCGAACTGTCAGGCTGCAGCTGTTAATGTTAGCGCTGCTTTTGGCAGAACAAATCTTCAGCTAATGCACGCAGTGTAAGGCTTTGAGAGGTTTAGAGGACAGTCAGCAGAGAATTCAAACTTAACTTTATTTCCTTCTAGGACTTTTCTTCTTTAATCTAAACCGCCAGATTAATGAAGTCTTATAACACATGGCGTGTAAGGTGAAGAGTGCATAGCTGTTCCTCTTCCTTTGACAATGAACATTGGGGCTTCAAGAATGATTTTGGGAACTGATTTGAATTTCCCTAGTGCACATTTAATATCAGTGTATTTAAAACTTCAGGGTTTTTTCATTTTTTTTGTTTCCCTTTCTTTCCCCCTTTTTTCCTCCCATTTCTTTTCCTTTTTCCTTCTCTCTTCCCCTTTCTTTTCCTTATTTTTCTTTTCATTTTTGTTTCTCTTTCCATCTTCCTCTTTCTCTTTCAGAAGAGGCTGTGAGAGTCTAAATCCTTTCTCTGTAATGTTCATCAACAATGACAAAGATTGCCATCATAGAATCATAGAATCAACCAGGTTGGAAGAGACCTCCAAGATCATCCAGTCCAACCTAGCACCCAGCCCTAGCCAATCAACTGGACCATGGCACTAAGTGCCTCAGCCAGGCTTTGCTTGAACACCTCCAGGGATGGTGCCTCCACCACCTCCCTGGGCAGCCCATTCCAATGGGAAATCTCTCTCTCTGTGAAGAACTTCCTCCTGCCAACCTCATCTGGTCCACCTGGCTCATTGTGCCAACCTCATCTGGTCCACCTGGCTCATTGCTCCACCCTCAAGTGATCTACCTGGGTGATTGCACCAACCTCAGCTGGTCCACCTGGCTCAATGTGCCAAAATCAGCTGATCCACCTGGCTCATTGTGCCAACCTCAGCTGGTCCACCTGTCTCAATGTGCCAAAATCAGCTGATCCACCTGGCTGAGGAAAGACAAACAAAGAATAATGTCTGGCTTGCTCCTGACTCCAGTGTCAGAGCAGGAAGGCCAAAAAGCTTGTACCCATGAGCCAAGAAGAGACAGCCATTTAGCATAAAGTCATGACAAGTCTCTGACTGGTACCTCTTGGAGCAGAAAACAACACCCCTTCATTTCTCTAGCTGCCTCCTCTGTAAAGAAAATGCTCCTGCTAAATGCTAGTTGTTTTCTTTTGTTTTTCTGACCTGCAGCAAACACTCCAATCACATTTTGAGAGCTATAATAAATTGCCATAAAAGACACTGTTATCTTTTCCTGAGAAATGACAACTCCCAGCTCACTGTTTTATAAACCTGGGCCACTGTGGCTGCAAGGCAGGGAAAAAAAGCCAGGGCTAAGTGTCTTATGAAAATTGAGTTGAAATGTTTGAGTCTGTGAGTTCTTCAGGATGCTGAATGTTGCCGTTAGTCTGTGGAAGTAAAACTTCTCCAGACTTTGTTCAGGCCCAACTTTTATAGGCTGAAAAAAGGACTGGTGATATGAAGCATTCTGTGTCCAGCTGCAGTCTGCACAGATCAAAGCCAAAAGTTGTGTCAACATCTTGGAGAAATGGGAGAGAGGACTTACTTGAAAGGAAAAGTGCTGTACCATAAAACAAGACACAAGCATGAAGAGCTAATTACTGTAGACTCTAGAAAGCTACAGATGATTCAGAGAAAGATGCACACAAGGAACTCAGAACTGCACAGGAGCCTACCCAAAGCAATGACATGAAAAGAATCAGAGGCACAAATTAGGTAGATGTTTGTAAACAGAGTAAATCAGTTTTAACATGTACTAGCTCATCATCCAGAGCATTTCTTGCCCTTAACCTTTGCTTTATTCACTCTGAGGTGTAAAGAAAATGTACAAAACTCATTCTCTGAACCTTTATATCCTAAATTTCTGATCTGTTTTTTTTTCCCCAGAATTTTTTATACACAAACTGCTGAAAAATATTAGTATACTTTTTTACTCCTCTATTTATTTATATTTCCTTTGTACCCAGACATAATTTTCTGCATTTTCTCATACCACCTTTGCTCTTGATTTTCCTTCCACAGGAAAACAACATCTCTTTTTTTTTCTTCTTCTATTTTAATTATGGTATTCAGTTCTGAACTACTTTAATCATCACTTTAATCCTATTTCATTGCACTCACACAACCCGACATTTACTACTGAGAAGTAAATAATGAGTGGTTCTCTGTGAAGATCCTTACTCTCTCCAATAATCACAGAATCAAGTAGGTTGGAAGAGATCTCCAAGATCATCCAATCCAACCTAGCACCCAGCCCTAGCCAATCAACCAGACCATGGCACTAAGTGCCTCATTCAGTCCTTTCTTGAACACCTCCATGGATGGTGACTCCACTACCTCCCTGGGCAGCCCATTCCAATGCCAATCACTCTCTCTGACAACAACTTCCTCCTAACATCCAGCCTAGACCTCCCCCAGAACAGCTTAAGACTGTGTCCCCTTCTTCTATTGCTGCTTGCCTGGCAGAAGAACCCCACCTGGCTACAGCCTCCCTTCATTGTAGACAGCAATGGGGTCTGCCCTGAGCCTCCTCTGCTGCAGGCTGCACACCCCCAGCTCCCTCAGCCTCTCCTCACAGGGCTCTGCTCCAGGCCCCTCACCAGCTTTGTCGCCCTCCTGTGGACACCTTCCAGTACCTCAACATCTCTCTTGAGCTGAGGAGCCCAGAACTGGACACAGCACTCAAGGTGAGGCTTGAGCAGTGTTTAGTAGAGAGGAAGAATAACCTCCCTTGTCCTGCTGGCCACATTGTTCCTGATCCAGGCCAGGATGCCATTGGCTCTCCTGCCCACCTGGGCACACTGCTGCTTCATGTTCAGCTACTCTCTACCAGTACCTCCAGGTCCCTTTCTTCCTGGCTGCTCTCCAGCCACTCTCTCCCCAGCCTGTGCAGCTGCTTGGTGTTGTGGCCAAAGTGTAGAACCCTGCACTTGGCCTTGTTCATTCTCATCCCATTGGCCTCTGCCCACCCATCCAGCCTGACCAGGTCCCTCTGCAGGGCTCTCCTACCCTCCAACAGATCCACAGATGCTCCTAGCTTGGTGTCATATTTAATGACTTGATGCATATTGAATCACTTTCTGGTTTAGTTACAAGGCATCACATTTCCAGAATTCTATCTAAAATACTTATTTCTTAGAACCTCATAGGAATTAACAAGTTTTAATTTACCTGGGAGTATCAAGAGACTTCAGTTTGGCATTACAGAAATGAAATAATGCAGAAGGACCTTGTTTATCCATTTAAAATGTAACAAATGGTTTTGATGAAAGGAAAGAGGCCTGAAAGAAAAAGAAATATCCTTGCAAAATATGTTCCTGCCCTTGGTTTTCATTTAGGAGCTAACTTTAGTATTTTTTTTTCTGGCTTTTGCTAATGAGAAAAAAAAAATCTGAGCTAGGAGTTTCTTATCTAAATGCCATAAGAAGGAAAATTAAGGAAAGAAACTTCAAAAGAAACTTAATACTTATTTGATCAAGAAGAACCTTGAAGCAATCTCCCAAATCATTTAAGTTTTCTTTGTTTCAGTTTACTTACTCTCCCCTTCCACTTCACCCTGGTGAGACCTCACCTGGAATATTGCATCCAGTTCTGGGCTCCCCAGTTTGGGAGGGACAGGGATTTACTCGAGAGAGTCCAAGGGAGGGCTGTGAAGCTGATGGAGGTGCTGAAGCACTGCCCTGTAAGGAGAGGCTGAGGGACCTGGAGCTTTTTGGTCTGGTGAAGAGAAGACTTAGACATGGTCTGATCAATGATTATAAATATCTGAGGGATGGGGTGCATAAGGGAGGGGACAAACTCTTCTCAGCTGTGCCCTGTGACAGGACAAGGAGCAATGGATATGAACTACAGCACAGGAAGTTCTACCTCAGTGTCAGGAGGAACTTCTTTATTGTAAGGATCACAGAGCCCTGGAACAGGCTGCCCAGAGAGGTTGTGGAAGTTTCCTTATGTGGAGATTTTCAAGCCCTGTCTGGATTCATTCCTGTGCTACCTGCACTAGATTCTTTGGTCCTGCTGTGGCAGGGGCATTGGACTTGATGATCTCTGAAGGTCTCTTCTAACATCTAACATCCTCTGATCTTGTGATTTTTGAATGGAATCAGAGAATCAAGCAGGTTGGAAGAGACCTCCAAGATCATTTGCCATTGGAATGGGCTGCCCAGGGAGGTGGTGGAGTCGCTGTCACTGGAGGTGTTCAAGAAAAGATTGGATGAAGCACTTAGTGCCATGGTCTGGTTGATTGGACAGGGCTGGGTGCTAGGTTGGACTGGATGAGCTTGGAGGTCTCTTCCAACCTGCTTGATTCTATGGTTCTATCCAGCCCAACATAGCAGCCAGCCCTGTGCAATCTAGTCAGTGTTTTCCTGTTGCATTGATATTAAATGACGGCCTAATGCAGTTGGCAGTGTTCAGATAGAGGTGAGGAGCCTGAAGGAGCAAATCAGCAACAGCAGCTGAAATAGAAATGTGCAAATCTGCTCTGTGATTCCTGGGAAATAAACGCTCAGAGAGAATGTAAATTAGCTCCCATTAGCTAATCAGCAGGCAGGGATTTGCATAAATTAGCAGGGAAAAAAAAACCCACCCTAATGGAATGGTATTCCTGTCTCCATGCATTATCTGTGTGCTGTGATTGGCTGAGACAATTCAATTTCAGTGACAATAATTAAAAGATACGTGGCCTAATGGGAGCATGCAGGCATTTTGAGAAGAGAGTAAGTGCTCCTTATCATCATCAGTTAGAAAAATGCATTTAATGAGTGTATGAAGACAGTATGCATTGCCACAATATGGTTTCAGCAGTTGTCAGGGTGAAAGGTGGCACAGTCACGTTCAGGGCTTTGTTTGTATGTAGTTTGTTTACAAATAGTGAAGCTTCAGCAAAGGAAAAAGAGAAAATAGAATCATAGAATCAGTCAGGGTTGGAAGGGACCACAAGGGTCAGCCAGTTCCAACCCCCCTGCCACGCCAGGGACATCCTACCCTAGAGCAGGCTGCACACAGCCTCATTCAGCCATGGGGCCTCAACCACCTCCCTGGGCAACCCATTCCAGCCTCTCACCACTCTCATGATGAACAACTTCCTCCTCACCTCCAGCCTCACTCTCCCCACCTCCAGCTTTGCTCCATTCCCCCCACTCCAGGCACTCCCTGACAGCCTAAAATGTCCCTCCGCAGCTTTTTTGTAGCCCACTTCAGATCCTGGAAGGCCACAAGAAGGTCACCTGGGAGCCTCCTCTTCTCCAGCCTGCACAGCCCCAACTCTTTCAGTCTGTGCTCACAGCAGAGCTGCTGCAGCCTCTGAGCATCCTCATGGCCCTGCTCTGGACACACTCCAGCATCTCCACATCCTTCTTGGAATGGGGGCTCCAGAACTGGATGCATTGCTCCAGGTGAGGTCTCAGCTGAGCACAGCAGAGGGGGAGAATCCCCTCCCTGGCCCTGCTGGCCACACTTCTGCTGCTGCAGCCCAGGCTCTGCTTGGCTTTCTGGGCTGCAAATGCACACTGCTGGCTCCTGCTGAGCTTCTCATCCACCAGCACCCCTAAGTCCCTCGCTCGGGGCTGCCCTCCAGCCACTCACTGCCCAGCCTGCATTTAGTGCTTGGCATTGCCTCCCTCATATTTTGCAAGGCGACTTTTGAGAGTTTCTTCCTTTTTTTTTCCTCTGGATTTCCTCTCTGGGCAAGGACACACAGGTCACCTGCCTGCTAACACATCAAGGTGCTGTTAGACTGAAAGCTATTCCTGAGGCCTTTAAGACCAAATGTGAACTGAGTAACCAAGCCTGGGATTCATTTAATAATGAAGGGGAGATAAGGTGAATATTTCTTTTTTAAGATGTGCTGATCATTACTGATCATTACTCAGTGTCAAATACCTCAGGGGTGGGGGTCAAGTGGCTGGGACCAATCTTTTTTCAGCAGTAGGCAGCAGTAAGAAAAGGAGCAGCAGCTACAAACTGCAACAGAGAAGGTTTCACCTCAACATGAGGAGAAACTTCATTACAGTGAGGTGGCAGAGCGCTGGAACAGGCTGCACAGAGAGGTTGTGGAGTCTCCTTCTATGGAGCCTTTCATAGAATCATAGAATCAAGCAGGTTGGAAGACACCTCCAAGATCATCCAGTCCAGCCTAGCACCCAGCCCTGTCCAATCAACCAGACCATGGCACTAAGTGCCTCATCCAGGCTTTGCTTCAACACCTCCATCGACGGTGACTCCACCACCTCCCTGGGCAGCCCATTCCAATGCCAATCACTCTCTCTGCCAACAACCTCCTCCTAACATCCAGCCTAGACCTCCCCTGGAACAACTTGAGACTGTGTCACCTTATTTGTTGCTGGTTGTCTGGCAGAAGAGCCCAACTCCACCTGGCTACAGCCTCCCTTCAGGTAATTGTAGACAGCATCTTCGTAGCCCTCCCTTGGACTCTTGAGTAGATTCCTGTCCCTCCTGAGGTGAGGAGCTACCAAAATCATAGAATCATTTCAGTTGGAAATGACCTTTAAGATCATTTCCAACCATTACCTCTCTCTATCAAGTCTGGTGCTAATCCATGCCCTTCAGCACCATGTCTCTGTGTATTTTAAACACCTCCAGGGATGGAGATTCAGTCACCTCCTTGGGGAACCTATCCCAGTGTTTAAAAATAGATACAATTTTAGTTTAAACAAGGAAATTATGTGTGAAGGTTGACCTAGAAAGGCACACTCCTTCACAAGGAAGGTGGGTGCCAATCCCAGTCTTTTGACAACCAACTGTGCTACCAACTACATTGCCAACTGCACTACTAACAACAGCTTAATGGTAGTCCCAGGCAAGAAAATGGAGAGAGAATAAATTCTAGCTCCTTGTTATTGAGTACTTAATAGTATCAAGCCATTCTGTTAATAACAGGAGAAAAAGTTGCCTGGTCCACTTTGTCAGTTAAAATGTAATTTAAAGCACAGCAAAAATAAACATTCTGTAGCATTAGTTTAAAACCTTCTTCTCACTACACTCACTGTTCCTGCTGCAGTTTGATTTTCACTTCCCTGCTGTGTTTTCCTCT
Source organism: Pogoniulus pusillus (assembly GCF_015220805.1). NCBI lineage: Eukaryota > Metazoa > Chordata > Aves > Piciformes > Lybiidae > Pogoniulus > Pogoniulus pusillus. The sequence continues at coordinate 37,695,876 of NC_087273.1, read as the reverse complement.
GACCATGAGTCAAAACTAAAAGCTGTGCTGACCTGTGTGGCTCTTCAACAATGTGGTTAAGAGTTCCTAGGGGGCTATTTATTGAAACTATTAAGCTCTTCTGCTTTGTCACCTCAGATACAGTTAACCTTGTGCAGAAGCTGTATGATTGTCTTCAGGCAGAAATGTGGAGGTAGCCAACACTAGAGAAGAAAAGTAGCTCTGCTCTGGTGTCCTTTCAGATCACAGCCAGGAAAACAGCAAATTAAAAAAAACAATATTAATAATCCAATTTTCAGGTTAAAAAAACCAATATTAATAATCCAATTTTCAGGTAAAAAAACAATATTAATAAACAAATTTTCAGGTAAAAAACAATATGAATAATCCGATTTTCAGGATAAAAAAATATTAATAATCCAATTTTCTGGTCAAAAAAATATTAATAATCCAAGAACCAATGGCACATTGATCTTAGCCTTTTTAGTCAAGAACCAATGGCACATTGATCTTAGCCTTTGTACTCAAGAACCAATGGCACATTGATCTTAGCCTTTGTACTCAAGAACCAATGGCACATTGATCTTAGCCTTTGTACTCAAGAACCAATGGCACACTGATCTTAGCCTCTTAACTCAAAAACCAATGGCACACTGATCTCAGCCTCTTAACTCAAAAACCAATGGCACACTGATCTTAGCCTTTGTACTCAAGAACCAATGGCACATTGATCTTAGCCTTTGTACTCAAGAACCAATGGCACACTGATCTTAGCCTCTTAACTCAAAAACCAATGGCACACTGATCTCAGCCTTTGTACTCAAGAACCAATGGCACATTGATCTTAGCCTTTGTACTCAAGAACCAATGGCACACTGATCTCAGCCTCTTAACTCAAAAACCAATGGCACACTGATCTTAGCCTTTGTACTCAAGAACCAATGGCACATTGATCTCAGCCTTTGTACTCAAGAACCAATGGCACACTGATCTTAGCCTCTTAACTCAAAAACCAATGGCACACTGATCTCAGCCTCTTAACTCAAAAACCAATGGCACACTGATCTTAGCCTTTGTACTCAAGAACCAATGGCACACTGATCTCAGCCTCTTAACTCAAGAACCAATGGCACACTGATCTCAGCCTCTTAACTCAAAAACCAATGGCACACTGATCTTAGCCTTTGTACTCAAGAACCAATGGCACACTGATCTTAGCCTTTGTACTCAAGAACCAATGGCACACTGATCTTAGCCTCTTAACTCAAGAACCAATGGCACACTGATCCTAGCCTCCTAACTCAAGAACCAATGGCACACTGATCTTAGCCTTTGTACTCAAGAACCAATGGCACACTGATCTCAGCCTCTTAACTCAAGAACCAATGGCACACTGATCCTAGCCTCCTAACTCAAGAACCAATGGCACACTGATCTTAGCCTCTTAACTCAAAAACCAATGGCACACTGATCTTAGCCTCTTAACTCAAGAACCAATGGCACACTGATCTTAGCCTTTTAACTCAAGAACCAATGGCACACTGATCTTAGCCTCTTAACTCAAGAACCAGTGGCACACTGATCTTAGCCTCTTAACTCAAGAACCAATGGCACACTGATCTTAGCCTCTTAACTCAAGAACTAATGGCACATTGATCTGAAGCCTTTTACAAAGTATCTCTTTTCATACTGAATTTATTCTTTTCTTAGCTAGAGAGTAAGTCTGAGGAGTTTTGAAAGAAGCCTGCCTGTCAACTCATCTATTACATTCCTTACAAACAAGAAACAACATTGGCAGGGGGGAAAGGGAATTGAAAGGATTTGTACAGGTTATAGTAGGTTTTAAACTTCTCTCTTATGCTTGGTTGTTGAGATTCTTTTTTTTTACCTTTCACATCTTAGTTTCATTATCCACATTTCATATTTCATTAGGTGAGGCAGCTAATTTGTTTTTACAACTTCTAAATTTAACTGTCACTGTACTCGTGCTTCCCTTCATGTTAACCTGATGATTGTGTCTAATCTCCTGTGTGTTTATTCTGAGCCAACATTCTTTGTTCTTTGAGCCTTTGTACTCTCTTATTGTTTTAATCTTTTTGGGAGAGTAAAGGGAGCTAGTGACAAAAGCATCTACAAAGCCCACAAGAATAAGATATTCTTTTTAACATGATAATCATTCCTGATTCCTCTAACCTTTCTTCTCAGAGTTCTTCCCCCCCCCCCCCCTCCCAATTGTAACTAAATAAGAGGCAGGTTTAGTTATACTAAGCATCACATACTAAGCATCATATGCTAAGCACATATACTAAGCATCATATAGTATATGATGCTTCCTCTGAATCCTGCAGTAGATTCAAGCTTCTCCTGCAACAGCTACTTTTATAAAGCTGCTACTTAAAAAGGTGCAGCTCACTGGTGTGCAAAAATAGAGGCTTAGCTTTCAAACTACAATTAACTTTAAGTGTATCCATTGCATCTCCTAAAGTGTTCTGTGCAAACCTTCCTAGGCTGTTTTCTGCTTCCACTAAATGAAAGATCATTTTTTGCACTGCATGAAAGATGTATTTACAGCTGTCCTCCTCAGAACTTGACTTACCATCACCAGATGACCCATCACTAATAAATTACTTATGAATGCTGCCTGCTGTCATGACTTGTTAAGGTCCAAAGGCCCTTTTCGTCTCTTCCCAAACATTTTCATTAAGATCTTGCTATAGAACACAAAGAATAGGTTGTTGGAAGTGCTGCTCTTGCAATCCTTGACATTTCAGTCTGTGCTTGAAAGCAGACTCCTGGAACTTCTGCAGCACCCACATATTTACATGCTACTTATGTTAGTCTTCTACTCTGGAGTGCCTTAAAAAATGGATGCAAGAAAGTAAGCTTTGAAGGAATTTGCTTAAAAATTGGCTACAGTCTGAGTAGTCAATAAGCATGATGTTGAAAATCATGCAACCTAATCTTCTTATTTACTCTAATAGTGCTAATAAGTCTTAAAAAGAATAGAATAGAATAGAATAGAATAGAATAGAATAGAATAGAATAGAATAGAATAGAATAGAATAGAATAGAATAGAATCAGGAGTCAGTGACATATGGGTTTAAGTGAAAACACTTAGCTGAGACTCCATATCTCTTTGGAGCCTTTAATGTCCCTTCCAGGAAGAGTGACTCCAGCCTTCCCTTGGGAAGCCTTTCCAATGCCTGACCACTCTTCAGTAAAGAAGTATTTCCTGATATCCTATCTAAACCTTCCCTGGAACAACCTGAGGCCTTTTCTCCTCATCCTACCAACTGATACTAAGAAGAAGGGATCAACACCCACCACACTACGACCTCTTTTCATAGGATCATAGAATCAACCAGGTTGGAAAAGACCTCCAAGATCATCCAGTCCAACCTAACACCCAGCCCTATCCAGTCAACTAGACCTTGGCACTAAGTGCCTCATCCAGGCTTTTCTTCAACACCTCCAGGGACAGTGACTCCACCACCTCCCTGGGCAGCCCATTCCAATGGCAAATCACTCTCAGATTTCTGTAGAGGGCAATGAGGTCTCCCCTTAGCCTCCTCTTCTCCAAACTAAACAATCCCAGTTCCTATAGCCACTCCCCTCAGCAGACCCTGTTCCCTGGAGATGTTCAAGCAAAGCCTGGCTGAGGCACTTAGTGCCATGGTCTAGTTGACTGGCTAGGGCTGGGTGCTAGGTTGGACTGGATGATCTTGGAGGTCTCTTCCAACCTGGCTGATTCTATGATTCTAGACCCTTCACCACCTTCACTGCCCTTCTCTGGACATATTCCAGTGATTCAATGTCTTCCTTGTAATAAGGGGCCCAAAACTGAATGCAGCATCTGAGGTGTTACCTCACTAGTACCTAGTACATTGATGTATCTGAGTGTGTCATTATAACCTCCACAGTACTAAGCAAGAGGCAGTGCTGAGAGTTTGTCAGTCTCTTTTAAACTAGAGAAAAATACCTGGAAAACATCTACATGAAGGGCAACTCTTAAAGCTATTCATTTATTTGAAAGCATTTACAGTCAACAAAGAAATGCCATAAGACAACCTAACTTAAGCAGGTTCAAGAGGCATGAACAGCAAAGCACTCAGCTTTGAATATTCTTAAGGCAGGAGATTTTATTTATAGCAATATGCATTCTGTGTAAGTACTGTGGGTTCCTCAAGGGTCCTGCTTCCTCCTGTATGAACTTTTAATAGGATTTTCAGTGTCATGAAAGCTACCAAGGCAAAAGTGGGCTGAAAGCTTCCTAAATGGGTACCTTGTGAGCTTCTTCCTATCAGTGTTAAAAGGTACTGAACCTATGAGAATAGATTAAGAGGTCAAATATTTTAGGCAAGGGGGCTTATGCTTAAGTCACTTTGAATCACTAAAGGGTCAATCTCTTTTACTTCTATATTCTCAGTCACATCAATGCTGGCTTTCATCAATAAATGAAACATGTATGGTTTCACTTGGTGCCATGGTCTACTTGACTGGCTAGGGCTGGGTGCTAGGTTGGAGTGGATGAGCTTGGAGGTCTCTTCCAACCTGCTTGATTCTACGATTCTGTGATTCCCTGGATGTGTTCAAGAAAAGATTGGATGGGGCACTTAGTGCCATGGTCTAGTTGATTGGATGGGGTGGGTGCTAATTTGGACTGGAGGATCTTGGAGGTCTCTTCCAACCTGCTTGATTCTATGATTCTATTTTTTTCTATCCTGAAGATTTTGACATAAATCATGGTAACATTCACTGGCAGAATTTGATGGCTAAAAAGACAACAACAAGCCTAAGTGCTTTAATTGGAAACACTTGGCTTCACCTGACCTGGCAAATCTGTTGTTCCCCCCAGAGGTTTACTGGAAGCAAGAAGTGGTACCTAGAAGACCACGAATGGAATGTTTCCTGTGTGATTTCTACAGTAACACTTGTGTCATTCCATGTTGCCTGCAAGAAAGTGCAGACTGCACTACATGAAAGGTTAGTTCAATTAAGATGTGTGTCTGATGTTTTAACTTCTATTTTCTATTTTTAAAGACTGTGCAAACTGCAGATGGGAAGTTCAGTCCTTGCTCTAAGTAATACCATTATGCTGAAAGTTTTTTTGTGGTGTTTATTGCTTATTAGTTATAGCTTCCATATGTCTGATTTGCATCTCCCTCAACTTCCCACCAGCCTCCAGCCATTACACAGAGACACATCCTGGAGAAGAGGAGGCTCAGGGCAGACCTCATTGCTGTCTACAACTATCTGAAGAGAGGCTGTAGCCAGGTGGGGTTGGGCTCTTCTGCCAGGCAAGCAGCAACAGAACAAGGGACACAGTCTCAAGTTGTGCCAGGGGAGGTCTAGGCTGGATGTTAGGAGGAAGTTGTTGGCAGAGAGAGTGATTGGCATTGGAATGGGCTGCCCAGGGAGGTGGTGCTGTCTCTGTGCCTGGAGGTGTTGAAGCCAGGCCTGGCTGAGGCACTTGGTGCCATGGTCTGGTTGCTTGTCTAGGGCTGGGTGCTAGGTTGGCCTGGATGATCTTGGAGATCTCTTCCAACCTCCTTGATTCTATGATTCTAATTCAACAAACACTCAAATCTGAGTACATCATCTTCCCTCCAGGGCAGTCTTCATAATTCAAGGCAACTTTTATTTCTTATGATTTCTTATTTCTATGATCCACTCTCCTAACACTTAGAATCATAGACTGAACCAGGTTGGAAGAGACCTCCAAGATCTCTGTCCAACCTAGCACTCAGCCCTGTCCAATCAGCTAAACCATGGCACTAAGTGCCTCAGCCAGTCTTTTTTTGAGCACCTCCAGGGATGGTGACTCCACCACCTCCCTGTTAGGCTTTGCATTAAAGGTTGAGGAGCATTTTTGCAGTTATTAAGGGGTTAATAGGACAGATAAGGCTTTGAACAAAGTTAGTATTGTAGAGATAAAGAAATCTGTTCAGTTCTCACAGCCATAGCTCTCTCCCCCTGAGATGTTTTACAGCCCTCAATAACAAATGCAACTCCTATCTTTAACATGTCTATAATGGCTCTTAATCCTTAATCAAATTATAAGCAGGACTTTAAAACCATATCTGAAAGGCAGACCTTGCAGTTTCTAAAGCAAAGAGGAAGATATCCTCATGTGCTTCAAGTGTTTTCTTCCAAATGGAGCCTTCCTCCAGGCTGCTGCAATTCCAACTACACTCAGCCAGGGAGATCTCCACGCATCCTTTTAGCCTTCATTATGAATTCAACAAACACTGTCAACAAACCACTTCAGTAAACAGTGATGGCCCACTCCTTTTCTCCTCCTCCTGCTTAAAATGCCATCATTCACATCATAATATACACTAAGTCATAATCACAAGCTAATTAAAAAGAGATGGTCCTGTGGGGAGCTAACAATAAGTTGCATAACATGGAAAAGTTAGATGAAAAATGGTTAAGGATAAAATTCAGCCCAGCTTGGCTTTGGCTGCTATTAATAATGCATCACAAAAAGTTGTCTCCCTGTCAATACAAGGATCCCTGAATTAGCTCAAGGCATTAATCCAATAAACTCTCTCTTGTGAGAACTTCCCAGGGATTTCCCCTTGCTAATTGCTCTGAAGGAGTTTGTTAAAGTACAAATTATTGTCATTTGTTCCATGACAAAGCAGTTGACTGTGCAGAGTCAGTGTGGTCTGTTGGTGTGCTCCTTCTGGAGGGCTTCATGGACAAGATCAGACTCTGACTAACAGTAAGCAGGAAAAAAATCCTGACTCTGATTTTATCACTGACTTAAAATGTTGAGAAATCACTAACACATTGCACTGCAGATCTCACCCTGGTTGGTGTAAGGTTCCAGTGTCCATCATTTTCAGGCCAAGCTCTGCCTGTAAAACTCTTTCTGTATTTCCTAGTGGCTTTTTAAGTTCTGTTTTAGCACAATCACAAACCTGGTATTTAGCCATAGAATGCTTTAGGTTGGAAGGGACCTCAAAGCTCATCCAGTTCCAACCCCACATCCTAGGCAGGGACACCTCCCACTAGAACAGGTCACTCAAGGCTTCATCCAACCTGGCCTTGAACACCTCCAGGGAGGAAGCAGCCACAACCTCCCTGGGCAACCTGTGCCAGTGTCTCACCACCCTCACTGCAAACAACTTCCTCCTAATATCCAGTTTAAATCTCCCCTCTGCCAGTTTAAACCCATTGCTCCTCATTCTGTCATTACAAGACCTTGTCAGTAGTCCCTCCTCAGCCTTCCTGTAGGTCCCCTTCAGATACTGGAAGGCCACTCCAAGGTCTCCTCAAAGCTTTCTCTTCTCCAGGCTGCAGAGCCCCAACTCTCTCAGCCTGTCCTCATAGCAGAGCTGCTGCAGCTCTCTGAGCATCTTGGTGGCCTCCTCTGGACTGGCTCCAACAGTTCCATGTCCTCCTTATTTTGGGGGCTCCAGAACTGCCCCCAGGACTGCAGGTGGGGTGTGAGGAGAGCAGAGCCAAGGGGCAGAGTCCCCTCCCTTGCCCTGTGCCCACACTGCTCTGGCTGCAGCCCAGCACAGGGTTGTGTCTGGGCTGCACTCACACTGCAGGCTCCTGTGGAGCTTTGCATCAGCCCAGACCTTCAGGTCCTTTTACTCAGGGCTGCTCTCAGCCATTCCCCACCCATCCTGGAGCTGTGCTTGGGATTGAACCAATCCAGGTGCAGTACCTTACACTTGGCCTTGTTGAATGTCATGAGGTTGGCCTGGGCCCAGCTCTCCAGCCTGTCCAGGTCCCTCTGGATGGTATCCTTTCCTCTGGCAAGTGACCACTGCCCTTCCTTCAGAGGAAAAGTGAGCAATGCCATCATGGTGATGGATGTTTTGCTGGTGTCATTATGTCACCTAGGATTCAGGAGGAACACATGAAATATTTCATTCAGGAGACCCCCAATAAACTGCCACCTAAAAAAGTGGTTTCTGGGGATTGGGTTTGGGTTTGTTGGTTATGGTTTTGGTTTGGGTTTTGCTTGGGTTTTATTTCTTTGTTTGCCTTTGTTGTTCTCCTCCTCCACCAAATTAAAGAATCAGTTATTTGAGAGCATTAATCCTCCCTATCATCTCCATCTCCTGATGTTGGATTTGCCTGCATTAGGCTTGATTTCACGAAGAATGGATTAGGCAGACCTCTTTCAAAGGATTAGGCTTGGTTTTCACAACCATTTTGTAGAGAAACACATTCCAGTTGCTCCACAAATGCTTTGTGCTACAGATAATTAAGTGCTTGTCTTTATCCACATTTCATGGTTGACTTAAATCTATATAAACTGAGGGATCCAAAGCCCAACTTTCATTCAGGGGAAAGAAAATATGTCCAATAATTCAGATCTCATATGTGGCTGCTGCAGCTGAAACAACAATAATCTTAATCTTTATTATTGGGATACTTTAAACCTTTAAACCCCAATCAGAGGCATGTGCTAGTAGAGCATCCTCTTCCCCCCCCCCCAGACTTTAGTTCTGAGGAAAGCCTAGCTGCATGTTTCTGACAAAGAAAAAGAGAAGCAGGAAAGATGAAAACTATAACATAGCCTTGAGGAGAAGCTTAGAGAAGGAAAACTTGTGCAAATTGAATGCTAGCTAGTAGATCATATCTCCTGTTGCCTGATTCACCTGCTTTCAAGGGAAAAGAGCTTCCTATAGGTTTTCACACTAAAAGGTTTTCATCAAGAATCTTGGACAGGGTCATTTTATCTTCATAAAAAGCCCCAAAACTTAAAGCTCTCAGTTCTGTCTGCTTAGATTAACAAGGTTCACATGTATTTCCCATCCTCTGAGACCTGCACCTGAATTGTGTTTTCTGCAGTCATTGTCTTGCACTGACTTTGGAGTGCTGCTGGACAGCAAGTTCTCTATGGGCCAGCAATGTGCCCTCGTGGCATCCTGGGTTGCATCAGGAAAAGTGTGGCCAGCAGGGCTAGGGAAGTTCTTCTTCCCCACTACGCTGCCCTAGTGAGACCACAACTGCAATGTTGTGTCCAGTTTTGGGCGCTGCAGTTTATGAGAGGCAAGGACCTGCTGGAAGGACTCTAGTGGAGCCACGAGAATAACTGGGGGGAGTTGAACATCTTCCCTACAGAGAGAGACTGAGAGCCCTGGAGCTGGTTAGTCTGGAGAAGAGAGGGCTGAGAGGGGATCTGATCAATGTCTATAAATATCTGAGGGGTGGGTGTCAAGTGGAGGAATCCAACCTTTTTTCAGTGGTCAGCAGAAATAAGACAAGGAGCAATGGATACAAACTGGAACAGAGAAGGTTTGACCTCAACACAAGGAGAAACTTCTTTACAGTGAGGGTGGCAGAGCACTGGAACAGGCTGTCCAGAGAGATTGTGGAGTCTCCTCCTCAGGAGACTTCCCAAACCCACCTGGATACATTCCGGTGTGAACTACCCTAGGAGATCCTGCCCTGGCAGAGAGATTGGACTCAATTTCTGGAGGTCCCTTCCAACCTCTAAAGTTCTGTGACTCTATGATAAGGATGTTGCAATTCTATCAATGCCTATGTGTCAACAGAGGAAGGTAAGTTTTCTTTCTTCTTCTTCCTATAAATAACTGGAGTGAATCTGAATTTGTTTATACTTTATTATTCATTCAATTCTTTGTGGTTTGTTTTCTCTTTTAATTTTACATTTTAATTCAAGCATAACTTCTGCAAATGTCAAAACAGGCAACTTATAAAATCAACATGAAAATAAACAAGCAGAGAATCACAGAATTTCCTAGATTGGAAAAGAGCTTTAAGACCATTGAGTCCAATCATCAGGTTCACACTGACAAGTCCTTGACTAAACCAAATCCCTCAGCACAACATCTAACCACTATGAATCTCTGTGGTTGGAAAGGACAACCAGGAGCATCCAGTCACAGAATCACAGAATTTCCTAGATTGGCAAAGCCCTTCAAGCTCCTCAAGTCCAATCATCAGTTTCACACTGACAAGTCCTTGACTAAACCAAATCCCTCAGCACAACATCTAACCACTGTGAATAGCTATGGTTGGAAAGGACCACCAGGATCAGCCAGTTCAACCTTCATCCCAGCAGCCTTCATCACCACACCATAGTCTCAAGCACCACATCCACTCTTCTTTCAAACACCTCCAGGGATGGTGACTCCACCACCTCCCTGGACAGCCTGTGCCAGTGCCTGACCACCTACCCAGTGAAGAACTTCCTCCCAACAGCCAACCTAAACCTGCCCTGATGCAACTTGAGGCCATTTCCTCTTAGTAGTTTGGGAGAAGAGACCAGCTCCAGCCTCACTACAACCTCCTTTTAGGTAGCTGTAGAGGGCAATTAGGTCCCCTCTCAGCCTCCTCTTCTCCAGACTGAACACCCCCAGCTCCCTCAGCTGCTCCCCATAGATGATGTCCAAACAGCTTACAAAAGCTGAGTGGCTATTCCTCATCCAGGTATTTTAAATCCTAGCTACCCAACAGCAAATTTCAAGTAACTGGGTCAGGGAGCTATGCAGCATTTTGAGGTCAAAGATGTGATCATTTTTTAATAGCAGGTTTGAAATTCCCTTTCATCTTAAACAGGATGCCAGATGGCATGGCAAAGGCATGAGGAAAAAGAAGGATTCTTCATAAACTGATGGCCAAAATCTGTGTGTTCCTGTTGGGTACAGCAGGGTCCCTACTTAACAGAAATGGAGAGGATTCCTTTTTTGTTTGTTTGCTTATTTACTGCAGCTCTTTAGTGTTGGCCAACCTCAGAAGGGAGCCCAAGGATCAGTCAGAAGCCTAAGTGCTTTCCTTTGAAAAATGAGGAGCTGGTAGGCACCAAGCTGGTGTTGAGTGCTTTTGAAAACCTTCTCCAACTGCCAGATTCTGTAAGAGGCTGAGCACCAATCGACAGGGCTGAGCATCCTGCTGGCCCTGCTCTGGACACTCTCCAGCATCTCCACATCCTTCTTGCACTGGGGGCTCCAGAACTGGCTGCAGTACTGCAGGTGGGGTCTGTGTTCTTAGCTTTAATAGCTAGATGCTGTGTTCCTTTTAGCTTTTTGCCATGCATATGTATGCAGAAGAGAACACAAAGTCAAGACAGCAAACTATCCTGACACTCTCCTATCCAGAAACTGAAGCATTATGCCAATAACTGAACTAATATACAGTGTCAAATGCTGTCACTCTGAAAGACACAGTGAGGCTGATGCAGACAGCAGGCAGTAATGGAGTTTCATCAAACACTGACAAGGGAAAACTCACACTCATTACATAATTGCATTGAGAACTATAAATTTGGATAAGAGAATGAGTAGCTTTAAAAATGTAAGTTAGACCTTGTTAGAGAAGAAAACTAAAAAGAGCATTGCTGCTGAGCTTTGAACTTTTGCAGAGTCCAGGCTCATTCAGCAACTAGGTGTTTAAAAGAGTAGATTTTAAAGTCTAGAGTCCTCTACCATTTCATGACTGCAGAGAAACAGGAAAGAATTTGTAGGGTCAATTTCAAGCAAAGCCTGGATGAGGCACTTAGTGCCATGGTCTAGGTGATTGGACAGGGCTGGGTGCTAGGTTGGGCTGGATGAGCTTGGAGGTCTCTTCCAGCCTGCTTGATTCTGTGATCTATGGTTCTATGATTTGCAGAAGTCAGACTAGGAGGCATAACTCTCTAAGCAGATTTGAGGGTTTCTAAAGCATGCAAATTTGCCTCAGATGCTAGCACAATTAGTAAGATTCCATCTTGATGTTTGGTGCCTTTTTGTAAGCTTTTAACTCTCTCTTTTATTTTAAAACCATCACCTCTTGTACTGTTGCAATAGACCCTCCTAAAAGAATTGTCCCTATCTTTCTCACAGGCCCTCCTGAAAGACCACAATAAGGTCTCCTTGGATCTTCCTGTACTTCTGTGCAAGAAAGCTGGGGAGGGACTTTTTAGGCTGTCAGGTAATGATAGGACTAGAAGGGATGGAACAAGGCTAGAACAAAGCACAAACACAAAGCTAGAAATGGGTAGATTCAGACTGGATGTTGGGAAGAAACTCTTCCCCATTAAGGTGGTGAGAGCCTGGAATGGGTTGCCCAGGGTGCTGGTGGAAGCCCCATCCCTGGAGGTGTTTAAAGCCAGGCTGGAGGAGGCTCTAGACAGCCTGATCTAGCGTGAGGTGTCCCTTACCACAGCAGAGGGGTTGGAACTGGATGATCCTTGTGGTGCCTTCCAACCTGGTTGATTCTCCAATTCCCTAATTTCTACTTTAGGAAGGAGGAAATTCCTCAGCATAGAAACACCAGAGAGAATTTCTTGCACTTGTTCTCAAAGAAACTTCTTTCTTGCCCAAGTCCTCCTTTGTTTACAACTCAGATCCCACTCAGATCTCATCTGTTGTTATTACTGTTGCATGTTTTGAAGGTCCATTTGCAAACACCTCTGGATTCAGAGATGAAATAAATTACCACTGCCTCATTCACATAATAAATACAAGTCTGAATAACACCAGCAACCTAACTGTGCCTTGACCACAAAATGGTCTCTTATCATTCCAGGGGACCTAATTTTGTGTCCATCGCTGTTGCTACCCTGGAGACCGATTCATGCAAAATTCATGAAACATCTCCATTTGCACAGGGAAATAGTGACAGGGAGGGGAGGAAAGGGAAAAGAAAGAAAGAAAGAGATAAATAAGACAAAGAAAAAATAAAGGCACAGTGTTGGGGTTTTTTTTGGGGGGGTGGGGAGTGTCCTGGTAAGGCATAAATCCTGCCAGGCAGGTTTCACCCTGGCTCTCCTCCTCCTGTTGTGCTGGGGTCTGGGAGTGGGTTAGATGGGCAAAGCCTTGAGGGCTAGGGGGATTAGCACCACATGTCAGGTGTCTTGTGCTGCCCTCACCATGCCTGCGTGGTCAAAGGAGGCAGGGAGCTTTGAATTCATTGGCCAGAACAATGGTGCTGTGCCTGTTGGCCAGTTTGGTTTTCAAACTGAGGTATATGGAGGGGGATGATTTAGAAACCCTGCCTTTCTGCATCAGCCTTTCTGTACCCTGACCCTGCTTTCCTGCCTCTCATTTGCAGCTTGTTGAAGGCAGCCACAGGTTGCAGCTAACACTAGTGGCTTAGCAGCAGCTTCCTCCCTCTGCCTGAAATATATTGCATTTTACCCTGGGATCATCACTGCGAGTTCGAAAGTGTCTTTGGTACAGGAGATCTACTCAGGGACCAAAAGAGTCACATCTGCTGGAGTGAATGGCTGTTGTGGTTGGCCTGATAGGCCCAAAATAGGCTTATCCATGTCCTGCCTTGCCTAGGCATGTTTTTCTGTTCCACCAGAGAGGCAAGAGTGGGAAATGGGACACAAAAGAATCTGGAGCCACTGAGTCTGGCCTGCCCAGGGTCCTGTGGTGTAAGGTACACACACTTAGCTTGTGCCTGCCTAGTGCAAGGCCTGTGCTGTTCCCAAATTAGGGAAAAGTGAGCCTGTGGCTTTGCCTAACATGGTCTGGTTTGGCTAACTGCCATCCTGATTGGCTGTTCTGTGTCCAAAGGGCAATTAATCCCAGCCCACAGTGATAAAAGGAGATAGGCAGGTGAACAACCTGCTTTTGCTCCCCTGCTCTTTGCCTGCTCTCTCTGCTGTGCCCAGCACACTGCTATTGCACACTGCCTTATTGCTGCCTGCTAAACTCCACTGCTGGAGTCACCAGGAGCAGACCCTGGATGCCTGCACGCGATGGGCCTGTGTGACCAGCATGACATGGTGCTGAGACTGCACCACATCTGCCTCTGCACCTGAAGGTCCTGCCTAGAATCCCTGGACATACACACAGATCATCCAGAAGAAGCCAGGAGACAAGGTCAGGGATTGGCTGTGTCCTTTCCCAAGAAGCTGGGAAGATTGAAGTCTCAACATCCAACAAGACTGAGTCCCCTGAAAGCAGGTGTAATGAGACAGCCAAACTCACAGCAGTGCCAATATCAAGTATACAAAGTCATACTTAGCCCAGCAAACCTGTGAGTCACAGCAAAGAGGAAAGCAGCCCTCATGTGGAGAATGGTGAGTTGGCTCCTCCAAGGGTGGGGAGAAGAAGAAGGAGGAATAGAATCAAGAAAAGCCTCTGTCTTCAGCAAACTTCCCTCTTCATACTGAGTGTGATGTTTGCAGTGTGGGCTACACTTGGTACCCAGCTTGGGTCAGCTGCCTTGGATTTTGCCCTTCCTACCTTAATCTCCTGGCTAACTAAATCCTGCTTATTGTATACAAACCACATTTCATCTCTAATCCTGTCTCAGAGGTACCAAGACATTGTGCTAACCTACTAATCAGATTCCTGCCAGCATCTTGGGGAGCATGTCCTTCTGCACACCTTCTTTATGTATTCATAACAGAGTGCCTCCCTGAGTGTCCTGACTGTGGGCAGACTGGTAAAGACAATATTCTTCATCATTTTCTCAGTTAGAAATGCTTTCTCTAGACTTCTCTGCCATTCAGCTTGTGGACTTAACTGCTGATTCTCCCCTGTCTCAATCGACCACTCTCCCCAAATCTCTGCTCTTTCTTCCTTCTGTTCTTCAAAAATGGTAGCCTCTCCAAGTGACATTTCCTTCTCTCCAGCTATTTCAAATATTCATAACCAGGTGATTTGTTACAGCACACCTTTGTCTTGCTGCTCACAAAAAGCTTGGCAGTAGCTAGACAGCTGTGCCCACTGGTTATCACCACTGCTGCTCATCATTTCCTAATTATTACCTTATGTTCCTCTCATCTGCTGGCTGCATCTGCAGGACATCTTTTTAGTTTCCTTCTGCAGTATAGAAATTTATCATAGAAACATAGAACCACAAAAACAGTCAGGATTGGAAGAGACCTCAAGGATCACCTAGTTCCAACCCCCTGACGTGGGCAGGGACAGCTCACACTGGGTAAGGCTGTCTAGAGCCTCATCCAGTCTGGCCTTGAACACCTCCAGGGATGAGGCTTCCACCACTTCCCTGGGCAACCCCTTCCAGGCTCTCATGACCTTCATGCTGAAGAAGTTCTTCCTAACATCCAGTCTGAATTTGCCTATTTCTAGCTTTTTCCCATTCCCCTTAGTCCTATCAAAGAATAGAATAGAATCATAGAATGGTTTAGGTTGGAAGGGACCTCAAGGATCATCCAGTTCCAACCCCTGCCATGGGCAGGGACATCTCCCACTAGAACAGGTTGCTGAACTGGTTAGAATAGACCTCCAAGCTCATCCAGTCCAACCTAGCACCCAGCCCTAGCCAGTAAACCAGACCATGGCACTAAGTGCCTCAGCCAGGCTTTGCTTGAACACCTCCAGGGATGGTGCCTCCACCACCTCCCTGGGCAGCCCATTCCAATGCCAATCACTCTCTCTGACAACAACTTCCTCCTAATACCTCCTCCACCACAACTCAAGGCTGTGTCCCCTCATTCTGTCCCCTCACACTTGATAAGGCTGTGTAGAGCCTCATCCAGCCTGGCCTTGAACACCTCCAGGGATGGTGACTCCACCACCTCCCTGGGCAGCCCATTCCTATGGCAAATCACTCTCTCTAATGTATTCTGAAGAGTTGGGTTTGAAAGACTTTAAGGGCAGACTTTCACCATCATTTGGAATGTTTGGTTTGGGTTTGTTTTTTCTCCTTACAAGGCACTAGTGATTGGCAGCTCACTCAAAGCTGGTTTATGGCAAAAAAAAATAAAATAAGGTGTCAAATAGCTAAAAAGTTTCTGCAGCTTTTTGGTCAAACAAACTGTTTTACTCTACCATTAAAATAAATGCTGTCAGATACTGAGTAGTATTTTGACAACAGTGCAATCTTCCTTCATCATGTCAGATCATTTTGCTGCTCAGATGCATTCTGTTAAGACTATTTTGCTGGCTGTGTGTAGAGTGCATACTGCAATCTACAGAAAGCATTTTTTTTGGGGAGGGGGGGGACAGAAAGTTGCTCTGAGGAATGTTTTGCATGGAGAGCAAAACAGCACTGAAAGGCAAATTTGATGTGTTTAACTACCACATGGATGTATTTGGTTGAGGTTTATTAATTATCATCACAGGCAAAGCTGATTTTCTGTGTAGCTTTACTGATTTCATCAATTGGTAGTCAGCTGACAGAACAACTACTAAAGAGCTCTGGAGGCTAAAATGTTCTGAGAAATATAGAGGAACGTCAATTGTTTCATTACTTGCACCTCTGCTATGAGGACAGGCTATGAGAGTTGGGGCTCTGCAGCCTGGAGAAGAGAAGGCTTCGAGGAGGAGACTTCCAGCATCTGAAGGGGGCCTACAGGAGGGCTGGGGAGGGACTACTGACAAGGTCTTGTAATGACAGGATGAGGAGGAATGGGTTTGAACTGGCAGAGGGGAGATTTAGACTGGATGTTAGGAAGAAGTTGTTTGCAGTGAGGGTGGTGAGACACTGGCACAGGTTGCCCAGGGAGGTTGTGGAGCACAGAAGCACAGAATGTAATTGTCCTATTCCAATGCCAATCACTCTGGCAACAACTTCCTCCTAACTTCCAGCCTTGACCTCCCTTGGCACAGCTTGAGACTGTGTCCCCTTGTTCTCTTGCTGGTTACCTGGCCAAAGAAACCAACCCCACCTGGCTACAGCCTCCCTTCAGGTAGTTGCAGACAGCAATGAGCTCTGCCCTGAGCCTCCTCTGCTGCAGGCTGCACACCCCCAGCTCCCTCAGCCTCTCCTCACAGGGCTCTGCTCCAGGCCCCTCACCAGCTTTGTTGCCCTTCTCTGGACACCTTCCAGTATCTCAACATCTCTCTTGGACTGAAGAGCCCAGAACTGGACACAGCACTCAAGGTGTGGCCTGAGCAGTGCTGAGTACAGGGGCAGAAGAACCTCCCTTGTCCTGCTGGCCACACTGCTCCTGATCCAGCCCAGGATGCCATTGGCTCTCTTGGCCACCTGGGCACTGCTGCCTCCTCTTCAGCTACTTTCTACCAGCACCCCCAGGTCCCTCTCTGCCTGGCTGCTCTCAGCCATTCTGTCCCCAGCCTGTAACACTGCTTGGGGCTGTTGTGTTCAAAGTGTGGAACCCTGCACTTGGCCTTGTTCAGTCTCATCCCCTTGGCCTCTGCCCACCCATCCAGCCTGTCCAGGTCCCTCTGCAGGGCTCTCCTACCCTCCAACAGATCCACAGCTGCTCTTAGCTTGGTGTCATCTACAAACTTACATCATGTACCTTTCTTTCAGAACCTGCATGTGCCAAAAGCTCTTTCCCTATGAACAACTTTCCCAAAGCCCTACCACCTGTCTAAAATGCATACCTCACTCAGTCACCTCTCCTGCCTCTCAGATTTGAAGTGAGAAGCATGCACACATGTACCCAGACACAAAGCCAGACTGGTCTTTCATCATTTCAGAACTTGTCACCAAATTGACTTTATCAATGCACCTGATGATAGCTTTCAAGCCATGATACATGAAGCAGTGAGCTGGAACTGAAGCTGGAATGCTGAAAACCATCTATCTATCTTTGATTTCCAGAAGTTCTGTCTCAAAAGAAACTATTATAGAAGATAAACACATAAACCTAAATCTCTTTTACCTTTCCTGTGTTGAAAGTTGAGACAAGAAATGTTTTACCTCTAAACCAGCTGTTTAGAAGTCTAGATTGCCTCTGCCCTCATTAAGTCCTTGTGATGTCCAAGTGACAACTGCTCTTAAGCCACCTGCAGCCTGCTGAGAAGACTTCCAGCCAACACTGAAACAAACCAAACATCACTGCAGCATCACAGAATGGTTTAGGTTGGAAGGGACCTCAATGATCACCCAGTTCCAACCCCACGTCATAGGCAGGGACACCTCCCACTAGAGCAGGTCACTCAAGACCTCATCCAACCTTACCTTGAACACCTCCAGGGAGGGAGCAGCCACAACCTCCCTGGGCAACCTGTGCCAGTGTCTCACCACCCTCACTGCAAACAACTTCTTCCTAACATCAAGTTTCAATCTCCCCTCTGCCAGTTTAAACCCATTCCTCCTCCTCCTGTCATTACAAGACCTTGTCAATAGTCCCTCCCAGCCTTCCCATAGGCCCCCTTCAGATACTGGAAGGTCACTCCAAGGTTTCCTCAAAGCCTTCTCTTCTCCAGGCTGCAGAGCCACAACTCTCTCAGCCTGTCTGCCGAGCAGAGCTGCTGCAGCCCTCTGAGCATCTTGGTGGTCTCCTCTGGACTCACTCCCACAGTTCCATGTGTTGGACACTCCAGAACTGCACACAGGACTCCAGGTGGGGTCTCAGGAGAGGAAGGGGGCAGAATCCCCTCCCTTGCCCTGCTGGCCATGCTGCTCTGGCTGCAGCCCAGCACACAGTTGCTGTCTTCTATATGAGAGCCTGAGGGAGCTGGGGCTCTTTAGTCTGGAGAGGGGAAGACTGAGAGAAGACCTCATTAATGCTTATAAAGATAAAAAGGCTGAGAGCCAAGAGGCTGGGGCCAGGCTCTGCTGGTGGTGCCAGATGACAGGACAAGGGGCAATAGGTGGAAGCTGAGCATAGGAAGTTCCATGGAAACACAAGGAAATATTGTTTTCCCACTCTCACCCAAAGCCCCTGCAGGGCTTTGTAACAAGCTGTGCAGAGATGAGTCACTCACAAATGTTTCCTCAGGTTTATATTTCCAGTGCGTGGCACAATTCTGAGCCAGTCCTGCTCTGGCAGGGGGGCTGGACTCAAAGGTCTCCAGAGGTCTTTTCCAACCTCTAACATCCTGTGATCCTGTAGTCAACTCCAGCCCTCTGGTCTGATACCATATCCTGCTCTATCCCTTTTGAATGCAGCTGTTGCATGCAGCAATTCTCCAGCTGTGGGAGGTGAGCTTACTAAAAGATTCTCTTTTTGCATCCTGGTCACATACAAACTAACCAATAAATAGGATCAAAGAAAGGAGGGAAAGTACTAATGAAAAGGAAATGAAAGCTGATTATAAACTGTAATCTTAATTTGGTGAAAAAGAAACAATCTGGGAAGTGCCAACAGGCTGGAGCCAGGCTCTGCTTGGTGATGCCCAATGACAGGACCAGGGGCAATGAGTGGATGTTGAGGCATAGGAAGTTCCATGGAGCCATGAGGAGGACTTTTTTCCCCAGGAGGGTGACAGAGCACTGGAACAGGCTGCCCAGGGGGATTGTGGAGTCTCCTTCTCTGGAGATATTCAAGACCTGCCTAAGTGTGCTCCTGTGTGATCTGGTGTAAGTGATCCTGCTCTGGCAGAGGACTTGGATTGGATGAGCTTTCAAGATCCTTCCCAACCTCTAACCTTTCATGATTCTGAAAACTAGGAAGGTACTTGCAAAGCACTAGGTTTCAAGCACTGGTTTTCCTCTTACTTCTTGCCACTCAAGCCTCGAGGTTTCTACTTCACATTTCTCTTGTCTCAGACCAATTCACAGAATCACAGAAGGTTATCAGCTGAACACTGTTAATGTTTGGATGAGGTGTTCAGATTACTGCACTGAATAAGATTTTGGATTAATAAGCATCATGATTTTCTTTCTTTCTCTTTCTTTCTTTCTTTCTTTCTTTCTTTCTTTCTTTCTTTCTTTCTTTCTTTCTTTCTTTCTTTCTTTCTTTCTTTCTTTCTTTCTTTCTTTCTTTCTTTCTTTCTTTCTTTCTTTTTTCTTCCTTCCTTCCTTCCTTCCTTCCTTCCTTCCTTCCTTCCTTCCTTCCTTCCTTCCTTCCTTCCTTCCTTCCTTCCTTCCTTCCTTCCTTCCTTCCTTCCTCTTTCTTTCTTTCCCTCCCTCCCTTCCTTCCTTCCTTCCTTCCTTCCTTCCTTCCTTCCTTCCTTCCTTCCTTCCTTCCTTCCTTCCTTCCTTCCTTCCTTCCTTCCTTCCTTCCTTCCTTCCTTCCTTCCTTCCTTCCTTCCTTCCTTCCTTAGCTGTCACCCTTCTCACAGACCTGCTCCTTTACCCTAGTGCCAAGCAATGCTCAAGAGCTCCAGAGATGGAGATCCTTCCTCCTTATGCTAACAGTTTGCACCTTCTCTCGCCAGTAGAGCTGGAAACTGCAGTGCCCTGTGAGGCTATGATGCAAACTGTGCCTCATACACCACTAATTACTTGATTATTTGTCAGACAGCTATTAATTATCTATTCAAACCACTTCTATTACTCTGGCAGCATAAGACAGGACAATGGCTTCACTCCAGGCATTCAGTTTTTACCACCCCACCTCCCTTAGCACTGCTGGAGCATTTACCACATTAGAGTTGATTACAATGGAGACATAAAGATGTTTTCAACGAAAGTAAATCCAAGCAGGAGCAAAACCTGTGTTAATAGTTCAAGGGAGTAAGAAGGTAATGGGGGAAAGACCAAACCAGAGCATTTAGTGAGGATTTCCTAGAGGAGGACTGCCAATACTCCACAGGAAAACTGTGTCTTGAAAACCACCTGGGGAGTGGCACAAAGCTCCACAATAAATTATCTACTTGTATTGAATTTTGTTTGCTCTTAATCAGTTCTTTTTGAACTTTGTTGTCTGCAGGGACTGACTTTTCTGTAGCCTGCACACGGTGCCTCATTCTGCAGCTGTGATGGGGAGGATGCACAGAGCCTTCTTGGCCAGGGGAGTCCTTAGCCGCCCCTCTAATGGGACACAGTGTGACAGCTGCACTTCAATTTGAGAGAGAACTGCAAAGAAGCTGGGGAAAAGAAAAGAATGAAAATGCAAAAGAGAATTACAAGAACAACAACAGCAAAAACCCAAGCCTAAGTAACAGGAGCTCATGCTCCTCTTATAGGAGAGTGTAGGACTAAGAAGAAAAGTGTGCTCCAAAGAGATTTAGGATTTAGGCTTTAATTCCTTCAGTGTTTTGAACTGTAGAATTAGTTTGAAAGACACCTTTCAGACCATCATGCCCAGCTGTTAGCCAAGTCCTCCAATAACCATGTCCCTCAGCACCACATCCATGTATTTTCCCAACCCTTCCAGGGATAGTGTCCCCACTGCTTCCCTGGGCAGCCTCTTCCAAGTCTTGAGAAATCATTTGGTGAACTTTTTTTTTTGCTAATATCCAGCTACAACCCACCCTGGTCACTGTACTCAGCACTGCTCAGGCCACACCTTGAGTGCTGTGTCCAGTTCTGGGCTCCTCAATTCAGGAGAGATGTTGCGGTACTGGAATGTGTCCAGAGAAGGGTGATGAAGCTGGTGAGTGGCCTGGAGCAGAGCCCTGTGAGGAGAGGCTGAGGGAGCTGGGGGGGTGCAGCCTGCAGCAGAGGAGGCTCAGGGCAGAGCTCATTGCTGTCTGCAACTACCTGAAGGGAGGCTGCAGCCAGGTGGGGTTGGGCTCTTCTCCCAGGCAACCAGCAACAGAACAAGGGGACACAATCTCAAGTTGTGCCAGGGGAGGTCTAGGCTGGATGTTAGGAGGAAGCTGTTGTCAGAGAGAGTGATTGGCATTGGAATGGGCTGCCCAGGGAGGTGGTGGAGTCACTGTCCCTGGAGGTGTTGAAGAAAAGCCTGGATGAAGCACTTGGTGCCATGGTCTGGTTGATTGTTTAGGGCTGGGTGCTAGGTTGGACTGGATGAGCTTGAAGATTTCTTCCAACCTGGTTGGTTCTATGATTCTATGAACTATTTCTCCTTGTCCTATCAGTTATTCCTAGGGAGAAGAGACTGACACCCAACACTCTACAACCTTATTGTGGCTTTCCAGTATCTGAACATACTAACAGAAGGCACTAGCTAGAAGAAAGCTGTTAAGGGACTTTTTAAGGTGTCAGGTAGTTATAGGACTTGGGAAAATGGAGTAAAACTAGAAGTGGGTAGGTTCAGATTGGGTGTTAGGATGAATTTCTTCCCCATAAGAGTGGTGAGACACTGGAGCAGGTTGTCCAGCAAGGTGATGGAAGCCTCATCCCTGGCACTTTTCAAGGCCAGGCTGGATGGGGCTGTGAGCAACCTGATCTAGGGTGAGGTGTCCCTGCCCGTGGCAGAAAGGTTGGAATTGGATGATCTTTGAGGTCCCTTCCAACCCTGACAATTCTGTGATCCTCTGTGTTTGCCTTAGACAGAAGGGACAACGGGCAAGAGATCTTTTCCTTTTGAAGGGCACCTGAATGGTCTGAGATAAATCAATGCATGAATCTACTGGTTTCTCAAAATCCACTCTGGTGTGTGAAGGCATCCCTAGCAATCTGTGTGCCTGAGAGGTTCTTTTGCAAGCACAGCTATGAATTCTATCCAGGAAATAAATACACACAAATACAACTGCAGCATCAGTGGCAACTTCTGAAAGCCTGCCCCTCATAACCAAACAGAAAGCAGATTGTAAACTGTTTTCCCATTAGAATGTGCTGCCATCAGAGTAGGTAAATACATTGGTGTTAATTTCAAACCACAAAGAAGGAAGGACTCAACATATGCTGGTGCAGTACTGGCAGTAAATATCAAGTCCCCAGAGCTGAATTTGTTATATTTGCAGGTATGGTTTAGAAAGATGCAAATATTTATCTGGCTTGTTCTGAAGGTAACAAAGACAGGGCATATGCAGTGCTACAATTTCCTCTGTGGCTTCTCTGTCTAAATTGATTTGATTATTGAAAAGTTGATTTATTTCCCTTATAACACATTAGTTTTGTAAAACTCATAGCCTCTGCTTAGTCTGGGAACACATCACTTATTGGAAGGACTTCAAATCTTACTTATCAAGGGAAAACACCTGCATGGAAAATGGTCCCAGAGCTATCTGAAGCAAGTAGCAGCATAGAAACATAGAACCATAGAATCAATCAGGTTGGAAGAGACCTCCAAGATCATCCAGTCCAACCTAGCACCCAGCCCTATCCAGTCAACCAGACCATGGCACTAAGTGCCTCAGTCAGGCTTTGCTTGAACACCTCCAGGGATGGTGACTCCATCCCCACCTCCCTGGGCAGCCCATTCCAATGCCAATCACTCTCTCTGACAACAACTTCCTCCTAACATCCAGCCTGTACCTCCCCTGGCACAGCTTGAGACTGTGTCCCCTTGTTCTCTTGCTGGTTGCCTGGCAGAAGAACCCAACCCCCACCTGGCTACAGCCTCCCTTCAGGTAGCTGCAGACAGCAATGAGCTCTGCCCTGAGCCTCCTCTGCTGCAGGCTGCACCCCCCCAGCTCCCTCAGCCTCTCCTCACAGGGCTCTGCTCCAGGCCCCTCACAGCTTTGTCGCCCTCCTGTGGACACCTTCCAGTACTGCAACATCTCTGCTGAATTGAGGAGCCCAGAACAGGACACAGCACTCAAGGGGTGGCCTGAGCAGTGCTGAGCACAGGGACAGAATAACCTCCCTTGTCCTGCTGGCTACACTGTTCTGAGCCAGCCCAGGATGCCACTCATTATCCTGCCCACCTGGGCACACTGCTGCCTCATCTTCAGCTACCATCTACCATTCATCCCCAGTTCTCTTTCTGCCTGGCTGCTCTCAGCCACTCTGTCCCCAGCCTGTAGTGCTGCTTGGGGTTGTTGTGGCCAAAGTGTAGAACCCTGCACTTGGCCTTGTTTAGTCTCATCCCATTGGCCTCTGCCCACCCATGCAGCCTGGCCAGGTCTCTCTGCAGGGCACTCCTACCCTCCAGCAGATCCACACCTGCTGCTAACTTGGTGTCATCTACAAACTCACTAATGCAAGTCAAGCAGCATAGTGCCTCCTTGTCCCTAGAAATCCATGCCCTGAAGATCTCAGGAATTCACTGGCATCAGCCATCCTTGAACAGTACAATGCCATACTACAAAAAGCAAACACCTGGTCATAAGTGACAAGAATGAAAGGTAAAGAATGTGGGGTTTTTTGACTCTATTTTGTATCACAAAGGATGTTTTAGGAATGGAGCTGACTCTACAGGAACATGTTTTGTAATATGTCACATCAAAAGCAGTAAAATGTCATAAAGTAGGAAGAACTGCCAGAAAGCAGGGAAGTCCTCCCTGCCAACTCCTGCTCCCAGAATTGACAGCCTTTTTCAAGTGACACACCAGATTAAAGCGAGCTGAGTAAATCTTGGGAGCAGATGTTAGATCCTAAATCTCCTGCTGCCAGCTAAGTACCCTCACTGATAGCTTCTCCTGTCAGACTTTTCCTTCTATTAAGTCTTCTGTACAATCTGACTTTGCATAATTCCTGCTGGAGAAGTCGAGAGCACTTCTTTCATCCACTTCGTTTGCTGTTCCTCTTCCCTCCAGTATCCCACATCTGATCACACTCAGACTTGTTCCCATCCAGACTACTCTACAGCCTTCTCACAAACAGGTCTTGGTCTTGAACCTTGCTTGGTTGATCAGAATATTAAACCTCAGTTTCTTAGCAAATGTTCTGGCTATGGAGTTAGAATAGCAAAGCATTCATGAACTATTAGCTCCTCCTCTGGCTACACTTGTAAGAAAGTCAGCTTTGTTTTGTGAGGTGAGGAGACTGAGGAGAATGAGAGGTGACCTCATTGATGCTTATCAACATGTAAAGGAAGAATGCCAGGAGGCTGGAGCCAGGTTCTGTTCGGTGATGCCTGATAACAGGATGAGGGTCAATGGGTGGAAGTTGAGGCGTTGGAAGTTTCATGGCACCAGGAGGATTTATCTTCCCTGTGAAGGTGACAGAACACTGGAACAGGCTGCCAGGGGGGTTGTGGAGTCTCCCTCTCTGGAAATATTCAAGTTTCACTTTGGACATGTTCCTGTGTGGTCTGGTATAGATGACCCTGCTCTGGCAGGGGACTCGGACTGGATGAGCTTTTGAGGTCCCTTCTAGCCCCTGACGTTCTGTGGTACTGTGAATGCTCTGAGCACACTTCTAGTATCAGGATCTGTTAAAAACATATTACCTGCCTGGAAGGAGGTTGTAGAGAGGTGGGTGTTGGTCTCCTCTCAGGTAGCAAGTGATAGCACAGGAGAAAATGCACTCAATTTGCACCAGAGGAGACTTAGATTGGATATTAGGAAAGGATTCTTCATGGAAAGAATTGTAAAGCGTTCATAGAATCATAGAGTCAAGCAGGTTGGTAGAGACTTCCTAGATCATCCAGTCCAACCTAGCAGCCAGCCCTAGCCAATCAACCAGACCATGGCACTGAGTGCCTCATCCAGGCTTTGCTTCAACACCTCCAGGGACAGCAACTCCACCACCTCCCTGGATCAGACTGAAGAAGAAGAGGCTCAGAGGAGAACTAATTGCTCTCTACAACTACCTGAAAGGAGGTTGTAGCCAGACAGGTATTAGTCTCTTCTCCTGGGCAACCAGTAGCAGAACAAGAGGACACAACCTCAAGCTGCATCAGGGCATGTTTAGGCTGGACATGAGGAAGTTCTTCACAGAAAGAGTAACTGACATTGGAATGGGTTGCCCAGGGAGGTGGTGGAGTCAGCGTCCCTAGAGGTGTTTAAAAGGAGGCTGGATGAGGCACTTAGTGCCATGGTTTAGTTACTTAGAAGGTGTTAGATAATAAGCTGGACTCAGTAATCTCAGAGGTCTTTCCCAACCTGGCTAATTCTGTGATTCTGTGCATCAGAATACCTGGAGGCATTTAAAAGATGTATAGATATGGACATGGTATAATGGAGTTGGTAGTGTGAGGTTAATGAGTGGAGTCAATGACTTAAACATCTTCTTCAACATAAACAATTCTGTGATTCTGTGTAGATATTGCTCTGTTTAATTGAGGAGTTTGGTCCAATTTCAGTAACATGGCCACATGCAGACCCAGACAAGTTGGGCAAGCAAAACTTACAGCAGTCAGCTCCTGGCAACATTTGTGTTCAAAGCACCAGGCCTTGTGAATACATTCCAGAGATGGGTGGCTCCTTTAAAGTGAGGTTTCTGGTATATGTCTTTGGGCACAGGAGAACAATTCTGAGCAAAGTTCTGATTCCCCATTCCCTGAGCTACACTTCCATGCAAAGCTCCAGTGCTTATATCTTCCTGATCTAGGGCTGCTTATGCTTCCAGCATTTCTACTGTTATTAATTGCAGTAAATCACAAGAAGGGATTAGCTCACCAGCTAATCAAAGTTATTAATGAACTAGCAAGTATTTTGCTGAACTGTGATTGATGCTCAGTAAAACCAAACACCAACAGCAATCTGTTGAGATCAAGCTGACTTTTTCCTTCATCTCCCCAAAGCTTTTTAACTCTTTCTCTGTTGAATTGATGTATATTTGTTTATTTTAATTAAGCTAAACTTAAAAAAATATTTTCATAGAGTCATAGAATCAAGCAGGTTGGAAGAGACCTCCAAGATCATCCAGTCCAACCTAGCACCCAGCCCTAGCCAGTCAACCAGACCATGGCACTAAGTGCCTCATCCAGGCTTTTCTTGAACACCTCCAGGGATGCTGACTCCACCACCTCCCTGGGCAGCCCATTCCAATGCCAATCACTCTCTCTGTGAAGACCTCACATCCAGCCTATACTTTCCTTGGCACAACTTGAGACTCTGTCCCCTTGTTCTGTTGCTGGTTGCCTGGCAGAAGAGGCCACATGACAGTCACCAGACAGGAGGGAAACTGCTGCTATGGAATCATAGAATGGTTTAGGTTGGAAGGGACTTCAAGGATCATCCAGTTCCAACCCCCATGTGATAGGCAGGGACACCTCCCACTAGAAAAGGTCACTCAAGGCCTCATCCAAACTGGCCTTGAACACCTCCAGAGAGGGAACATCCACAGCCTCCCTGGGCAACCTGTGCCAGTGTCTCATCACCCTCACTATAAAGTACTCTTTCCTAACACCTATTTTGAATCTGCCTTTTGCCACTTTAAACCCATTACCCCTCCTCCTGTCATTACAAGACCTTGTCAATAGTGCCTCCTCAGCCTTCTTGTAGGTCCCCTTCAGATGCTGGAAGACCACTATAAGGTCTTCTTGAAGCTTTCCTTTCTTCTGGCTGCAGAGCCCCAACTCTCATAGCCTGTCCTCATAGCAGAGCTGCATCTGAGCATCTTTGTGGCACTCTTCTGGACTGGCTCCAACAGTTCCATGTCCTTCTTGTGTTAGGGGCTCCAGAACTGCACACAATACTCCAGGTGGGGTCTGACAAGAGCAGAGTAAAGGGCTGGTTTATAGATATGTGAAAGGCAGTGTTGGGAGAACAGAGCCAGGCTCTTCCCAGTGATGCCCAGTGCTAGGTCAAGGGAGAATGAGTACAAACTGGAGCGTGGGAGGTTCCACATGAATGCAAGGATTGACCTTTTCACTGTGAGGGTGACAGCACTGGAACAGGCTACCCACAGAGGCTGTGAAGAATCCTTCTCTGGAGACACACAAAACCTACCTGGATGCATTCCTGCACAGTCCTGCTCTAGCAGGGAAATCTGAGCCTTGCAAGGTCCTGTCCAACCCCTAACATCCTGTGAGTCTGTGGTATGTCAAGTCTGGATTAGAGACTGGCTGAAATGAAACAGATCTATGTAGTGCTTTTAGTATGGCAACTTGAAGGCATTGTGCAGCTCTCTGAAATGCAGAAATGAAGTGTGGCAGAGTCACATTTAGCTGACATTTGTTAATGGCCATTACAAAGATGCCCATAAATCCTGCTGTGGATAGACCATTGGAGATCAGCAGAGCAGGGTGATGAACCTTGAAGTCATTAACAACATCAACACTCCTCAGACAGTGAGAGGTTGAGCTATAAAACTGCAGATGGTTATGAGGAGTTTGTTTCTCTATTAATAGTATTGTTGTTAATCTATTATGATATGCAGTGTGCTCCTGCTTCACACATAGTGGAGATAATAGGGAACAGTAAATAGAAGGTAAGAGTAGAGAGGGAGAAACAGCAATGATTATCAGAGTGACAAATTGGGGAAGTATTTTTCTAAGCAGTTGCTGCTGCTGCACCAAAATAAAGGTTCTGGACCTGTCATGGTTCAGCCAAAGGCAGCAACTGCTAGGATAAACAGAAAATACTTGGGAAAGGGGAAATTAGGACAGGAAAACAGCAAACAGCTCAAACAGAAAAGATCTTTGCAGAATTCTAAGTGTATCATAAGTGTATTGTGAGTTGGTGCCACAGTGGCAGCACAAATACTCTGTATCCTCTGAGTGAAGCTGTCACACAAGGATATCCCTAAAGAAAACAGCTGAGATGAACACAGAGAGGTTTAGATACAGGCTCCTGGAGGCATAGCTGAAAGATGCAGAGAGGTTTAGCACCAGGCTTGTCAGAGTCAGATAATGGTTAGACTTGATGGCCTTAAAGGTCATTCCTAGTCACAGAATCACATAAAATGTTAGGGATGGAAGGAACTTGCTTTCCCTTCCCTCTCTCCTCTCCTCTCCTCTCCTCTCCTCTCCTCTCCTCTCCTCTCCTCTCCTCTCCTCTCCTCTCCTCTCCTCTCCTCTCCTCTCCTCTCCTCTCCTCTCCTCTCCTCTCCTCTCCTCTCCTCTCCTCTCCTCTCCTCTCCTCTCCTCTCCTCTCCTCTCCTCTCCTCTCCTCTCCTCTCCTCTCCTCTCCTCTCCTCTCCTCTCCTCTCCTCTCCTCTCCTCTCCTCTCCTCTCCTCTCCTCTCCTCTCCTCTCCTCTCCTCTCCTCTCCTCTCCTCTCCTCTCCTCTCCTCTCCTCTCCTCCTCTCCTTTCCTTGTCTTTTTTCCTATCATGGTTGATGGTATGAGGAATACTGTGACGACAAGCAAAATCTTTGAATCCTAATCCCACCTCTGAGCTTTTGAGACATACCCTTCACTAAATGCTACTTGGAATAAAGATTTGTTTTCCACATGTTTTACTGCTGGGTAGCCAGAGAGATCAATGCACTTGATTGCAGGTTGTACATTCCTATCACGGAACCCATTTTAGGTTGTTAATAAGAGCAGCCTGACATTAGCTCAAAGAGAAAAGCAATCACTTAAGCTCTTCCCATTTGCTTAGTTTTTAAGTGCCAAACGTTACCTCCTGCATAGATATTCACAGGGAATGAGCCAAAGGGGACATGAAATTCTGTGAGCTTTGCTTTGCAAAGTTTGCTTCAATCTTTTTCTCTGAAAGGTGAGTTCTAAAGTCCTAGAATTGTTCAAGCAAAGCCTGGCTGAGGCACTTAGTGCCATGCTCTGGGTGATTGGCTAGGGCTGGGTGCTAGGTTGGACTGGCTGAGCTTGGAGGTCTCTTCCAACCTGCTTGACTCTGTGATTCCATGATTCACTGTGTCCCTGTATTTTGTATGGAATGCATTTATGCAGGACAAACTTCCACACTTCACCGTGCAGCTTTTAGCTTCCTACTATTTCAGTGTCTTCCTACAAGACTAAATACGAGCTGGGAGATTTTCAGTACTCCTAAGAAATGCATATGAAGTTTAATCTGAGAACTATCAGGGTAAAATAGGCAACTAGAGAATACTTTTTCTCCCAGCTGTGCCATTTGTCTTCAACAGAAATGCAGACCCTTGCCTAAGAGGTTGTTTATTATATTTATTGCTCTCACTCTTAACATGAATATAGTTTTCTTGGGTGTTGTCATCACTGTGGGTTTTTTTTTCTTTGCTCCCTCCTTCCCATCTGTACTGAAGCATTTTCCAGCATCATTCAGCGAGGAGGGCTGGAGAACAGCTGTCTGCACCGTGAAAGCCAATGGTTTGCCAGGAGGGCAAGCTTCTCATTTCTTCTCATTGCTTTTCCTCCCCATCCCTTTTAAGTGTGACCCCATGTGCTAGTTTGAGCCTAGTTAGAATGTTTGGGTGAGAAGAACTAGATTACAGACTGTGAAAAGGATGCAATGGTGATGGCTAGTGCACTTACAGGCTTGCTGAGATGTATAGGAACAGAGTCACTCTCTGGGCTTTGGGCTGCACTTCTCTCTCTAACCTAACCTGTTGTCTGTGTGACCACTCCATCTGCTTCCTAACCTCCCTGGCTTACCCTCCAAGCTACTTTGGGCATAAGACAAAGTCTTGGGTAAGGTAGGGGGTGGGAGGAAGGTGGAAGGGTGGCTGAGAGCTCCTCTTGGGGACTCTGGTTTCTGAGAGGGCTGTTGTGTTTCTGTATTACTCTCTCTTCAAAGAGAGAGTGATTTCCCATTGGAATGGGCTGCCAGGGAGGTGGTGGAGGCACCGTCCCTGGAGGTGTTCAAGAAGAGACTGGATGAAGCACTCAGTGCCATGGTCTGGTTGACTGGCTAGGGCTGGGTGCTAGGTTGGACTGGATGATCTTGGAGGTCTCTTCCAACCTGCTTGATTCTAAGATTCTATGATTACCTTTTAACCTGTATATTTCTGTCTATAGCTGTATAGGTTGTAAATACCTGTTTGTATCTTGTGCTAAGCTGGAAATAGAAAGCTTCAGTCAATTTCCAGAGCTGCTGAGTCTAGTCTGGGTGATTTTCCTAAGTGTGTGTGGGAGGGCAGGAGACACCCAAACCATCACATCCCACCATTTGGATTGTTTTAAAATCCTAACTATAATTCAAACCAGAACCAAGAGAGTTCAACTCTCCTCTGAGCAGCTAAAAGAGTGTTTGTCTTTCTACCACTGCTACTCTTTATGAAGGTATTATATGGGAGCTGATTTTCCAGCAGCTAAAATGACAATGGAAATTCAATTCTGCAGTAGTCATTTACCACTTTGTGCTAATGCCAGAATATACAAGTGATAAGACTGAAGGGCTCAGGGAGAAGTCTGAGGGATTTTCATCATCTATTTAGGGACTATGCAGTCTGAGGGAAGGAATGCTGAAGGAGGACCACAAAGACATCTCAACTAACAGGTTGGTTTAGTGCTCCCTTGATCAGTGGCATCCCTTATGTTTGGAAGAGACTGAGCACTTGAGAAAGAACTCTGTGTCTCCTTCATTAAGACCAGGCAGGACAATTGTTTGGCTTAATGATACTCTTCCCATTAGCTCTCTGAATGAAGTATAATTACTAATTCTTTAGCTAATATTTGTGTTGCATAAATGGCACTAAGCTTAAAAAGGTCTGTCTCACGGAGGTGTTAAGTAACTTGTCCATAAGAAAGAGGGACTCGAGAGTACAAGAGCTTGCAGGATCATGACACAGATGCAGGCTGATGGAAGGGAAAGGTGATTTAAAATGTCTACAACACAGAGCATTGAAGCATGGATTTGTTGGCTTGCATTGTACAAGAAATACATTGGGGAGGTGTCATGTTTTATGTTAAGAGAAGTAGTTTCTTTCACAGAATCACAGAAACACCCAGGTTGGAAAATCCCTTCAGGATCACCAAGTCCAAGCTAGAACCCTGCTCTACAAGATTCATCTTTAACCATATCCCTAAGCACCACATCCAGAGAACCCTTATACACATCTAGGGTGGGTGACTTCCCCACCTCCCTGGGCAGCTCATTCCAGTCCCTGACCACTCTCTCCATTAATTTTTTTTCACTAATGTCTAATCTAAACTTATCCATTCTCAGCTTGAGGCCATTCCCAGGCACACTGCTGGCTCATATTCAGCTGCCTGTCTATTGCAACCTCCAGATGCCTTTCTGCCAGGCAGCTCTCCAGCCACACTGCTCCAAGCCTGTAGCACTGCTTGGGGTTGTTGTGACCCAAGTGCAGGACCTGGCATTGGCCTTATGGAAGCCAAATTGTAAAGCTGACATCTTTAGAAGCAAAGTGGCTTTGGGCCTTTAGAAATTGAAGCCAACTTGTAAAGTGATCAGTCAGGGTTGGAAGGGACCACAGGGATCAGCCAGTTCCAACCCCCCTGCCATGCCCAGGGACACCCTACCCTAGAGCAGGCTGCACACAGCCTCAGCCAGCCTGGCCTTAAACACCTCCAGCCATGGGGCCTCAACCACCTCCCTGGGCAACCCCTGCCAGCCTCTCACCACTCTCATGCTCAACAACTTCCTCCTCACCTCCAGGCTGAACCTACCCACCTCCAGCTTTGCTCCATTCCCCCTAGTCCTGTCACTCTCTCAGAGCCTCAAAAGGCCCTCTCCAGCTTTTTTGTAGGCCCCTTCAGATACTGAAAGGACACAATGAGATCACCTGGGAGCCTCCTCTGCTCCAGCCTGCACAGCCCCAACTCTTTCAGTCTGTGCTCACAGCAGAGCTGCTGCAGCCCTCTGAGCATCCCTGTGGCCCTTCTCTGCACATGCTCCTGCATCTCCACATCCCTCTTGTAATGGGGGCTCCAGAACTGGATGCAGGACTCCAGGTGGGGTTTCACCAGAGCAGAGTAGAAGAGGAGAATCACCTTACTTGTCCTGCTGGCCACACTGCTCCTGATGCAGCCCAGGATCTGGTTGGCCCTCCAGGCTTCAAGTGCACACTGCTGGCTCAGCTCCCTATTGTTCTTGTTTCTTTGCAATGCAGTGAAAGAAAGCTCTGCTGAAGGTAAAGTAAAATGCAAATATAAATGCTGAATGCATCCCATTTCTCTTTGTAGAACACTACTTTAACTTCTTGCAACTAAATAGTTTATAGTGATGATAGCTTGTAGTGTACAAGACATAAGTCATACAAAAAGCCTTGAGCTGTATACGTTCAGCCTACACAATGTAGCCTTTTGAAAACAGTCAATATCCAGGACTGTGGCAGCTGATATCTCAGATGAGAGCTCAGACTGAACGCAGTGTCTTACTTAACTGAATATATGACTGTCTGTAGTTAGGAGTAAGAGCTTAGCTGAGCAAAGAAGAGACTACAGCACATCTAACCAGCTCTGTAGTGTTTGAAACACAGAGCAATGCCCACCTGGGTGAGTAATGCCTTTTTAGTTGCTAAGTGTGGTTGGCCCTGAGACAGCTATCTCAGAAGATGGAAATACACTCTTGCCTTGCCAGGGAGCTGGGGCTCTTTAGCTTGGAGAGGGGGAGACTAAGGGGCAACCTCATTATGGTTTACAAATATGTAAGGGGTGAGTACCAGGAATCATAGAATCATAGAACCAAGCAGGTTGGAAAAGACCTCCAAGATCATCCAGTCCAACCTAGCAGCCAGCCCTAGCCAATCAACCAGACCATGGCACTAAGTGCCTCAGCCAGGCTTTTCTTGAACACTGCCAGGGACAGCAACTCCACCACCTCCCTGGGCAGCCCATTCCAAGGTCAAATCAGAGCCAGGCTCTTCTTGGTGATGCCCAGGACAATGGAGCAGTGAATGGAAGCTGAGGCATAGGAGGTTCCATGTGAATCTGAGGAAGATTTTTTGCTTGTGAGAGTGACAGAGCGCTGGAGCAGGCTGCCCAGGGAGGTTGTGGAGTCTCCCTCTCTGGAGATACTCAAGAACCATCCAGATGTGTTCCTGTGTGATCTGCTCTAGGTGATTCTGCTCTGGCAGGGGGGCTGTACCAGATGATGTCTTGAGATCCCTTCCAGCCCCTGCCATTTTATGATTCTATGATATTCCACAGGCTGTTGTTACAGTGGCCTTGCACTTTGCAGTAAGGGAGAGGAGGCAAATAATTTCAAGTGACCCAAGCTCTGTAAGTGCAAATGAGAATGCAAATGTCAAACTGTCTCCCCAGCCTGCTATTTCTGCATTTTAGCTTCGTGTGTGCTCCTGAAATACAAAGACAGAGTATTTTAAAGAAAGAGGTAGATGTTGCAAGAAAAAAAGCTGCAAGCATCTGGGGCTACCTTTCTGCCTTGAAAGGAAACATACCCTGTCATAAAAAGATTAAATGCTCTTCCTAGAAACTACAAAACAGCTCAGCTGTAAAGCTGCAATGCAAAGCACAAGAAACCACTGCGTACACCTTGGCAGCATTTTCTTGTCTACAAAGACTGCTGCAGCTCCATTGGAGGCTGAAAAAGATTTGTTTACTCTCTCTTATGGCACAGGAAGAGATTAAGAGGCTGTATGTTTTATATGCTTTTCATTGGTTCTTCTTAGGGGAGCCTCTTTCCCATTCAGAGGAGATATTTCCAGGCTATGAATATATTACAGATCTCAGGAGCGCTCTCAATTTCCTGGCTGCGCACATGCACCCTGGCTCCACCCCAAACCTATACCAATAGAAAGGTCCACAGATGCAGCAGCTCTTCCTGATATCACCTTGTTCTCACTAGCACAGCAAGAAAGCACAAGCCCACAGGGCAGATGGCAGCAGCATGTGCTGAATCTCAGCACTTAAAGGACCTGAAACGTGAAGTTTCCTGAGCATGGCTGCGTCAGCAGAATGTAGATGCTGCCAGGGACTTTGAGGGCAGTGAAATAGTTGTAAGAATCATAGGATCATAGAATCACAGAATGGTTTAGTGTGGAAGGGACCCCAAAGATCATCCAGTTGCCACCCCCCCCCCCCCCCCCCGCCATAGATAGGGGCACCTCCCTCTAGAACAGGTTGCTCAAGATCTTATCCAACCTGGCCTTGAACACCTCCAGGGAGGGAGCAGCCACAGCCTCCTTGGGCAACCTGTTCCAACATTTCACCATGCTCACAGGAAAGAACTTTTTCCTAACATCTAGTATAAATCTCCCCCCTTCCAGTTTAAATCCATTACTCCTCATCCTGTCATTACAAGGTCTTATAAATTGTCCCTTCCCAGCCCTCCTGCAGGCCTCCTTCAGATACTGGCAGGCTACTCTAGGGTCTCCTCAAAGCCTTCTCCTCTCCAGGCTGCAGAGCCCCAACTCTTGTAGCCTGTACTCATAGCAGAGCTGCTGCAGCCCTCTGAGCATCTTTGTGGCCTCCTCTGGACTTGCTCCAACAGTTCCATGTCCTTCTTATGTTAGGAGCTCCAGAACAGGACACAGTACTCGAGGTGGAGTCTCATGAGAGCCAAGTTTATCTATCTATCTATCTATCTATCTATCTATCTATCTATCTATCTATCTATCTATCTGTCTATCTATCTATCTGTCTATCTATAAAATAGTTAGAAGACTTTCAGGTACTCATTTGGTGAGTGAAATCAAGCTCTGTACTCTGTGCATTGACACTGTCTGTACCAAGCATGACAAAAGTCAGTTGCTCTGCACAGGATGAAAATGATTCCCTGCTCAAAAGGGATGCTACTGAACGTGGCACAACAGGGGGAGGATGGCAGGAGGAACATGTCTCTGTCAGCTTGGGTAGGGTTCTGAGAGCAACTCAGGGAAGCACTTCCATTTGTTTATTATAACTGGAAATGAACCAGCTCTGGTGCTTTCATAGCATTGTCTTACAAAGGGAAATCTGCATCAGGACAGCAGCAGGCACTGCTTATGCCAATTCATCCTGGGCCACTCTATCTGCAGAGAGGCAAGAAGGCTCACACTTGGAAGAAACTCATCTCTCAACAGTGGCTGTGTGAAGAAGTGATAATTTGGCTGTGTAATCAAACTGCAATGTGTTCAGTTAGCAGATGTGAGCAAATAAAGAGGAAAATCAAGCCAAGATTTTGTGCCAATTGCTCTCTTAGACTCCTGCTTGGTTTTGAGGACTCCCTGTAGTTTCTCCAGTGTGCTAGGTGGTGGTGACAGTGCAGCACCGGTTGGTACACCTTCTGGTTGCAGCACTGCTCTTTGGCACGAAGCATCACTCCAACAAGATGAGTGACTGCCAGCTCATCTCCAAAACAAACCCAACCAACAACCCTAGGCCTCAGCACTGTGAAAGTTTAAGCATATGTTTGAATTTGTATACCAGAACTGCTAAATCTCTTCTTTCCTGCTAGGTTAAAGGCTCCATTGCTTGCACTGTGATGGGAGAGCAGCTACCTACAGCTAGGCACTGTCAAATTACTAAGTTTTGTAAGCCAAGGGGGGGAGAATATTCTTGAACTGTTATAATGAACACTATGCTCTTGTCAAAATCTAGCCAAATAGGTTCAATTTTATCCCAATATGGTCCTGAACAAATAAGTCAACTTATTACTAGCACTACACTGCCAAATATTCAATCCAAACTGGGTTTGTGTATTTCTTTCTTTACTTCTAGCTTGCATAAACAAGGAAAAGTTATAGACACTTACAAGGGTAGGATGGTACTGGAAGGGTGAAACAGGTTGCAGAGCTGTGTGGAATACATGGTGAATACTCCCTGAATTGCCAGCACTGCACACAAGCTACTCCTTGCCTACAGCATCAAAGGTTGAGCACAAGAATTGTGGGAGTTCCCCTTTATCATAGAATCAGTCACAGTTGGAAAGGGACCACAAGGAACATCTAGTTCCAACCCCCCTGCCATTCAGTTCAGCTCCAACCACTGAAGTCCAACAGATCCATCTGTGATTTGAAATTAACAATTAAGCTCTTGAGTGAATCATTCTTGAGCAAGTACTCCTTTTCAACACTTCTTTTTTGTGTTAGCACATTACCTGCATGCTCAGAGGAGCAGCAGAGGCAATAGATACCGTTTTAAGGTAAATTTTGGACCTTAGTAGTAAAGGGTTATCAAACACTGGAATAGGCTCCCCAGAGATGTGGCTGAATCACATGCTAGGGGTATGTAAAAGATACACAGAGAGAGTGATTGGCATTGGAGTGGGCTGCCCAGGGAGGTGGTGGAGTTGCTGTCCCTGGAGGTGTTGAAGCAAAGCCTGGATGGGGCACTTAGTGCCATGGTCTGGTTGATTGTTTGGGGCTGGGTGCTAGGTTGGGCTGGATGAGCTTGGAGGTCCGATTCCAATGCCAATCACTCTCTCTGGCAACAACTTCCTCCTCACATCCAGCCTAGACCTGCCCCAGCACAACTTGAGACTGTGTCCTCTTGTTCTGTGGCTGCTTGCCTGGCAGAAGAGCCCAGCCCCACCTGGCTACAGCCTCCCTTTAGGTAGTTGCAGACAGCAATGAGCTCTGCCCTGAGCCTCCCCTTCTGCAGGCTGCACACCCCCAGCTCCCTCAGCCTCTCCTCCTGTCCATCAGGTGGTCCAGCCCAAATTTTCAACATCTAAATAACTTGTTACCACTTCCCACATCAGGGAACTTGCTGTTGGAATATAATATCCACTCTTGATGACTTTACAGGTTATGCTAATCAAAGACAATATTCACTCTTGATGACTTCACAGGTTATGCTGATTAAAGACATATCATTTGTTTCCCTGCTTTACTACCTTGCTTTAATGGCTTCCAGCTTGTCAGTGTTAAAAACATTCAAATGATTCCAGTTTGGCTTTGCAGTGTCCAATTTCTTTGCCTAATGCCTTGCAGAACTGGAGGAGTAATGCATCAATAGAAATACCTTTACCAACAAAATCCATAATCTCATAACAAATATTAAGTTAGGTCGACAAGATTTGTTTTGTGTAAGCCCACACAGGCTGTTAGTAATTATATTGCTTTCTTTCACTTTTTCCAGTCCCATTTCAACCGTAGCATTATTTTCTTTGGGATCAATACTGAGGTTGATTTGGGTCAGAGAGCAGAAAAGCACAAAAGAAAACAGGTCAAGGCCCAATCATTCTTCACCCCTTCTTTTCTACCTTCTACTTGAGATGGAAAATATCTAGAGATCTTGAAATGCTTGCCATGTCAGTCTGACTTGAAGCCCAGATAGGTCTTTAGAGAATGTATGGGTTTTTTTTGGTAGTGTTTTCATGTTCATTGCTCAGACTTCAGTTCCTTCACTTGTAAGTGTGATGTTTCTCAGAAGAAGCATGCATTAAACTCTGGAGAGTCAAGAAGTCAGGGGTATTTCCATTGTTTGGGATGCAGTATAATGACCCTTCAGTGCCAGAAAAAGGCATTGCTCCTGAGAGAA
Source organism: Pogoniulus pusillus (assembly GCF_015220805.1). Lineage (NCBI taxonomy): Eukaryota > Metazoa > Chordata > Aves > Piciformes > Lybiidae > Pogoniulus > Pogoniulus pusillus. The sequence goes on along the minus strand of NC_087273.1, from coordinate 37,658,360 downwards.
GATGTTCACTTGGAATATCATTCACCAGGCATTAACATTTAACAATGATTTCACTCTTGCTTTTCCACAGGCTTAAAAGAAATGATGCTTGTGTGGGGAAAGGGCAAGGAAAGAATCATAGAATCAGCCAGGTTGGAAGAGACCTCCAAGATCATCCAGGCCAACCTAGCACCCAGCTCTAGCCAGTCAACCAGACCATGGCACTAAGTGCCTCAGCCAGGCTTCTCTTGAACACCTGCAGGGATGCCAACTCCACCACGTTCCTGGGCAGCCCATTCCAATGCCAATCACTCTCTCTGACAACAACTTCCTCCTCACATCCAGCCTAGACCTCCCCTGGCACAACTTCAGACTCTGTCCCCTTGTTCTGTTGCTGGTTGCTTGGGGGACTGATCCCCACCTGGCTACAGCCTCCCTTCAGGTAGCTGTAACCAGCAATGAGGTCTGTCCTGAGCCTCCTCTGCTGCAGGCTGCACACCCCCAGCTCCCTCAGCCTCTCCTCACAGGTCTCTGCTCCAGGCCCCTCACCAGCTTTGTCGCCCTCCTGTGGACACCTTCCAGCATCTCAACATCTCTCTTGAGTTGAGGGGCCCAGAACTGGACACAGTATTCACGGTATGGCCTGACCAGTGTTGAGTAGAGGAGCAGAATAACCTCCCTTGTCCTACTGGCCACACTGTTCCTGACACAAGCCAGGATGCCATTGGCTCTCTTGGCCACACAGGACCCTGCTTGATGAAACAGAGTCTGTAAGAAGCAGAGAGACATTAACAAATGCTTTAAAGAAGAAAGATGGTCACTGCTGTGCTCTAAGTGACAAAGACTTTGTTGAGATCACATTCTGATTCAATAACTTTGCTTCTCTGTCTACAACTGCACTTCAAGTCCAGCTTATTTTAGAAAAGATACCCTGGCTGGCTGTGATTTAGTTGCTACAATGTCCCTTTCCAAGAGGAGCTCCCATTTGGTGTAGTTTTACCTCTGTTACAGAGGCCACATACTAAGCAACTTTACACTCAGCATTAGAGCCCAAGAAGCCAAAGTGTCTTTGCCATATATGGAGACTAAAGCTAAAACAACCTCTAAATGCATATGCAACATGAAATAAAATAAACCAAACCAACCAACCAAAATCCACCACCACCACCAAAAAAAAACCCCAACACCATAAAAACCCCAACCAAACAAAAAAGAAACAACCAAAAATCCAACCATAAAAACCACACTGAGCAACCAAAGAAAGAAGAAAACCAAAATCCAATCCCCCAAATAGAACAACCCACAAACAAAAAAAAGAAAAACCACACACCCCAAATATAAACCAACCAATAACAACAAAAGAAGTACCAATCCAGGAGCATTTGCACACATCTATGATAAAGCTTGGTTTAGGGTGGCAGAGCAGTGGAACCAAGAAGAAACTGTTCATTCTGAGTAAGATCTGGGTGCTATCTAAGCTCATTTCTTTCCAGACTTAGGATAATCTGCCAAGCAGCACATGAGCAGAAGGCAGGACACTGCAGGGTGCTAAACAGACATGAGCTACTAAGCCTTCACTTGCTAAAGTGGGAGAGCTTTGTGTCAATATGCCAAGCCAGATGTCTTCAAATCTAGGATCAGAAGACTCCGGAGCATTTCTCAGAGAGGACTTTTAGGGTTAGCAGCAAAAGCCATTAGTAGCAGCAGGTGCTTCAACAGAGGGCAAGGGAGGTTATTCTGTCCCTGTACTCAGCACTGCTCAGGCCACACCTTGAGTGCTGTGTCCAGTTCTGGGCTCCTCAGTTCAAGAGAGATGTTGCAGTACTGGAAGGTGTCCACAGGAGGGCGACAAAGCTGTGAGGGGCCTGGAGCAGAGCCCTGTGAGGAGAGGCTGAGGGAGCTGGGGGTGTGCAGCCTGCAGCAGAGGAGTTTCAGGGGTGACTTCATTGCTGCCTAAAACTACCTGAAGGGAGGCTGTAGCCAGGTGGGGTTGGGCTCTTCTGCCAGGCAAGCAGCAACAGAAGACAGGGGACACAGTCTCAAGTTGTGGTGGGGGAGGTCTAGGCTGGATGTGAGGAGGAAGTTGTTGGCAGAGAGAGTGATTGGCATTGGAATGGGCTGCCCAGGGAAGTGGTGTAGTCGCTGTCTCTGGAGGTATTCCAGAGCCTGGCTGAGGCACTTAGTGCCATGGTCAGGTTGATTGGGTAGTGCTGGGTGCTAGGTTGGACTGGATGAGCTTGGAGGTCTCTTCCAACCTGGCTGATTTTATGATTCAGCTTTGCCTGTCTCATCTCCCTGACTGTGAGCCTGCACAGATTCAGAGTCATCATGTGCATGGTTCCTCCTGCATCACCTTTATCAGGATGTGCAAGACTGCAAGCTGTCTTATTTCTTCAACCAAGAAGCCCCTATCAACATACAGCACACTTATACTTCTGCACAGTCCCTGTCACCATTTGTTGTTGTCTTTATTCCTAATCTCAGTCTTCCCCTCTGACATTTTGGAAGTATTTTTATATCTTTACATCCACCAAAGCTTTAAAGCTGAGCAACTGACACGTTTGCAGACAAACTGCTCCAAGGAAGCACACATGCATTTATTTTCTCCACTGCCTCCAGGTGATTAAGCTTAAGGCCAAATTCTTCTCCTGTGAGCAGAATCCAAGAAGCAGTATTTTGCCTTCAGGAGGAGTGGGAATCACTTTCTTGCTCTGTTAAAAGGTCCTGAGGTAGCAAGGCCACAGCTGCTATCACAATGCTAAGCTTGAGGCAGTGTGGTTACATAAATTACTTCTTATCCCTTTTGTGTTATGAGCAACAAATACATTTTTCCAACAAAACTCACTGGTTCCATCTTTTCCAGACCTCTGTGCACTTGCATGCATCAGTTATTGCACACTAAGCTGTCCTGGAAGGCTCTAGCCTCCAGGTGTTTGTGGGCTGGCAGTCTTACTGTGCCCTGAAGCTTTTGTGCCCTGAGCAGGGTAATTTCCCCACACACACACAAACTGACCACAAACCTTAACATAGGTGGTGGAGTCACCATCCCTGGAGCTGTTCAAGCAAAGCCTGGATGAGGCACTTAGTGCCATGGTCTGGTTGATTGCACAGGGCTGGGTGCTAGGTTGGACTGGATGAGCTTGGAGGTCTCTTCCATCCTGCTTGATTCTATGATTCTGTGACATCTGGCTTGGCAGATGGACGCAAAGCTCTACCACTTGAGATTCTCCCCCATGTCATTGCTAATGCGATTCCATGACCCTACTGTGTCATCACCACTGAGACAAATGCCTGCTCATAAAGAATGTGGCCACTTGCATTTTAACCTCTTCAATCATTAACTGACCATTAGCCACTTGAAACTTTAGAACTCCATTAAGAGCAATGCAGAAGGTGGGCACCATCAACCAGTACTTAAAGTAAGCTGTTGTGTAGTTTTAAGCCACTGCCTTCCCAGACCTCATGCCAGGACCCTGAACGGTTTCTCCACCAGAGGAGTTCAGTTGGCTGCCAACAGACAGCTTGCTGGTGGATGCTGTTGTGATGAGGAAGCTGAAGGAAGACCTCAGCTTCCAACCATGCAGCGAGCGTGGCAGCCATCAGTGCTTGGCTGTGTAATGCAGAACTCTGACCTGCAGATCTGATTTCTTCACTGACCAGATTGCTCTTGCTGATCTCTTACATCAGAATTGCAACCTTGCCTTCAGTGCAAGATGGATCTTCTTCTCTCTGGGATAAGCATTTCCAGGATGTTCTTAGGAATATAAAATTTAAGTATTTGCTGTCTTACTAATGTCATAGAATTAGAGAATCACAGAATCAGTCAGGGTTGAAAGGAACCACAAGGATCATCTAGTTCCAGCTCCCCTGCCATGGGCAAGGACACATCACACTAGATCAGGCTGCCCACAGCCTCATCCAGCCTGGCCTTAAACACCTCCAGGAATGAGGCTTCCACCACCTCCCTGGGCAACTGGTTTCAAGGTCTCACCACCCTCATGCTGAAGAACTTCTTCACAACATCCAGTGTGAATCTACCCCTTTCTAGCTTTGTTCCATTCCTCCCAGTCCTATCACTACCTGACAGCCTAAAAAGTCCCTCCTCAGCTTTCTTGCAGGCCCCTTAGGATACTGAAAGCTCACAATAGGGTCACCTCAGAGCTTTCTCCTCTCCAGACTGAAGAGCACCAACTCCCTCAGTCTCTCCTCATAGGAGAGTCTCTCATAGGAGAGACTCATAGGTCATCTTTGTGGCCCTTCTCTGGACGCCTTCCAGCACATCCATATCCTCCTTGTAATAGTGACCCCACAACTGGATGCAATATTCCAGGTGGAGTCCACCAGTGCAGAGTAGAGAGGGAAGATCACTTCCCTCACCCTACTGCCCACACTTCTCTTGCTGCAGCCCAAGCTCTGGTTGACTTTCTGGGCTGCAATAGCACACTGACAGCTCATATTGAGCTTCTTGTCATAGATTTCCTCATGTGGTAACCAGTCCCAGAAAGCAGAGGAGTGAATTCTTGCTAGACAGCTCTGCAGGGGTTTATTCAGCCAAGCCCCCAGCTAAGTGGACTTCAGATGGACAGTTTCCCATTCAAAGCTGCTGCTCACCCATTTGCCATGAGCCCTTCTGCTCCTCGTACAGGAACATTTAGCAAAGTTTGTTGGCACTGACATATTCACCATATTGCAGTTGGTGTCAATCTCACAAATAATTCAGTTATGCTTGCAGGGAATGGGTAATGGAATGGGCAAAAACCATATTCTCGTAGAGACACAAAGCTCAGCATCAAAATGCAGTTAGGGAGCGCAGGAAACAGCCGAGCTGCTCTCAGCACAGAGATCACAAAAGAACTAATTTGCCAGAATGCCATTCCAAGCCCATGACCACAGCATTAGCAATGCTGCAAGGGTATGGGCTGCACCTGAGCCCGACGCTCATTAACCTTCTGGGTTAATGCGCAGCTCACAAACACAAAGGGGCTATGTGTGTGCTGTAGGAGGGTGGAAGGGGGGCAGGGGAATGCAGGGGGAGGGAAGCAAGCATGAGGGAAGGAAAGGAGTGGGAATAACTCGAAGAAAAGACAGAGTCCTTTTGATTCTTCAGATGAACTGAGAATTGTTTTTCTCCCACACAGAGATGCAAAACAAGAGAAGTGAATGAAGGAAAGCATTCCAGAAGAGAAATTAATTCCTATAGCTATGGCTTGGAATCTTAAATGCATTTATATGAGCTATCAACCAGAGAATGCTCTGATAAGGACCCTGTGGAAATGTTTGATCTCAGATTTGCCTGGATTCCAGGCCTTGTCTTCTTTTCTCACCAATGACCAAAGCACAGTGGCCAGATGTTTCAATTGTATTGCCCAAGAAGCAGTTTTGAGTAGACTGGGTGAGAGTTCAGTGATTTTGTCTTCAGTCAGATGCAGCCACTTTGTTGTTGCTCTGCCACTGACCCTCCCTCGGTACAAAAATGGCTGATTCACAGACTCTGCTCCTCCTCCCCTGTATGTTACATCCACAGTAGATGATCAAATTCTCATTAACACAAGGGAGAGTACAGCCTGGCACCTGCAAAATGTTTTCAAATATGACTGCTTAATGTCTCTTGGCAATGCTGATTTGCAAGAGGAAGCCAAAGAGTGGTGCAGCCAAGGATGCATTGCAGGAGATCTCTATCCCCAGGCAATTTCACTTGGACACAAACAGACCTGGAAGGCAACTTCACTTTCCTCTGCTGCCCTGTGCCCCCTCCCATGTAAACCTCTTCAACACCCTTTTTTCTCATTCACTGCAGCCTTCCCTCAGCCTTTCCTTCTCAGCCTTTCATTTCTGTCTGCCAGATGGAGAGGCTGAGCCCTTCACAAAGCCAGTCTCAAGGACTACACGAATGAGGAGACTGCTTCTGCTTGTGGCTGCATTTAGAGAACAGAAATACTTCCTGAAATTCAGGTGATTCAGGTAGATGTGATCAACGACCAAGATTTTATCCCTTGGTTAAAGCTGAACCTGGCACAGTAATTATGAGTAACAAGCTTCTGATAGCTTTGTAGAGAGATCTTAATTGGTTATGGCCATTTTTACTTAACTAAGGCACACTGTGGGTGTTAAGCTGTCTGAATTCTTCTCCCCCTCTGTTGTACTCTGCTGAGACCCCACTTGGAATACTGTGTCCAGATGTGGATGTGCTGGAGTGTGTCCAGAGAAGGACCAGGAGGATGCTGAGAGGGCTGCAGCAGCTCTGCTGTGAGCACAGACTGAAAGAGTTGGGGCTGTGCAGGCTGGAGAAGAGGAGGCTGCAAGGTGACCTCCTTGTGTCCTTCCAGTATCTGAAAGGGGGCTCCAAAAAAGCTGGGGAGGGACTTTTCAGGATATCAGGGAGTGACAGCACTGGGGGGAATGGAGCAAAGCTGGAGGTGGGGAAATTCAGAGTGGATGTGAGGAGGAAGTTGTTCAGCCTGAAAGTGGTGAGAGGCTGGAGTGGGTTGCCCAGGGAGGTGGTTGAGGCCCCATGGCTGGAGGTGTTTAAGGCCAGGCTGGATGAGGCTGTGGGCAGGCTGCTCTAGGGTAGGGTGTCCCTCGACATGGCAGTGGGGTTGGAACTGGCTGATCCTTGTGGTCCCTTCCAATCCTGACTGATTCTATGTTTCTATGATTGTAAACTGCTGTCTAATATACCCTACTGTTCCTAACGTTTTGCATAGAGGCAGGGTTTATTTGCAGCTTCAACAGCCTCTTGTACCTTTACTTCCTGTTGTAATCAATGAGTGGAAGATGCTATTTGATCACTTTCCCTTCAAGGGATGGCAGCATTCACAGAAAGCAAGTGCTGCACTCTGCTATCAGTGCAGCTTTTATTCCACACCAGTTAATCTTGTGAAGCATCTCGGAGGTTTTGATCAGTCTAAAATACAGCACATTTGCTTGAAATAGGGCTTTGAAATGTTATCTATAACTTCTAAATGAGGTGGTAATACAAGCTTCTCCAGCTCTTTAATAATGAATGCAGTTATGCCATTTTATCTGCATAGGAATAAAGCAAATGAAATCAAAGCAGCAGAGATGTAACTCTCACATTTTCAAAGCTGCCAAGACAGCTCTGTGTGCATTCAGAGCTCTCTCCCTATCCATGCTTGCTGCAGAAATACAGCATGGGGTAGTGCAGTGCTCAAACATGAGTGCTTGCTGTTGCATTTGCTCAACTCACACTTGCTTAGAATCACAGATTCAGTCCTATTAGTGGGAACTGCAATGAAATAACCACTTCTCTGCCTTGAGCACAGAGAGGCATATTAGACTGGTAGCCCTGAAAGCCACTTGTTGCAGAAACCTGTTGAGCTTGCCACGGGAATGTGGTCAAGGTCCCACAGATCAATGTGATCAAGGCGATGCCACATGGACTCCAGATGATTCAATGGGAATTATGCCAGAGACCTTATTGATCTTTTTGGCTCTCAATATATGTCCTCAGGACACAAGGCACACACCTACACATTAGCATAATTAGTCAAGGACAGCCCACTCCATCAGCATAAACCATGCCTTGTTCTCCTCATTGATGAGGTGTCCATTGTCTGTCCTGTCTGAGATAAGGTAGCCAGCAGCTGGGGGGAACCAAGGTCAGCATCTGCCTCTTATTATCCTTCTTCACTTTGCATTCCCACAGCCAGTCATAGTCAGAATGGTCATAGAATCACAGAATCTGTCAGGGTTGGAAGGGACCACAAGGGTCAGCCAGTTCCAAGCCCCCTGCCCTCAGCAGGGACACCCTACCCTAGAGCAGCCTGCCCACAGCCTCATCCAGCCTGGCCTTAAACACCTCCAGCAATGGAGCCTCAACCACCTCCCTGGGCAACCCATTCCAAGCTCTCACCACTCTCAGTCTGAACAACTTCCTCCTCACCCCCACTCTGAATCTCCCCATCTCCAGCTCTGCTGCATTCCCCCAGTCCTGTCACTCCCTGATGTCCTGAAAAGTCCCTCCCCAGCTGATTTGCAGGCCCCCTTCAGATACTGAATAGCTCCCATTCAATTCAGAATCAGAAAGGTCAGTCCTGCAGCATCAGATCACTTCAACAATGATTCATGTCTTTGATCTTCTATTTTGTCATGCAATTAGTGTCAATCAAGCCTCCATGGCCCTCCCAGTTGCATACAAATCTATCCTGTGCTTTGCATAATGCATCTTGAATTTTATTCATTGTAACTTAGACATGCAAAGTCTAAACACCTCAGTTCTAAATATCTTGAATAGGTAGGCTCCAGCTTTGTGTCAAAAGATCATAGAATCATAGAATGGTTTAGGTTGGAAGGGACCTCAAAGCTCATCCAGTTCCAGCCCCCACCATAGGCAGGGACATCTCCCACTAGAACAGGTAGCTCAAGGCCTCATCCAACCTGGTCTTGAACACCTCCAGGGAGGGAGCAGCCACAACCTCCCTGGACAACCTGTGCCAGTGTCTCACCACCCTCACTGCAAACAACTTCTTCCTAACATCCATTTTAAATCTCTCTTCCAGTTTAATCCTATTCCTCCTTGTTCTGTCTTTACAAGACCTTGTCAATAGTCCCTCCCCAGCCTTCCTGTAACCCCTTTCAGATACTGTAAGGCTACTGCAAGGTCTCCTCAAAGACTTTTTGTCTCTGGGCTGCAGAGCCCCAACTTTTGTAACCAGTCCTGACAGCAGAGCTGCTGCAGCCCTTTGATCATCTTTGTGGCCTTCATGTGGACTGGCTCAAACAATTCCATGTCCTTCTTGTGTTAGAGGCTCCAGAACTGTAGACAGTACTCCAGGCAGGGATGTTTGTAGTTGGCAGAATATTCCTTTTGGTTCAGATATCTCTTTATTGTAGTCTAGAATGTGGAAATAAAAATGGCCTTATGGAAAGTGGAGCAGGGTACATTTAGAGTAGACATAAGAAGGGGTGTTTTACCCTGAGAGTGGTAAAACACTGAAGCAGGTTGCCCAGGGATGTGGTTGAGTCTCCATCCCTGGCTGGAGACATTCAAGATGAGATGTGATGTGCTCCTGGGCAGCCTGATCTGGTTGGAGGTGTCCTTGCTGACTGTAGGAGGGTTGGATAAGATGATCTTTGAGGGTCCCTGCCAACCCAATGCAATCTGTGAATCTCTGAATACGAAGTTCTGCTGCAGTGCACTGCTGGCATTGCACTGTTAAGCAGGCATCTAAACACAATTTGTTCCAAGCAAGTTAGTCTAAGTTACAAGTCAACTACATTTTTTTTCTCTGCCTTTTGTAAGGATGATAAAGGATGGCATAAGGTAATATTTCTGCAGGCTGAAAACCACTGCCTGAACAGTTTGGCATCATTAGCAACACCAGCACTATATTTCATATCCCTTGCTTCTCTCTTCTCTTTGAAGGATTGAGCTCTTTCATCCAAATGTATGTAAATAGCAATAAACAGCAGCCTGGATTTCTGCTCTGTGGACAGTGGGTGGAAGCTGAGGCATAGGAAGTTACACAGAGACATGAAGGAAAAAGTTTTCTCTGTGAGGGAACACTGGAACAGGCTGCTCAAGGATGGCTGTCAAGATGAAGGTGCCAGTCTCTCTTCAGTGGTGCCCAGTTGTAGGACAAGGATCACTTGGTACAAGCTGGAACACAGGAGGTTCCACCTCAACACAAGGAGGCACTTCTCTGCAGTGAGGATGACAGAGCCCTGGAACAGGCTGCTCAGGGGTGGCTGTCAAGATGAAGGTGCCAGTCTCTTTTCAGTAGTGCCCAGTCATAGGACAAGGACCAGTTGATACAAGCTGGAACAGAGGAGGTTCCACCTCAACACAAGGAGGCACTTCTCTGCAGTGAGGGTGACAGACACTGGAACAGGCTGCCCAGAGAGATTGTGGAGTCTCCTCCTCTGGAGATATTCCAAACCCTCCTGGCTGTATTCCTGTGCAGCCTGCCCTAGGTGATGCTGCTTGGGAGGTTGGACTCGATGCTTTCTGAAGATCCCCTCCAACCCCTAACATTCTGTGGTTCTGTGATTTTGTGACTTTGCTTTGATTTGATCTGGTCCTTGGTCTGGGCTCACTCTGTCTTTCCCACCACACCAACAAGCCAAATGGATGTTTCACCATCTGCTTCCACCAAGCCAGCTGTGCTGTTATGGGCACCCAAAATAGGCAGAGAGAAATGAGACAGAATTTCAGGCAGATCATAGAATCAACCAGGTTGGAAGAAACCTCCAAGGTAATCCAGTCCAACTTAGCACCCAGCCCTGTCCAATCAACTATATTGGATTTGCTTCTGAACTCGTAATGTGTCCAGAGTAAGGCAACAAAGCTGCTGAAAGACCTGGAACACAAACCCTATGAGGAGAGGCTGAGGGAGCTGGGGGTGTGCAGATTGGAGAAGAGGAGGCTCAGGGGTGGCCTAATCACTGCCTACAATTACCTGAAGGGAGGCTGTAGCCAGGTGGGGTTGGGCTCTTCTGCCAGGCAAGCAGCCACAGAACAAGGGGACACAGTCTCAAGTTGTGTCAGGGAAGGTCTGGGCTGGATGTTAGGAGGAAGTTATTGGCAGAGAGAGTGATTGGCATTAGAATGGGCTGCCCAGGGAGGTGGTGGAGTTGCTGTACCTGGAGATGTTGAAACAAAGCCTGGATGAGGCACTTAATGCCATGGTGTAGTTGATTGGCCAGGGCTGGGTGCTAGATTGGACTGGATGATCCTGGAGGTCTCTTCCAAGCTGGTTGATTCTATGGTTCTATGAACAGTTCATGCCTTAGCCACCTGAGGCATGTACAGATGTGCATGCATGTGTGTGCCACGCAGCAGCCAACTGCAAAACCACACAACTATACTGGAGGGATGAGAGATGCTTTCCTTTTTGTTACTGACATGAAAGCTTTGCTTTCAGAAAGCTGCTAGCTGCAGCACCAGAAGCTTTGTGTTCTTATTAGCTCATCTAAGAGATATTTATATGTTTATACTCCTCGTGGAGAACGCCGCCGAAAAACATCCAGATGAAATATCAGTCCTTGGCAGATACTCGTTTGAATAGGTCTGGTTTTGGCTGCTTGGCTTTTTAACAAATCAGTCTATTCCTCAAGGAATGCAAACTTCCATGTGAGAATTGCCATTTTGCTGAGAGCTTTGTTCTCCAACGGGGGAAAAACAAAACCGATAACAAAGGCTCGTTCATCCTCAACTTCAAAATGAGCTCCATAATAGTCCCAAATCCCACAGCTGGAGTATGAAAATGTAGTAGGGCTCCCAAGGGAGGCTCTGCTTCCCCTCTACTCTGCCCTGCTGAGACCTCATCTTGAATGCTGCCTTCAGTTTTGGGCTTCCCAGTGTAAGAGGGACAGGGATCTGCTGGAGAGGATCCAATGAAGGGCTATAAGGATGATGAGGGGACTGGAGCACTGCCTCATGAGGAGAGGCTGAGGGATCTGGGACTGTTTAGTCTGAAGAAGAGAAGACTGAGAGGGGATTTAATAAATGTTTATAAACATCTGAGGACTGGGGGTCAGGAAGAGCAGGACAGGCTCTGCTCACTGCTGCCTGGGATAGGACAAGGAGCAATGGGTGTAAGTTGCAGCACAGGAGGTTCTGCCTCAACACAAAGGGGAACTTCTTTACTGTAAGGGACACAGAGCACTGGAACAGGCTGCCCAGAGAGGTTGTGGAATCTCCTTCTCTGGAGCCTTTCCAGGCCTGTCTGGATGTGTTCCTCTGTGATCTGTGTTAGATAGGATTGTCCTGCTCTGGCAGGGGGGTTGGACTCGATGATCTCCCTGGGTCCCTTCCAACCCCTAACATCCTGTGGGCCTGTGAACTCCTCTCTGATAATCTTTGAGTTCCTGTGAGGTTTACCTAATGTCAATCAATGTCTTGAGGATTCATAAAATACTTCAAATGCCTTTTATTCAAAAAAACTAAAGTCCTAGTTTACTAAGCCTATCCTCCAGCCTTTGCTAAGGCTTGGTTCTTATTTTTTGTGTTAAAAGCTTGCTGTTGATTATGTTGTGAATTAGAAGCTGGATGGGGCACTTAGTGCCATGGTCTAGTTGACTGGATAGGGCTGGGTGCTAGGTTGGGCTGGATGAGCTTGGAGGTCTCTTCCAACCTGCTTGATTCTATGATTCTGTGTGGCATAACTAAACAGTAGTAAATTTAGTAAGGCAGAGAGAGTGATTGGCATTGGAATGGGCTGCCCAGGGAGGTGGTGGAGTCACCATCCCTGGAGGCATTCAAGAAAAGCCTGGCTGAGGCACTTAGTGCCATGGTCTGGTAGATCAGATAGGGCTGGGTGCTAGGTTGGGCTGGCTGAGCTTGGAGGTCTCTTCCAACCTGCTTGATTCTATGATTCTACAATAATCTGCCTGCCAGTTTCCTGTTCATTGCTACATGAGTAAGTTCTTTTCCTTCCTTTTTTTAATCTGTGTAAATTGGCAGCTTAAACATTCCTTCAGCAAAGGGTAGCTCTAACTTACACTTCATCAGATTCAAAACCACTGATAGCTTGAAGGTAGGCTTTTTACCAGCGAGTTGATGTCAGAACTTGATGTTGGATGTCAAAGACGTTTATGGAGTGGATGCCTTTGATCAGCTCCTTTAAAAAATAGCTGCATGAAGTGAAAAGAATTAGTTTAATTATTGTGTTTATTTTTTTTCCCTCCTAAGGGAACAGCTTTTATTTACTTCTCTCTCTTTGTTGTAGCGAGCAGTGACAATTCATTTACAGGGTAAGATAAGCCTGGCTGGAGCATAAAGCATCTGGTAGCTGTAGACTCCAAAAAACAAATGGATCAGCAACTAAATAATGCTGCAGCCCAGAAAAGAAAATAAAAAACAAAGTACTAATTTGTTAATTTGGTAGGAGAAATTTCAAATTAGGTGGAGTCTCTTTCTCAGTTGACTAAAATAGCTCTGAAGAACTGGAAAGCCTTACCTATTATCAGCTTGATCTAAAATGCAATCAAGTTAATAGATGCTTTTATGTGGATCTGTGGAGGATAGAGATCTAACTGATGTCAGGAGCTGAAATACTGCCCAGTGTCTTGTTTCAGCAGTCCATCTCCATTCAGCAAGTCATTTAATCATGTACTTAGCTCTGGAATGAGGTGGGATTTATATGTGCCTGAGTACTTGGCTGAATGGGGACAGAAACTAGCAACATGCATAGTAGCTACTATCTAATGCCTGTGGATTGATCTGATACTTAGAATCACAGAATCATAGAATCAAGCAGGTTGGAAGAGACCTCCAGGATCATCCAGTCCAACCTAGCACCCAGCTCTATACAGTCAACCAGACCATGGCACTAAGTGCCTCATCCAGGCTTTTCCTGAACACCTCCAGTGACAGCAACTCCACTACCTCCCTGGGCAGCCCATTCCAATGCCAATCACTCTCTCTGACAACAGCTTCCTCCTAACATCCAGCCTAGACCTCCCCTGGCAGAACTTGAGACTCTGTCCCCTTGTTCTGTTGCTGGTTGCCTGGCAGAAGAGACCAACCCCACCTGGCTGCAGCCTCCCTTCAGGTAGCTGCAGACAGCAATGAGCTCTGCCCTGAGCCTCCTCTGCTGCAGGCTGCACACCCCCAGCTCCCTCAGCCTCTCCTCACAGGGCTGTGCTCCAGGCCTTTCACCATTCTTGGTGCCCTTCTCTGGACACCTTCCAGCACCTCTACATCTCTCTTGAATTGAGGGCCCCATAACTGGACACAGTACTCAAGGTGTGGCCTGACCAGTGTTGAGTACCTGGGAAGAATAACCTCCCTTGTCCTACTGGCCACACTGCTCCTGATCCAGGCCAGGATGCCACTGGCTCTCTTGGCCACCTGGGCACACTGCTGGCTCATCTTCAGCCTACTATCTACCAGTACCCCCAGGTCTCTTCCTTCCTGGCTGCTCTCCAGCCACTCTGTCCCCAGCCTGTAGCACTGCTTGGGGGCCAGTTGTTGGTGAGTTACTATTATCCAGGAGGGATGATTATGTACACTGTGTATCAGAAGGCATGTCCGTGGAGCATATCAGCTTGGAAGGGATTATAGACAACTAATATAGGAAAGAGATTCTTTTTGGCTATTATTACCATCTCCTGTGTTTTGCTTTACAGATCAGGAGAGTGGGACACCCAAATGTTTAATTCACTGAGGTTGGCTTGCAATGAGTTAATGTGTGCTTTGAGGGTTGAATTTAAAGGGTTACAGTTTCCTCACTGAAGTCTTGCCTGGTAAGGTCAGAAATGCTTTGGGAAGTTTCTGCCATTGCAATATCCTGGATATTTTATTTTAAGTTCCAGGGTTTGGGGAGTTCTTTCCCCCAGAAGGATCACAAAAGCTTTGATTGACGTAAGCTAGCAAAGCATCAAGAGCACCTTGGAGGAAAAGATTTAAAGAAGAGCAAAGCAGCAATAAAGATAATTTATTGTGAGCAGATTCTTTTTGGACACAACAGCAACAGAGGGAGGGGAAAGGCTGCAATGAGATTTTGATTCACTCTCAATACCATCAGGAACACCTACAGTCGCCAGATGTTTCATTTAAGGATCCTTCATTTACTGGTCTGTCTAATGACACCAGAGGTCTAAAATCTGGTAGATTCTATAATTCTATGATTCTATGAATGCAGAGGGAGAAAAAAGAGATCTCTGTTAATGTTAAAATATCTCATAATTCACAGAATCATAGAATCAAGCAGGTTGGAAGAGACCTCCAAGATCATCCAGTCCAACCTATCCCCCAGCCCTAGCCAGTCAACCAGACCATGGCACTAAGTGCCTCATCCAGGCTTTGCTTCAACACCTCCAGGGATGGTGCCTCCACCACCTCCCTGGGCAGTCCATTCCAATGCCAATTGCTCTCTCTGACAACAACTTCCTCCTCACATCCAGCCTAGACCTCCCCTGGCACAACTGGAGACTGTGTCCCCTTGTTCTGTTGCTGGTTGCCTGGCGGAAGAGACCAACCCCCACCTGGCTACAGCCTCCCTTCAGGTAGCTGTAGGCATCAATGAGGTCCCCCCTGAGCCTCCTCTTCTGCAGGCTGCACACCCCCAGCTCCCTCAGCCTCTCCTCACAGGGTCTGTGCTCCAGGCCCCTCACCAGCTTCATTGCCCTTCTCTGGACGCGTTCCAGTACCAAAACATCTCTCTCGAATTGAGAGGCTCAGCTTTTGTTTGTCTCACAGAAACTTCAATTTCCTTCTTAAGATACAAAGGACAAAAACAGAAAACAAAATGCAAAGCAAAGAAAGAAACAAAAACCCAAACAAAAAACTTCCTAAACTGCCATACCCACAAACACCAACTCCACTCCTCCACTCCTAAAAAACCCCAAACCAACCAATACAAAAAACCTCCCCCCCCCAAAAAAAAAAACAACCAACAAACCAAAACACAACCAAAAACCAAACCTCAAAACAACCAAACCCAAAAACTAGGGAAGGAGGAAATATCAGCATAGGCATAACCTTGCTTTTCCTTGAAATTCAATTCTGTTCAACCCAAATCCTCAGATTACCTTGGCAGCTATCACCATCTTACCAACCCAATCCTGTTTGCTCCACTCCTCATTATGTTTTTGCTTTCTTAGAAATCAGATTATTCAGATGCTCCCTTCAAACCATTCAATCAATCTAAGCATGTATTAAAACATCTCCCTCAAAATGCTCTTCTCCTGATGTGTTTCTTTAGAAGGATGAAATCCAAGTGTGACAAGGAATAAAGCTCTCTGATGTAAGGATCTGGTCCTGTGGACAGATCCCCACTGGGCAGATGGTTATTTTAATAGTCTGGCCTAATTTCTTAGTAGTGATCCAGGGATAGCATAAAGCTCTCCAGGGGAACTGGTCTGTTGCATTGAAGTGACAGGAAAGAACACACCAGATATCACAGTATCACAGTATCACAGTATCACCAAGGTTGGAAGAGA
Source organism: Pogoniulus pusillus (assembly GCF_015220805.1). Lineage (NCBI taxonomy): Eukaryota > Metazoa > Chordata > Aves > Piciformes > Lybiidae > Pogoniulus > Pogoniulus pusillus. Next base: position 37,642,475 of record NC_087273.1, on the reverse strand, counting down.
CCTCACAGATCATCAAGTCCAACCCTTTACCACAGTGCCCAAGGCTAGACCATGGCACCAAGTGCCACATCCAACCTTGCCTTGAACTGCCCCAGGGACGACGACTCCACCACCTCCCCAGGCAGCCCATTCCAGTGCCTAATGACTCTCTCAGTGAAGAACTTTCTCCTCACCTCGAGCCGAAATTTCCCCTGGCGCAGCCTGAGGCTGTGTCCTCTTGTTCTGGAGCTGGCCACCTGAGAGAAGAGAGCAACCTCCTCCTGGCCACAACCGCCCCTCAGGTAGTTGTAGACAGCAATAAGGTCACCCCTGAGCCTCCTCTTCTCCAGGCTAAACAACCCCAGCTCCCTAAGCCTCTCCTCGTAGGGCTTGTGCTCAAGGCCTCTCACCAGCCTCGTCGCCCTTCTCTGGACACGCTCAAGCATCTCAGTGTCCTTCCTAAACTGGGGGGCCCAGAACTGAACGCAGTACTCGAGGTGTGGTCTGACCAGTGCAGAGTACAGGGGCAGAATGACCTCCCTGCTCCTGCTGACCACACCACTCCTGATACAAGCCAGGATGCCACTGGCTCTCTTGGCCACCTGGGCACACTGCTGGCTCATGTTCAGGCGGGTATCAATCAGTACCCCCAGATCCCTCTCTGTCTGGCTGCTCTCCAGCCACTCCGACCCCAGCCTGTATCTCTGCATGGGGTTGTTGTGGCCAAAGTGCAGCACCCTGCACTTTGAGCTATTGAACCCCATCCCATTGGCCTCTGCCCATCTGTGCAGGCGGTCAAGGTCCCGCTGCAGAGCCCTTCTGCCCTCCAGCTCAGTCACATCTGCCCCCAGCTTAGTGTCATCTGCAAACTTGCTGATGACTGACTCGATGCCCTCATCCAGATGACTGACTCGATGCCCTCATCCAGATCATCTATGAAGATGTTAAAGAGGATGGGGCCCAGCACTGATCCCTGAGGGACACCACTAGTGACTGGCCGCCAGCTGGATGTGGCACCATTCACCACCACTCTCTGGGTCCGGCCCTCCAGCCAGTTCCTAACCCAGCACAGAGTGTTACCATCCAAGCCGCGGGTTGACAGCTTAGCCAGCAGTTTGCTGTGGGGGACAGTGTCAAAGGCCTTGCTGAAGTCCAGATAGACCACATCCACAGGCCTCCCCACATCCACCAAGCGGGTCACCTGATCATAGAACAGCAACATTTGTTGGTCTGAATTCAGCCTTAACTGGAGATTAGGAAGGGTTTTTTTCACAGCCAGAGTGGTCAGGCATTGGAATGTGCTGCTTGAGGCAGGTGGTGGAGTCACCAACCCTGGATATGTTTAAAAGTCATTTAGATGTGGTGCTTGGGGATAAGGTTTAGGGGTGAACCAACCCTGGTTGTGTTTAAAGGCTGTTTAGATGTGGTGCTTGGGGAGAAGGTTTAGGGGTGAACCAACCCTGGTTGTGTTTAAAGGTTGTTTAGATGTGGTGCTTGGGGATAAGGTTTAGGGGTGAACCAACCCTGGTTGTGTTTAAAGGTTGTTTAGATGTGGTGCTTGGGGATAAGGTTTAGGGGTGAACCAACCCTGGATGTGTTTAAAGGTCATTTAGATGTGGTGCTTGGGGCTAAGGTTTAGGGGTGAACCAACCCTGGATGTGTTTAAAGGTCGTTTAGATGTGGTGCTTGGGGCTAAGGTTTAGGGGTGAACCAAGCCTGATTGTGTTTAAAGGATATTTAGATGTGGTGCTTGGGGACAAGGTTTAGGGGTGAACTTTGTAGAACAGGGATATTGGTTGGACTTGGTGAGGGTCTTTTGCAACATGAGTGCTTCTTGATTAACAAAGCCTACAAACATCTATTGTCACAATGGTGAAGGTTTTGAGGAGGGAAAGGCCTATTACAGCTGACCTGTCATATGATGTCAGGCCAAAGTACCCATCTTCAGGAGCTGAAAAAAGGTTTCAGGGAGTGTTTTTGTATGGCTGCTGAGGTGGTGCAGAGTTATTCCTGCTTTCCTTTGCATTTTCTAGCTTTTGTTTCTCTCTTCTCTTAAACCTGTCTGATTTCCAGAGAAGGGCAGTGAAGCTGGTGAAGGGTCTGGAGAACAAGTCTTATGAGGAGTGGCTGAGTCAGCTGGGATTGTTTAGTTTGGAGAAGAGGCAGCAGAGGGGAGATCTCACTGCTCTCTATGAATGCCTGAAATGAGACTGGAGTGAGGTGAGGGCAGGTCCTTCCTCCCAAGCAGCTAGCCACAAGACAAAGTGGCTTCAAGGTGCACCAGGGGAGGCTTAGGCTGGATATTAGGAAAAAACCCTTTCTGGAGAGTAGCCAGACATTGTAAAAAGGTTGCTCAGAGCAGTGGTGGAGTCACCACTCCTGGAGGTGTTCAGAAAATGTGGAGACATGGCACTCTGGGACACGGACCTTATCCCAGACTTTGCTTATGTTCAAGGTGAGTTTGGAATATCAGCCAGGGGGTTAGAAAGCAGAAGGATTAGTTACACAGACAGCAGGGTAGGGAGCCAGAGACACACAGCAACTGTATCATCTGTGTTTGTGTTCTTGTTCTTACCCATCTCAGCAAGCCTCTGAGTGCAGCAGACATCACCTTTGTTTCCTTTGCACAGCCTAGAATCTAATTCCTCTCACTAAAATATCCTAGTTAGCCTCAAAACTAGCACACGACCTCCCTCCAACCTCCCTTCAGGTACTTGGAGAGAGCAATGAGGTCTTCTCTCAGCTTATTCTTCTCCAGGTTGAGCAATCTCAGCTCATCAGCTCCTGACACCACTAGGGGAAGATCAGTTAACAAACCTATAGCCTTTCTACTTCTTGAAGGGGAAGAAATGGTCCCCATGAGCTGGTCTGGAAGAAATGGTCCCCATGAGCTGGTCTGCATGCAGAAGAGACTGTGCTCATGACAGCTGTTTCAGTGTCTCATGAACAGCCTCTCACCCAGCCAGCTCTACCTTTCCCTAGCTGTACTCCCAGACACAAGTGCTTTATAAAGCTGCACATGGATAAATTACAAGTGTGATGTGATGTGAATATTTAATAGTTCTTTGGAGTGAATATCTGGATGGGTTTGGGTTTTTTAAAGCAATTTTCTCACCATATACCCAAATCTATTCATGTCCTCACACGTTTAGCTCATGTGCAAGGCCCCTGAAAAAGTGCAGTCATGCTACAAAAGCAGAAATAAAATCAAGTAACCAATGTCAAAGATAAAGATGTGCTCACCCAGGACATGCCAAACTAAATGCCATTGTGTGCCTTATTTTTCTCTGCCCAATCTTTTCAAGCATTCCCTGTCAAAACATAACTTGAATCAATTATGTGCCCCATAGATACTTGGGTGTTTCTCTTACCATGGGGAACAAAAGCAAGTGGCCTGCATGATGGATTTTCTGTTGATACTATAACCCATTCCTTAGCCATTGGACCCCATCATTTGAATTAATTATGGGGTGTATGTGCCCCATAGATACTGGGATTCTTCTCTTACCATGGGGAACAAAAGCAAGTGGCCTGCATGATGTATTTTCTACTATAACACGTTCATTAGCCATTGGACCCCATCATTTGAATCAATTATGGGGTGTATGTGCCCCATAGATACTTGGGTGTTTCTCTTACCATGGGGAACAAAAGCAAGTGGCCTGCATGATGTATTTTCTGTTGATACTATAACCCCTTCATTAGCCATTGGACCCCATACTTTGAATCAATTATGGGGTGTATGTGCCCCATAGATACTGGGATTCTTCTCTTACCATGGGGAACAAATGCAAGTGGCCTGCCTGATGTATTTTCTGTTAATACTATAACCCATTCATTAGCCATGGGAGGTCTTTCCAATGTCTAGCTATAATTTAGTCTTGCCAGCTTGAGACTTCTTCTTCTTCTTTGTCATTTCTCTCTCTACATATTATTGTGGTTTGATATATATAGCATTGCTCCCTATGTGGTCGTGGTGCTTCAAGGAATTCAGCAGAGTCCAACTAAAAGGCAAGAAGCTTCAATTCTTTGTGAAAGAGGAAACTCTTGAGTGCTGGCTCAAGAGAAAGAAATGAATAGCAGCAGGATTCCCCTTGGGTGCAGATTTTCAGGCAGAGGTCACAAATTATGTTATCTACAGAGGCAATGAATAGAAAACCTCAGTGAGGGCAATGTGAGTTGCAAACCTGCAGCCTGCTACCAAACTCTATCCTCTGTATGGCAGTAATCAGAAATGAGAAGTGAAAAATTCCATCAAAATACAGATGATTAATGAAAAACAGCAGTGGGGAACATAACCAACATCCCCAAATATCAGAGGTGCTGAGTAGGATGAATGGTTTGATCTGAAGGCAAATTTCATTTGAGACTATCATGTAGAATCATAAAATCAACCAGGTTGGAAGAAACCTCCAAGCTCATCCAGTCCAACCTAGCACCCAGCCCTATCCAGTAAACCAGACCATGGCACTAAGTGCCTCATCCAGTCCTTTTTTGAACACCTCCAGGCATGGCAACTCCACCACCTCCCTGGGCAGCCCATTCCAATGCCAATCACTCTCTCTGCCAACAACTTCCTCCTAATATCCAGCCTAGACCTCCCCTGGCACAGCTTGAGACTGTGTCCCCTTGTTCTGTTGCTGGTTGTCTGGCAGCAGAGCCCAACCCCACCTGGCTGCAGCCTCCCTTCAGGTAGTTGTAGACAGCAATGAGGTCACCCCTGAGCCTCCTCTGCTGCAGGCTGCACACCCCCAGCTCCCTCAGCCTCTCCTCACAGGGCTCTGCTCCAGGCCCCTCCCCAGCCTTGCTGCCCTTCTCTCAACACCTTCCAGCACCTCAACATCTCTCTTGAATCGAGGAGCCCAGAACTGGATATAGTATTAAAGATGTGGCCTTGAATGCAGGCATACATTCAGTAAGCAGACATTGAACACAGTATTTTGGCTTTCCACAGTATCAGTCTGCTTGTTAGGCTTTGTGTCTGGCTATCCTCTTTGCAGTGAAGTGAGCTGCTGCTAAAAGCTACAGGGTTGCATTTTAAAACTGGTTTAGAACACTGCTTTCCCAATAGGTTCTCTTAACTTAAAATTCATCTTCCAACAATTTCATTCCACGACCTTCAGCTCAAAAGTAAATGTAGAATTCAGTCAGCACCAGCAGTGAACCCACAGGTTTGGAGGAGAGGAGGTCAGATCTGGTTTTTCCTGTGATGCATAGAAGCTCTGTCATATGACCTGACAGACCACATCCTGGATGCATTTCTTTGTGTGAACCCTGACCTGCCTTTTTGCCTCATTCCTGCCTTTTAGCCTCATTCCTGCCTTTAGCATAGAAGGATTTTTTTCCCCTCCTGTTCTGTTTTAATGCTAAATTGTAAAAGTCTCCTGTTTTCAGATGCTGGTTTTAGTGGGATCTGGGTCAGACAGAGTGGCTTTCATGCCACCAGTACAAAGATAAAAATAATCATTAATTATAGCTTTAATGAAAACATTTATTTGATGTGCAAAGCTTGGCAAGATGCTATGCTGTGAAGCACTTTTAAGTTTCTGTTATCTATTTTGATCTCTGTTAAGCCTATATCATTATCTACACAAGTGATGCTCCTAGAGCAGCATTTTAAAGCCTTGTTTGCTAAGACAAGGTTAGGAAATTGTGCATACCCACAATATGGTCACCTCTTCTCCTTTGGTTTGGGAAAAACACAAAGCTGTGCTAAGTGTTCTCTGCTAATCAACACAACAAACCAGAAAACTCTTCCTAAGAGAGATGAAGACAAATAAGTCATGACCATTTGTCATGACAGCAGAATAACACAACACAATCCATATGTTTGATATGTTAAGCAGGATCTCTTAAAGGTGTTTGCATCTTAAAGATGTTTGCAGATGGCACCAAGCTAGGAGCAGATGTGGAGAGGTTGCAGCCCTGCAGAGGGACCTGGCCAGGCTGGATGGGTGGGCAGAGGCCAATGGGATGAGATTGAACAAGGCCAAGTGCAGGGTTCTGCACTTTGGCCACAACAACCCCAAGCAGCACTGCAGGCTGGGGACAGAGTGGCTGAGAGCAGCCTGGAAGAAAGGGACCTGGGGGTGCTGGCAGAGAGGAGCTGAAGAGGAGGCAGCAGTGCCCAGGTGGGCAGCAGAGGCAATGGCATCCTAGCCTGGCTCAGGAGCAGTGTGGACAGCAGAACAAGGGAGGTTATTCTTGACCTGTACTCAGCACTGCTCAGGCCACACCTTAAGTGCTGTGTCCAGTTCTGGGCTCCTCAATTCAGCAGAGATGTTGCAGTACTGGAAGGTGTCCACAGGAGGGCGACAAAGCTGTGAGGGGCCTGGAGCAGAGCCCTGTGAGGAGAGGCTGAGGGAGCTGGGGGGGTGCAGCCTGCAGCAGAGGAGGCTCAGGGCAGAGCTGATTGATGTCTACTACTACCTGAAGGGAGGCTGTAGCCAGGTGGGGGTCGCTCTCTTCTCCCAGGCAAGCAGCAATAGAACAAGGGGACACAGTCTCAAGTTGTGGCAGGGGAGGTCCAGGCTGGATGTTAGGAGGAAGCTGTTGGCAGAGAGAGTGATTGGCATTGGAATGGGCTGCCCAGGGAGGTGGTGGAGTCACTGTCCCTGAAGGTGTTGAATCCAAGTCTGGATGAGGCACTTAGTGCCATAGTGTAGATGACTGGACAGGGCTGGGTGCTAGGTTGGACTGGATGATCTTGGAGGTCTCTTCCAACCTGGCTGATTCTATGATTCCATTGTTCTATGATTGTATCTGTTTTTTGCATGGCCTGAAGCATTCTCTGCTCATTTCAGCAACATATCTTGACTAAACATGAAATCCTAACTCGAAGACTTTTTTCCTCACTCAAAATTTCTCAACCTGAGTATTCTACTCCAGCTCAGGTTCTGATGAATCCAGGCTGCTCAATCCAATATAAAGCAGTAGCTTTGTATTATGCAGCAGCCAGTGAATACCAATACTTGGCAAATGTGTCTGACCAGCTTCTCAGAAAGGTGAAGTGCTCTGATAAGTTTCTCAGAGTGTTTCCAGGAAACAGTGATTTTCTTGATTGCATGAATCTTTTATGTCATTCCTTTCTGTTTGTCCAGGAGAGAGGATGAGGTTTCTCTTTTTGTGACTTTAGAATAAGCACTTGGCTAATCATGAATAAAAAGAATCCTGCTTAGGTAGGTAGGTAGTGGGAGTGGGTATTTCACAGTTAAAAAAGTCTTCCCTCCCCCTCTTTGCCGTAGTTTTATGATACTGAAGAAGTGGACAGGCTGCCCTTGCCAATGTGAAGTTTTCTGGTTAGCATTTTCTCTCTGCTTGACATGCAGAGAGCTTCAGGGAGCTCTAATTTAAGTGGCTATCCATTTTAAATACTTTGGGGATGAGATTATTGCCTGGCTTTGAAGGTGCCTGCAATTTACATTGTTCAGCTGCACCACTCCAGTGTTGGGACAAATGATGAACATAGACCACTCTCACCCAAAGCCCCTGCAGGGCTTTGTAACAAGCTGTGCAGAGATGAGTCACTCACAAATGTTTCCTCAGGTTTATATTTCCAGTGCGTGGCACAATTCTGAGCCAGTCCTGCTCTGGCAGGGGGGCTGGACTCAAAGATCTCCAGAGGTCTCTGCCAACCCCTAACCTCCTGTGATCCTGTAATCTTATCAACTCCAGCCCTCTGGTCTGATACCATATCCTGCTCCATCCCTTTTGAATGCAGCTGTTGCATGCAGCAGTGCTGCAGCTGTGGCAGACATCCAGGAGATAAGCTTACTAAAAGATCCCCTTCTTGAATCCTGGTCACACACAGTCTAACTAAAAAATAGGAACAAAGAAAGGGGAAAAATAACAATAAAAAGGAAATGAAAGCTGATTGTAATCTTAATTTGGTGAAAAAGAAACAATTTGGGAAGTGCCAGGAGGCTGGAGCCAGGTTCTGTTCGGTGATGCCTGATAGCAGGACGAGGGTCAATGGGTGGAAGTTGAGGCATTGGAAATTTCATGGCACCATGAGGATTTATTTTCCCTGTGAAGGTGACAGAACACTGGAACAGGCTGCCCAGGGGGGTTGTGGAGTCTCCCTCTCTGGAAATATTCAAGATTCACTTTGGACATGTTCCTGTGTGGTCTGGTATAGATGACCCTGCTCTGGCAGGGGACTTGGACTGGATGAGGTTTTGAGGTCCCTTCCAGCCCCTGCCATTCTGTGATTCTACTTCTGTGACTTGGAATTTATACAGCAATATTTCATTAATAGTTTAAAACTGGATCCATGGATAAAGAGCTTGCAGAGAGGAGTCCTGAATGTTCCTTTTTGCATCAAAGGTGCCTGCAAATTTACTAAGCAATCCTGGTTACAAGAACTCTGATACAGCAGGAGTGGATAGGAGAGGGGAACAGGCACCCACTGACAGAGCTGTTGGGTCACCTCCAGGGAAGGTCTGGAAAGAGATGAGCCCTTACTGAGTGGGAGAAAAAAAGCAGCATCTGCCAGGATGAACAAGAAAGGCTTCTTTTAATCCAAGATTAAAAACTTTCTCATGGCTCTCTGACAACCCTTACTAAGGTGGTAGTCAGCTGAGCTCAGCTCTAATTCTCTTTAATGGCTAATTTGTCTGTAATTTTTGCAAGCCTCACTTCCATTCCCTTCAGACACAAGCCTCCCTGAGAAGCATTACTTTCCAATCACCCTGCTTTTATGAACAACTTGAAAACCTCTTCTTAATAACCAAATTATCCCAACATTTCCTCACTCCCCCCACCTAAATGATGTACTTCTATAAGTAAAATTACCAATAGCTCCTGCTGCTACACACAGAATAAAGCAAGAATATGGGGGAAAAAAAAGGAAAAGAAAGAAATGAGAAGAAAAAAGTCTCTGCTGGATGTAAACCTGCATCCACAGTCCCTCCTGTCTTGTTGTTCTGAGTACAGCCAAGTTAGGCAGTGCCTGTTGCTAACAGCAGCCCAGCTGAGTTCGAGCTTCCCCTGCCTCCTATTCCCTCTCCCCATTTCAATCGCATCTAATAGCATTTTTTTTTGGCCCATAACCATTACTGCTGCAGGTAATCCAATTTCTTCTATGCAATGCAATTATCACTGGAGGAAACAAGAGGGGAAAGGTACCCTTCTATCTAATTTTCTGTGACTTCCTCATCCAGAGCTTCTACCTTCCCACCCCCTAAGCACAAAGCTCTGCATCTTATTTTGCGCCACCATACTGGTCACAGGGCACCAAAAAATGCCTGTTTCTTGGGTTTTTTCATACCCCTTTCTTCTGTAAGCATGGTTTATGAATCACAGCAGAGCTGCTAACAGCATGTGATTGACAGTCTTGCTTGATAGACAAGCTGGGATCCTTTCAGCCTTTTACTAATAAGCTCATTAGGATAGAAAGGCTGAAAAGCCTTTCTAGGATGTGGCAGTGAAGCTCGGCAAATTCAGCGCGTGTCTGACCACTCAGGCTTTAGGGAATCAATCTTTCTTCAATCAAAAACTTTCCCAGGTCCTGCTGAATGTCTTCTGAAGGTTACCATGTTGGGGCTTGCTTTATTGTTATTTTCTCCTCTCTTTTGGGGCAATGCAGTGTGCTACGCTGAAGCTAGCTGGAGTATTTTGGTGAGAAGAGTGAGATTCTAGGCTGTGAAAAGGAAACAGTGGTGATGGCTACTGCACTCAGAGGCTTGCTGAGATGTAGAAACACAAGAACACAAACACAGGTCACACAGTTTCTGTGTGTCTCTGGCTGCTTGCACTTTTCTCCCTAACCTGCTGTCTGTGTAGCTAATCCTTCTGCTTTCTAACCCCCCCTGGATGATTCTCCAAACACACCTTGAACAAAAGGCAAAGTCTAGGATAAGGTAGAGAGGTGGAAAGGAATCATAGAATCATAGAATCAACCAGGATGGAAGAGACCTCCAAGATCATCCAGAACAACTTAGCACCCAGCCCTACCCAATCAGCTAGACCATGGCACTAAGTGTCCCATCCAGTCTCTTCTTGAACATCTCCAGGGACAGCGACTCCACCACCTCCCTGGGCAGCCCATTCCAATGGCAAAGTTGTTAGCCCCTGCTGGGGACTCAGGTTTCTGGGAGGGTTGTTGTGTTTCTGTATTGCTTTTTAACTTGCATATTTCAGTCTATAGATGTGGATATTGTAAGCTAAGCTGTAAAGAGAAAGCTTCATTCTTAATGTCCAGCTCAGCTGAGTCTAGCCTGGGTGTTTTCATAAGAGTGAGAGGGGTGGGTAACACCCAAACCATCACATATAGACTCCTCTGCCAACCAAAAAAAAACCCTCCCAGAGTAATAGAGGTGAAGGTAAAAATGGGTCTGAATTTTTCTATTATTTTTTTTTTCTTTTCCAAGTTCAGTTTTTGAAAACCTTTTGAAAGACTTTTTGCTATTTCTCAAGGTGTGACCTTATTTTGGATGAACTTTTCAACAGGCATTAATTTTAAGAAAACCCTTAAGATACCTACAGCCTATTGACATTGGCATTTAGACTGAGGTTTCCAAAATGCAAATGGAAAACCAGCTGGAGAATGACTGAATAAGCTGCTTTGTAGTTCCTCTTCCTATACTGCTTCTGCTCAGACAATTATACAAATCCCATTTGACACACGAGCACACTTAGAGCCCTTAAAACTAACTTGGAATGAAAGAAACCTCTACAAAGCAGCACTGAGATAATAAACACTTCTGAAGAATTCTGATTGTCAAGAAGAAAAATAAATCACCAGAGCAATACTACAATAAATATCTTAAATCACAAAATCATAGAATCACAGAATCAGCCAGGTTGGAAGAAACCTCCAGCATCATCCAGTCCAAGCTAGCACCCAGCCCTATCCAATCAACCAGACCATGGCACTGAGTGCCTCATACAGGCTTGGCTTCAACACCTCCAGGGATGGTGACTCCACCACCTCCCTGGGCAGCCCATTCCAATGCCAATCATTCTCTCTGACAACAACTTCCTCATCACATCCAGCCTAGACCTCCCCTGCCACAACTTGAGACTGTGTCCCCTTGCTCTGTTGCTGGTTGCCTGGCAGAAGAGCCCAACCCCACCTGGCTACAGCCTCCCTTCAGGTAGCTGTGGACAGCAATGGGGTCTGCCCTGAGCCTCCTCTGCTGCAGGCTGCACCCCCCCAGCTCCCTCAGCCTCTCCTCACAGGGCTGTGCTCCAGGCCCCTCTCCAGCTTTGTCGCCCTCCTGTGGACACCTTCCAGTACTGCAACATCTCTCTTGAACTGAGGAGGCCTGAACTGGACATAGGACTCCTGAGGGGAGGTTGTAGCCAGGTGGAGATCAGTCCCCCAGGCAACCTGGAACCGAAGAAAGGGACACAGCCTGAAGTTGTGGCAGGGGAGGTCTAGGCTGGCTCCACCTCTAGGGAGGTGGTGTAGTTGCCATCCCTGGAAGTGTTGATGAAAAGCCTGGATGAGGCACTCAGTGCCGTGGTCTGGTTGATTGGACAGGGCAGGGTGCTAGGTTGGACTGGATGATTTTGGAGGTCTCTTCCAACCTGGTTGATTCTGTGATTCTAGGGTTCTGATTCTCTTGCTTTTGATTTTTTCTTATGTTTGCTGTTTTGTTATTTCCTACACTTTTATTATTGTTTCTTCTGTCTTTGCTCTTCCATAACAGTAATTTTTTTCTATCTCCTCCCGGGTTTTGCTTTTTATTCTACTGCTGGCCCTCTACATCCTAAGCTTTCCTCTTCTTTTAGACCTCTTCACTTCCTCTGACCACTTCGGGCTCTCTTTTGCATTAAACATCCCTTCACACTTCTAACCCTGTTCTGTCCTTCCTCTGAGGTTTCTCTTCTTCCAGCAATAATGGGAGGTACAGCTGAATAATGATGAGGAGAAGTGAGAGAAACCACAAGGTTTTTGTAACAGAGCTCCAAAGCCTTAGTGGGCTGATGTAAATGAACAGTAACATCAAGCAGTCAATAGGCAACCCTAACAAATCAATGTAGATAGTGAAAGCTAAGAATTAGACAACTGCCTGCCTCAGGCAATACTTAAGAGAACCCAGGATTAGACTGAGACTGCTTGACTGATGGCTGGGACATCTAATTTTTTTTTAACCTTTCTAATTCCTTCTTCCATTTACCTCCCAGACTCTTCCTATTGCAGAGGAAGAGTCTGATCAAGATCAGTAGATCTAAATTGTGCCTATTTCAGCTGTGTCACTGGGAAGTCATTCACCTCATTCCTTTTAGTAAGAAGATGTGATAAAGATGACCTAGTGTGGCAACAAATTTGGGATAGAAAGAGGCTGGCACAGAAGCCTAGGAGAGTGATGCAGAATGCCTTAGCTGTCATGGCCACTTAAACCTTACCAGGTTCTCCCCTGATAACAGCTTAGGCAGTTACCTACCTTTAGCTCTCAGTAGCTTTCTCTTTCTGCTGAACACTTTGATCATTGAGATGCAGCCCCTGCAACTTATAGCTCCATTTCTGCCTTAAGGACCTTTAATTCCTCTTGTCACTATGGCCCAGATTTAGTTTGGTCACCGCATTGTTCTATAGCCAGGTGGATTGGAAGCAAGAAGGTGGATTGCAAGCAAGAAGGTGGATCTTGTTGCTGCTAGCAAAAGGTTTTCCACTGCCTATGCAAGAATAAGTGTCGTGCTCTTTCCTTGGGTGGTGGTGAATGGTGCCACCTCCAATTGGCAGCTGGCTCTAGAGGTGTCCCCCAGGGATCAGTGTTGGGCCCAGTCCTGTTCAGTATATTTATTGATGATCTGAACGAGAGGATTGAGTCCAGCATCAGTAAGTTTGCAGATGATACCAAGCTAGGAGCATCTGTGGAGCTGTTGGAGGGTAGGAGAGCCCTGCAGAGGGACCTTGACAGGCTGCATGGGTGGGCAGAGGCTAATGGGATGAGATTGAACAATGCCAAGTACAGAGTTCTAGACTTAGGCCACAACAACCCCAAACAGCACTAGAGGCTGGGGAGAGAGGTGCTGGAGAGCAGCCAGGAAGAAAGGGACCTGGGAGGGACACTGGTAGGTAGTAGCTGAAGATGAGCCAGCAGCATGCCCAGGAGAGCCAATGGCATCCTGGCCTGGATCAAGAACAGTGTGGCCAGCAGGACAAGGGAGCTTCTTCTGCCCCTGTACTCAGCATTGCTCAGGCCACACCTTGAGTACTGTGCCCAGTTCTGGGCTCCTCAATTCAATCTGTAGCTAGATGGGAGTTGGTCTCTTCTGCCAGGCAAGCAGCAACAGAACGAGGGGACACAGTCTCAAGTTGTGGCAGGGGAGGTCTAGGCTGGATGTTAGGAGGAAGTTGTTGGCAGAGAGAGTGATTGGCATTGGAATGGGCTGCCCAGGGAGGTGGTGGAGTTGCTGTCCCTGGAGGTGTTGAAGCCAAGCCTGGATGAGGCAGTTAGTGCCATGGTCTGGTTGATTGGCTAGTGCTGGGTGCTAGGTTGGCCTGGATGATCTTGGAGGTCTCTTCCAACCTGCTTGATTCTGCGATATGATTCTATGTCTTCTGCTGGATCATTTGTCCATATGAGAAGAGCAGCATCTCAAACTGCAGAGAGTCTCCTGAGTCATCACTCACATGAGAGGCTTCTAAACTGCTGCCTAGAGTGCCCTTGGACCTTCTGTTTGATATGAATCACCCTTTGGAAGGGAGCTGGGTGTTTTAACTGTATGTTAGCAGGGATCTCAGCAAGACACAGTGCAGTAACAGATCCTGCTGCTGCTGTTTACTCCTGCTTGCCTTTCTTCTTATGCTACCATTCAAATCAAGTTATTCCCTGTGCCTGCAATTGTGAGGTTTTAATTAATTGGCAGGAGATTGTGTTTGCATGACCTGCAAGATATGTTATCAATAACTGGTTTGCACTTTGTGCATCCAATTACAGCATCTAGACTGAAGGTACCATTAATTAGCGCGGTGTACTAATGACAGGATTGCAAGTTAAAAGGAAGTGCACAACTGAATGCTGAAGCTACATGATTAATTAGAGATTTTAAAATTAAGTTCAATTTGCATTTTTGGCAAAGCCAGACACAGCATAGTATCTTTGTGTCAAGGGATTACTCATTATTAGTAATTAACAAAAACTGGATGTGCCTCGCTTGCAAGGCTTTAAAATGAGAGCAAAAATGAGGCACCATAAGAAAGAATTTCATGCACCTAGCAAGAGCACTAATTTTTCTTGTAGGCAAGAACGTGGCTGGGCTGGGAACAGGTTAAACTCCCATTTTGCAGCTGCACTCATTCAATGATCAGCAGTCACCCTGTAGAATGTTTTAGACACTATAAAGTTTTGTAGTTACTTACATGTCCACTGCAATGATCAGTCAAAGAGTGTCTCTCGTCTAAGCAGTCCCCCAAAACACTTAAACTTGGCTGACTGTAGGTGTTGATAAGAATCTTTTTATCCTTACCTTAAAACAAACTGATCCAGTGATCATTTAGGGATAATAGAGAGCTTAAGCAGGCTGCTCCAGCTTAGGTGTCATGCAGTGTGAAAGAAAATAACACAGTAATTCAGCAATTGAGAGATGCTGAGCAGGATGCTGTGTGATGGGGTGATGGATGAGGCTACATTGCTCTGAAAGGAGGAGGGAAATCTCACAATCTGAATAGAGGATAGGTCAGAGCTAGCCCAAAGCCAGATGCTCAAGGCTAAGGCTCCAAGATTCTTTCTGTTCTGAAGCAAAGCAATCAGCTGGCAAGTAGTAGACTGTCTCCTGGTGAAAGGCATGGAATACAAACATTGTGAGGGGAGGCTGAGGGAGCTGGGGGTGTACAGCCTGCAGAAGAGAAGGCTCAGGGCAGACGTAACTGCTGTCTACAACTACCTGAAGGGAGGCTGTAGCCAGGTGGGGTTGGGCTCTTCTGCCAGGCAACCAGCACCAGAACAAGGGGACAGAGTCTCAAGTTGTGCCAGGGGAGGTCTAGGCTGAATGTTAGGAGGAAGTTGTTGGCAGAGAGAGTGATTGGCATTGGAATGGGCTGCCCAGGGAGGTGGTGGAGTCACTGTGCCTGGAGGTGTTCAAGCAAAGCCTGGCTGAGGCACTTAGTGCCATGGTCTGGTTGATTGGCTAGGGCTGGGTGCTAGGTTGAACTGGATGATCTTGGAGGTCTCTTCCAACCTGCTTGATTCTATGATTCTACAAGCCTCAGTGGCTAAGAAGACACCAAGAGAACTCCCTGCAAGCATTTTGATTTGATTTAAAGAGAACTTCACCAGGTAAAAACTGATTTGCACCATGCAAGGGAGAAGTGATCATAGTAATAACAGTTTCAATCCTGAAATTGGTGCCAACAGTGTAACTACTGAAAAACTGGGCTAAAATGGGTAGCTTGCCTAAAGGCACGAGAACCAGGTTTGCACGTTCCCAACACACAATGAAGCCAGGCAAATGTGTGTAAACAACACATCCCTTGTCAGGCCATCTGCTCTGTAGCTGCTGCCTCCCTGTTTGCTGACTTGGGGTACCAGCACATGAAGGAATGGCTGATATTTATACAATGTTTTTATCAAGTACAATCTTGCTGTAATTAGAGCAAGACGTGCAGAGAGTGAAACCAGAGTCAACTCTGGCATTTCTTAATGTTCACATCTTAGTGACTGGGAGTTTGATTCCATCCTTTCCTAAGAGAGGAGTTTCATGGAGGTGAGTTTCACATTATCTTGTTGAGGTTAATACACATTTGAGCATTTTATCCTTGTAGGAATGAATCACAGAATCAAGGAGGTTGGAAGAGAGCTCCAAGATCATCCAGTCCAACCTAGCACCCAGCCCCAGCCAATCAACTAGACCATGGCACTAAGTGCCTCATCCATGGTTTGATAATAAGGTAATGTGGGGTGCTTCAGGGAAATAAAATGAGAAGATATATCAATAAAACTGGGATTAATGTCAAGATCCATAAATTAGCATTTCCAAAAGCCTCACAAAGCAGTTATCTATGGAAGAGAAGCATCTTTGGGGAGGGGGGGAGAAGGGGAGGGAAATGAGTGGGAAAAAACATTAATAAGAGCTGTTAACATTGCAACAAGCACCCCATGGAAATGATAAAATCTAATGAGATTCCATAGCACAGGAAATAGATCAGAGTTCTTTTCATAGAATCATAGAATCAAGCAGGTTGGAAGAGACCTCCAACATCAATCATCCAGTCCAACCTAGCACCCAGCCCCAGCCAGTCAACCAGACCATGGCACTAAGTGCCTCAGCCAGGCTTTCTTTTGAACACGACCAGTGACAGTGACTCCACCACCTCCCTGGGCAGCCCATTCCAATGCAAATCATTCTCTTTGCCAACAACTTCCTCCTCACATCCAGCCTAGACCTTCCCTGGCACAACTTGAGACTGTGTCCCCTTGTTCTGTTGCTGTTTGCCTGGAAGAAGAGCCCAACCCCACCTGACTACAGCCTCCCTTCAGGGAGTTGCAGACATCAATGATGTCTCCCCTGAGCCTCCTCTGCTGCAGGCTGCACACTCCCAGCTCCCTCAGCCTCACATCAGGGAAACAGACAACCTCCAACTCATGGCTGTGGGATTTGCATTTCTAAAATCACCTCCTGGAAAGCAAAGGCTGCAGAAAATGTTATAACACAAACAGAAAGAAAGGAAGCCCAGAGCTAATGCTGCACGGCCGAAGCTGTTCCTAATGGATTCCCCTGTGCCTCGGTGTTGTTGCAGCCCGAGTAATTCTCTGCAGCACTGCTGCTTCTCTGAGTGCACGGCAAGTGAAAACACAAGGGGCTGAGGTAAGAACACAGGGACAGCCCTGCTGCTGAATTTCTGCACCTTAGCTGCCTTAAATGACAGCCATAACAATATACAAGCCATTTAACACTGCCAGGGTGGGATTTGGGCAGCAGGTTTAGTTTACCGCTGACAAATATAGTACTCGAGCCTGAACCTTCTATCCTGGGATGGAACATGGTATAAAAGGTTGTTGACTAGAAACTCTGAATAATTCATTGCCTCCATTCTCTTTGCAGCAAGCTACTAAGTCCCATTTTAGATCAAACTTCCCAGTATGGCAGGATGTTGTCGTCTGGGATGAGTGGAAATATTTTTGCTCCTCTTTTAGTTTAAGTTGAGCTTTAAAGAGGAGTTCAAAGGGGCAGAGCTGACAGAGAAATTCTCTCCTAATAATCCTAGCAGTGTGAAATTCACAGGGCTGGCCAAAGGAGAAGAGAAATAAGCCTTGGTTTATAGCAAGTAAAGAGTGTCTGTTTATCAGGAATGCCAGTGGGAAGAAATTGCCTCCTGAGTGGGACAGAGCTCAGATCCTGTAGGAGAGTCTCCATCCTAGGGAGGTTACAACCTCTTTGCATCCAGCCTGCACGTGTGGGTGTATCACAGGCATATTGTCAAGTGTGGGAACCTGCTAATTTTAGAGCACCAAAGGAAGTCTGTTGATGCTTCTGACATGCAGACTGCAGTAAGAAATAAAGCATGGTTGTTACTAAAGTATGGTGACAGCTCTGGGTTTTTTCCTTCTCCCTTGGAGATCAACCTTACCACTCAGCAAGGATGCTAAGGAAACAATGCATGAGGACTGAAGGGACACAAGTGTTCATTCAGTGGCAAGCTGGTGTTCTATTCCTATTCCTCTAGAAGCACAGAATCAGTCAGGGTTGGAAAAGACCACAAGGATCATCTAGTTCCAACCCCTCCACAAGATGATCCTTGTGGTCCCTTCCAACCCTGACTGATTCTGTGATTCCATGATGCTGTTATTCCATCATTCTATGACTACATGATTCTATGACTACATGATTCTATGACCAAATTAAAGTATCTATCATTTTTTCTTCTGTTAAAAAGACAAGCAAAGTTAGATAGGTTCATAAAGAGAATGCAATACACTTCCCCAGTTTGATAGCTACCTGCTATGAAACAGCAAACCAACCCACCTGACCAAAATGAACTTGAAGAATCATAGAACAATAGAATCAGTCAGGGTTGGAAGGGACCACAGGGATCATCTAGTTCCAATCCCTCTGCCATGAGCAGGGACACCCTACCCTAGATCAGGCTGCCCACAGCCTCATCCAGCCTGGCCTTAAACACCTCAAGGGATGGGGCTTTCACCACCTCCCTGGGCAACCCATTCCAAGGTCTCACCACCCACTTCTCTTGATGCAGCCCAGGCTCTGGATGACTTTCTGGGATGCAGGAGCACACTGCTGGCTCATATTAAGCTTTCTCATCCACCAGCACCCCCAAGTCCCTCTTCTCAGGGCTGCTCTCAAGCCAGTCACTGCCCAGCCTCTATTGGTACTTGTTAGGAGGAAGTTGTTGGCAGAGAGAGTGATTTGCCATTGGAATGGGCTGTCCAGGGAGGTGGTGGAGTTGGTGTCCCTGAAGGTGTTGAAGCCAAGCCTGGATGAGGCACTGGTAGCCATGGTCTAGTTGACTGGACAGGACTGGGTGCTAGGTTGGACTGGATGATCCTGGAGGTCTCTTCCAGCCTTTTTGATTCTATGACCCAGATGCAGGAGTATTTGATCCCATTTGATAATTCATTGTGTTCTAACACTTGCAGATAGCACTATGGCAGAACACAGAAAACAGAGATGACTAAGGGGTGACCCCCTTCAGGTTTATAAATATGGGCAGGGTGAGTGGCAGGAGGCTGGAGCCAGGCTCAGCTGGGTGATGCCCAGTGACAGGACAAAGGGCAAGGGGTGGAAGCTGAGGAATAGGAGGATCCAAGTGAACCTGGGGAAGAATTTTTTTCACTGTGAGGGTGACAGAGCACTGGAACAGGCTGCCCTGGGTGGTTGTGGAGTTTGCACTTGTGGAGCTATTCAGGACCTGTCTGGGTGCATTCCATTGTGATCTGCTTTAGGTGGTCCTGCTCTGAGAGAGGAGTTGGACCAGATGATCTCCTGAGGTCCCTTCCAGCCCCTGACATTCTATGATTCTAAGAACTACTTGTCATGCTGTGAAGAAGGAAGAGGGCTGTTCTGTTCAGACAGAAGTCTCCCAGTCCTTACCACACATCATATAGAGAACAAATGTGAGATTCCCGTGCGGGTATCAGGAGCAGCAGGATGCAATTAGCACACATCCATAGATCACTCCAATGAAAGCCCTGTTCTGCCCTTTCACACCTGTTGGACACCATTCCACTGGAGCTCATCTGCCACCAGAGTGCTGATCAAGTGCACTGCCGAGGTCTGGAAAATGTGTTTCAGTTATCTCCACATCAGTGGTGAAACCAAACAAATGGGAGGAAGGCATCTGTGAAATAGTCAGCATCTGCTGCCTTCCAGAACAACAACTGCTTGCTTTTAAATCTTTGATAGGCTCACTTTTTGCCCACATAATGAAGTATGAAAGACTAACCATGTATGAAAATATTTACCAGGGCACCACGAATTTCTGCAGGGAAAAAAAATGGAGCTTTTTCTAGGAGACACAGTTTGGAAAGTAAACAAATACAGCTGAGAGCTTCCTCAGCCTCTCATGTACTACACCACCTCAGTGTTTCCATGCTATGTGGCCTCTATTTTATGTGTGTTTATGTCTTTTCAGTACAGAAGTCATATAATAAAAGTCTATCAGTAACTAGGTCAGAAGAAAAAGTGCTTCTGCTTGATGTCTAACTCTTTGGTAGATTCTGGTGGCCAGTAAAGTGTGACAAGACTAAGTCAGTCCCTCTTAGGCAAAATAGTCCATTCAAGTTGGACTTCAAAACAACTGAGGGAGCTGGGGCTGGTTTTTAGTATTCTAGTGTCTGCTGGAAAGACAAGAGAGATGTGGAGGTGCTGGAGTGGGTGCAGAGGAGGGCAAGGAAGCTGGGGAATGGTCTGGAGAATAAATGAGGAGCGACTGAAGGAGCTGGGGATGGTTAGTGTGAAAAAGAGGAGGCTGAGGGCAAACCTCCTTGCTATCTACAGCTACCTGAAGGGACATTGTGCAGAAGCTGCTGCTGGGCTCTGCTCACAGCTAATAGGAGACAGAACAAGGGAGAATGGCCTGAAGCTGAGGCTGAGTAGGTTTAGATTGGATATTAAGAAAAGGTTTTTCACAGAGAGAGTGGTCAGGCACTGGAATGAGCTGCCCAGGGAGGTGGTGGAGTCACCCACCCTGGATGTGCATAAAGGTGGTTTGGATGTGGTGCTTAAGGATATGGTTTAAGGTGAATCTTGCAGAGTTGGGTTCCAGGTTGGCCTTGGTGCTTCTGAGGGGCTTTGCCAACCTGGGTGTTTCTGTGATTCTGTGAAGCTGAGTGACTACAGGAGAAAGAAATATTTGTTCTCATTTGTTCTCCAAACACCTCTGTGTACATCTTGACCTCTTGCTCTTGACCTCAAAAGTTTGCATTTATGTTTGCTTTCTGTATCTTTCCATGTGCCCTGCTCCTGTTCCCATGTTTTTATACAACACCTTGCACACAATGAGCCTTCAGCAAGGCTGTTAAGAGTATAAGGAAGCTAAGGGATGTTGTATCCTGGTCTTCAAGTGAAACAAATGAGCATTTTAGACCTGCTTGCAATGCCATCTATGACTTCCTTGTGATTAGAGAGCAACCATCATTTCAGCCACTTGGAAGCAAAAGTATGACCTTGACTGATTCAAGCCAAGCCCTATTAGTGGGAATTGCAATGAAATAACAACTTCTCTGCCTTGAGCACAGAGAGACATGTTAGACTGGTAGCCCTGAAAGCCACTCACAGTCAGAATGGTCATAGAAGCATAGAAGTCAGGGATGGAAGGGACCACAAGGATCAGCCAGCTCCAATCCCCTTGCCATGGGCAGGGACACTCTACCCTACCACAGGCTGCCCACAGCCTCATCCAGCCTGGCCTTAAACACCTCCAGGGATGGGACCTCAACCACCTCCCTGGCAACTCATTCCAAGCTCTCACCACTCTCATGATCAACAACTTCTTCCTCATGTCCACTCTGAATCTCACCATCTCCAGCTTTGCTCCATTCCCCCCAGTGCTGTCACTACCTGATAGCCTAAAAAGTCCCTCCCCAGCTTTTTTGGAGGCCCCCTTCAGTTTGTGGAAGGCCAAAAGAAGGTCACCTGGGAGCCTCCTCTTCTCCAGACTGCACAGCCCCAACTCTTTCAGTCTGTCCTCACGGGCGAGGTGCTGCAGCCCTCTGAGCATCAGTGGTCAGTGGTAACAATGAAGATGACTCCTAGTGCTCAGAAGAGAGGTGATGAAATGTTCCTGAGGAAACTGGCTGAACTCTGCCTTCATCAGTATCAGCAGGAAAACTCCCCTTGGCCACAGCACGTTCTGGATTTCATCTGCTGTCTCCTGCCTAGAATGAGCTCTTTATGTGCTCTCTTATAGCACTCTTAGAAGCCCATAAAGTTATTAGTGCTGTCTGCACTCTCAAACACTCTGAGGAGAGCATTTGGCTCATAACAGGCAGAAATTGGAAATTTTAACCATTATCTATTTAAAAACTTCACCTGGAGTCAACATCTGGGATTCTTAGCAGTGGTAATAAAAGCCCCACAGCCCAGAATTCCAAACTCCCAGCTTCATTTCTTCCACTCCCTGAAAAAAAAACTTCACTTGCTTATAACAGGGCAGTTTTTAAGCTACACTTTCTTTGTTTCTTTCTTCCTCACTGTCAACTAAAAAGGTCTTGTAAATGTTATTGTAGTGCTGCTAAACCTGCCAGTGCAATATGTAAGGCACTTTCATAGTTCTTTGCTTTATCTATTATTTTTGTGCTGGGAATTAAGGGCTTTATGAGGCTGTGATTTCTGACATTGCCATCTTTTCCCCAGGAACTCTGTGTTCTCCCCAGGGCACAGAAGGGAAGCTGCAACGTCTCAAGGTCAAGCAGGCATCTCAAGTTGTGCCTCCTAACATCCAGCCTAGACCTCCCCTGGCACAACTTGAGACTGTGTCCCCTTGTTCTGTTGCTGCTTGTCTGGCAGAAGAGACCAACCCCACCTGGCTACAGCCTCCCTTCAGGTAGTTGCAGACAGCAATGAGCTCTGCCCTGAGCCTCCTCTGCTGCAGGCTGCACCCCCCCAGCTCCCTCAGCCTCTCCTCACAGGGCTGTGCTCCAGGCCCCTCACCAGCTTTGGCGCCCTCCTGTGGACATGTTCCAGCATCTCAACATCTCTCTTGAATTGAGGAGCCCAGAACTGGACTCAGTACTCAAGGAGTGGCCTGAGCAGTGTTGAGTACAGGGGAAATAGGAAATAGGTTGTTTCTGTCCTCTGACCTTGCATACCTGGGGGAGCCTTGTGACATGCCTGACACAGCTAAACCATAGCTGCCCAGGGAGGTTGTGCAGTCTTCCTCTCTGGAGATATTCAAGACCTGGCCCCTCAATTCAAGAAAGATGTTGAGGTACTGGAACATGTCCAGAGAAGGGCAACAAAGCTGGTGAGGGGCCTGGAACACAAATCCTATGAGGAGAGGTTGAGAGAACTGGGCCTGTTTAGCCTGGAGAAGAGGAGGCTCAGGGGTGATCTTATTACTGTCTACAACTACCTGAAGGGACATTGTAGCCAGGTGGGGGTTGGCCTCTTCTCCCAGTTAACCAGCAATAGAACAAGGGGACACAGTCTCAAGTTGTGCCAGGGTAGGTATAGGCTGGATGTTAGGAAGAAGTTTTTCACAGAGAGAGTGATTTCCCATTGGAATGGGCTGCCCAGGGAGGTGGTGGAGGCACCGTCCCTGGGGGTCTTCAAGAAAAGACTGGATGAGGCACTCAGTGCCATGGTCTAGTTGACTGGCTAGGGCTGGGTGATAGGTTGGACTGGATGATCTTTGAGGTCTCTTCCAACCTGGTTGATTCTATGATTCTATGATTCTATGATTCCTGGGTGTATTCTTGTGTAATCTGCTCTGGGTGATCCTGCTCTGCAGGAGAGTTGGACTGGATAAGCTTTCAAGGTCCCTTCCAGCCCCTAACATTCTGTGATTCTGTGATAGCTAAACTGGTACAGTGTAAAGTGTTTCAGCCTGACAGGATAGAAGCAACACCTCTTCTAAAAGCATTGTTCCATAAAGCAAGACATGAAATGTTGCTTTTATTTAAGAGATGGTCTCAAGCAAAGCAACTGTTACATGAAAAACCACAGAATCGTGGAATCAGTCAGGGTTGGAAGTGACCACAAGGACCAGCCAGCTCCAACCCTCCTGCAGGGGGCAGGGACACCCTACCCTAGAGCAGGCTGCCCACAGCCTCATCCAACCTGGCCTTAAACACCTCCAGCAATGGAGCCTCAACCCATTCCAGCCTCTCACCACTCTCATGCTCAACAACTTCCTCCTCACCTCCACTCTGAATCTCCCCACCTCCAGCTTTGCTCCATTCCCCCCAGTGCTGTCACTCCCTGATAGCCTAAAAAGTCCCTCCCCAGCTTTTTTGCAGGCCCCCTTCAGATCCTGGAAGGCCACCATAAGGTCACCTCAGAGCCTCCTCTTCACCACCATAGGTACTTTCATCTGCACTTAGCAATGTACAAGGCAAAACCTATCCTTTAAGTTGGTGCTGCTCTTGAGTTTTGCAGGCAGAAACCCTTTCAAAAACTGATAGATACTCCCAACACAGCAACATTTATTACTGAAACTCCTAGGTGTAAAGTCCCTGAACTAACACCTCACTCTTCTTGCATCCCCACGGTTGCCAACCTAGAAATGAAAGCAGCTGGTTGGTTGTCCTTCCAAAAGGTGTAGCTATTTTTGCATGCCACATATATCTCCTTCAGTGCTCCTGAACAGATTAAACCCCAGCTTTTGTGGACTGGAATACTGCAGGGAACTCCTCTGCTGACAGTCCTGGAGACCATGGTCCTATATTAATCTGATTTACATATTAGATAGCAGTGCCACAGGGCTTTCTGAAATACTTTGGAGAAATGATGGGATGCTCATCTCAATGAATATTGAATTTGGGATATAAGCTTTTAACTGGCAGCCTCAGTTATCTCTGACTGTAGCAGACCACCCCCAGCACAAAATTCAAGTTAGTGCTGCAGTAAATATGACTCAGATTTGGGGTGGATTAGTAACTTTAGTTTCTTGTGTGACATAATATTGACTGTGAGAGAGTTTAACAAGGTCAGCAAGACCAACCTTTAACCTGGCCATTTATTGCATTTGCTCACTGTTCTAATGAATGTATTGAATCTTTTGTTCAGCCATCAATTCACAGCCCAATCAGTTCACCTCTAATAGTGAACACAGAGTCACAGAAATGATCAGGTTGGAAAAGAGCTTTGAAATCATAGAATCATAGAATCAAGCAGGTTGGAAGAGACCTCCAAGATCAGCCAGTCCAACCTAGCACCCAGCCCTGGCCAATCAACCAGACCATGGCACTAAGTGCCTCAGCCAGGCTTTGCTTCAACACCTCCAGGGACAGTGACTCCACCACCTCCCTGGGCAGCCCATTCCAATGCCAATCACTCTCTCTGCCAATAACTCCCTCCTCACATCTAACCTAGACCTCCCCTGGCACATCTTGAGACTGTGTCCCCTTGTTCTTTTGCTGGTTGTCTGAGAGAAGAGATCAACCTCACCTGGCTACACCTGGGGTTGTAGCCTGCCTATAATCTCCCTTCAGGTAGTTGTAGAGAGCAATGAGCTCTGCCCTGAGCCTCCTCTTCTGCAGGCTGCACACCCCCAGCTCCCTCAGCCTCTCCTCACAGAGCTGTGCTTCAGACCCCTCACCAGCCTTGGTGCCTTTCTCTGGACACCTGCCAGCACCTCAACATCTCTGTTAAATTGAGGGGCTCAGAATTTGACACAGCACTCAAGGTGTGGCCTGAGCAGTGCTGAGTACAGGGACAAAAGGACTTCCCTGGTCCTGCTGGTTACACTATTCCTGATCCAGGCCAGGTTATCTTTGGCTTTTTTGGCTCTCTGGGCCCACTGCTGGCTCATGTTCAGACAGTTGTTGTCCAAACCCAGGTAAGGAGTGAGGTTTAATAATTTAGGAGGTTTTAATTAACATTTCCCCTTATTTTTCAGGATAACTTTTCCAGTCTTTCAAATAACACCAGAAGTAGCTTGGAACAACCTTTGCTGAGAAAAAAAGAAACTTCTATGCATCTTTAAATGGTTTTGGTTATCACAAAGTTCCTGGCATTATGAAAATGAAGATGTTTGCAAAGGGTTTGAATTTTTGCAGGCAGCCACAATGCATAATTTACCTCCTCCTGCTCTGATGAGCACACAAAAAGTAATGAAAAATATTATCAGTGATAAAAGCCTTGCAGTAAACATTCCTCCTTGCTACAACCTGAAATACAGGCGTGTTTTATTCTTGCCTGAACTCATAAAACCTTGCATGTTATTAAGAGAATTTCAGCATTATTTGTGCTCATTATACTCCAGAGCATAGTTTTACTTAAGTGAAAGGATAATTATAAGCATTGGGCATCTCAAGTCTTAAATTTGAAGTATAAACTTGTAAGATATAACCAGAGGATGCACTTTTATGACAGGAGCTCTGAAATCTGCAATAAGCAGTTCTGGAGCCTCCAAGAGGGATGTGGAGATGCTGGAGTGTGTCCAGAGAAGGGCCAGGAGGGTGCTTAGAGGGCTGCAGCAGCTCTGCTGTGAGGACAGACTGAAAGAGTTGGGGCTGTGCAGTCTGGAGAAGAGGAGGCTCCCAGGTGACCTCCTTGTGGCCTTCCAGGATTTGAAAGGGACTACAAAAAATCTGGGGAGGGACTTTTTAGGCTCTGAGGGAGTGACAGGACTGGGAGGAATGGAGCAAAGCTGGAGGTGGGGAGAGTCAGAGTGGATGTGAGGAGGAAGTTGTTGAGCATGAGAGTGGTGAGAGGCTGGAATGGGTTGCCCAGGGAGGTGGTTGAGGCTCCATTGCTGAAGGTGTTTAAGGCCAGGCTGGATGCACTTAGCCTTCTTAAATCTCATCCCATTGGCCTCTGCCCACCCATCCAGCCTGGCCAGGTCCCTCTGCAGGACTCTCCTACCCTCCAACAGCTCCACACCTGCTCCTAGCTTGGTGTCATCTACAAACTCACTGATGCTGGACTCAATCCCCTGGTCCAGATCATCCATACCGATGTTGAACAGGATCAGGCTCAGCACTGATCCCTGGGGGAAATTTAATTCCCTGGGGCAAGTTAATTCATCATGGGTTGTTTTGTTTTTTTTTTAATTTCCTTTCCAAATCTAAACTCCTATTTCTTTCCCTAGGACTCCATAGTGAATGACACTCAGTTCCAGATGCCTTTGACCATTTAACTGCACCACTGCTCCGTATCATTGTGGCATCTCACTGATATAATTGAGCAAAGATAAAAAGAGGGGAGCTAAATGCTGAAGAGAAGTGGCTTCTAATGTTACTAAATAAATAAACCTAAATAAGGGTAGATGCTCTGCATTAAATAAAGCCAGCATGAAAGTTGGTTTCTGGTTTTGTTGTTTTGTTGGGGGGGGGGGGGTTCTTTTTCCCTAGTGACAAAGAAAAACAGCTTGGCTGGAGTGAAATCAGAAGTCTGAGCCACATACGTTGCGCTCAGAAATGAGTTTAGCTTTCATGAGAAAAATAGACTGTTATTGGAGAAAAAAAAACAACCCAAAACCCACACCAAAAAATGCTGTTCCACCTTTTCTCTTTCAGTGCTTCAATATTCCACACATGAACCTTAAGGTCAAACCAGACTGACCTCAGCTACTTCATACTACTTAGAGGAAAGAACAGAGCGCAGAGTCCTACGCATTCAAAATCACCATCCCGCTCCAAGTCAAGACAGAAGGGTCTTTGCAGAAAGTAATAATGCCAGAAGCCTTCCCTAGCTATCAAAGGTCAAGGCACAGGAAGGAGAGCATTAACCCAGATTCCTCCACCCACAAAGAAGAAAGAAATTCTGCCTGAGCTTGTTTCATGCTCTAGCAAGTTGAAAGAGGGTTGTCGTTAAATCTGGCTTTCAGATCATGTCATAGAATCATAGAATCAACCAGGTTGGAAGAGACCTCCAAGATCATCCAGTCCAACCTGGCACCCAGTCCTATCCAATCAACCAGACCATGGCACTAAGTGCCTCATCCAGGCTTTTCTTCAACACCTCCAGGGACGGTGCCTTGACCACCTCCCTGGGCAGCCCATTCCAATGGGAAATCACTACAGAATCATAGAATCGACCAGGTTGGAAGAGACCTCAAAGATCATCCAGTCCAACCTATCATCTGTCTATGAGCTGGATGCTAGGACCTGGTCAGGGTTGTTTCCACATCACACATTCACCCTTAGAATCATAGAATGGTTTAGGTTGGAAGGGACCTCAAAGCTTGTCCAGCTCCAATCCCCTGCCATAGGCAGGGACACCTCCCACTAGAACAGGCTACTCAAAGCCTTATACAACCTGGCCTTGAAGACCTCCAGGAAGGAGCAGCCACAAGCAGTGGAATCCATAGTTCTGTCAGATAGTGATCATCAATGCTGGAGCATCCTAAATGTACTAACTTGGTTTTGAGTCATAGATCTCACTTCATCCACTGTTTTGCAAGTGCTAAAGAGTCAGATTATTTAGACTGTAAGACCTCTTACAACCAATACATCTTATGTCATTGATAAATGGGAAATAGAAGAACCTGCTGCTTCTTTGAAGGAATGCTATAGATAAAACCCACACAGAAGCCAAACCATTGACCTTCAGGCACTGCTCACCTATTAATTCCATTAAAGAAACATAATGCACGACACAGAATTTACACAGGTTGTTCTTCCCCTGTACTCAGCACTGCTCAGGCCACACCTTGAGTGCTGTGCCCATTTCTGGGCTACTCAATTCAAGAGAGATGTTGAGGTGCTGGAAGGTGTCCAGAGAAGGGTGATGAAGCTGGTGAAAGGCCTGGAACACAAACTCTATGAGGAGAGGCTGAGGGAGCTGGGGGTGTGCAGCCTGCAGCAGAGGAGGCTCAGGGCAGAGCTCATTGCTGTCTACAACTACCTGAAGGGAGGCAGTAGCCAGGTGGGGTTGGTCTCTTCTCCCAGGCAACCAGCAACAGAACAAGGGGACACAGTCTGAAGTTGTGCCAGGGGAGGTCTAGGCTGGACGTTAGGAGGAAGTTGTTCACAGAGAGAGTGATTGACATTGGAATGGGCTGCCCAGGGAGGTGGTGGAGTCACTGTCCCTGGAGGTGTTGAAGAAAGGCCTGGATGAGGCACCTAGTGCCATGGTGTAGATGACAGGACAGGGCTGGGTGCCAGGTTGGACTGGATGATCTCGGAGGTTTCTTCCAACCTGCTTGATTCTGTGATGCTATACAACTGTTTCTTCTGTTGCTTCAGGCTACAATACTTTTTAACTGCAGAAAAACACAGCTGCAGTTGGGGTTGTATGTGCAGATAATGTGGTGATCATCACATTTTTTTTTCCTCTTAGTCTTGCATTTAAAATGAAATTAATAAATAGCATCAGAGTGGAAAAGATAACATTTCAATCAATAGAGTGTAATTCTGCTGCCTTCGTTCACCCTGAGACTCTCCAATCACTAAGGAAGTGACTGGATATTGGAAATAAGGGTGGTGAGATAATGAAAGAAGTTACCCGTGGAAGATGAGGATGTCCCTTCCCTAGAAATGCTCAGGGCCAGGATGAATGCAGCCTTGAGCAATTAGATCTAGAGGAAGGTCTCTCTGCCCATGTCAGGGTGTGTGGAACTAGGTGTCTGTGCTGGTTTAAGGCTAATTGGGATAATCTAAGGAGAGAAATGAGATCATTGGCTGTGGAAAGAAAATAGTGGTGATGCCTCCATTACCCATTGGGAATTACCTCCCTGGGCAACCTGTGCCAGTGTCTCACCACCCTCACTGCAAAGAACTCTTTGCTAACATCTAGTTTGGATTGCCCCTCTGCCAGTTCTAGGAAGATGAGGATGTTCCTTCCCTAGAAATGCTCAGGGCCAGGATGAATGCAGCCTTGAGCAATTAGATCTAGAGGAAGGTCTCTCTGCCCATGTCAGGGTGTGTGGAACTAGGTGACTGTGCTTGTTTAAGGCTAATTGGGATAATCTAAGGAGAGAAATGAGATCATTGGCTGTGGAAAGAAAATAGTGGTGATGCCTGCGTTACCCATTGGGAATTACCTCCCTGGGCAACCTGTGCCAGTGTCTCACCACCCTCACAGTGAAGAACATCTTCTTAACACCTAGTTTAAATGTCCCCTCTGCCAGCTTAAAGCCATTACTCCTTGTCCTGTCATTACAAGACCTTGTCAATAGTCCCTCCCCAGCCTTCCTGTAGGCTTCTTTCAGATACTGGAAGGCCACTCTAAGGTCTCCTCAAAGCCTTCTCTTCTCCAGTGTGCAGAGCCCCAACTCTTTCAGCCTGTCCTCATAGCAGAGCTGCTGCAGCCCTCTGAGCATCTTTGTAGTCCTCCTCTGGACTGGCTCCAACAGTTCCATGTCCTTCTTGTGTTGGTCAGATAAAATATTTGTGAATTGCTCTGAAATTTCCTTTCTAATGATCATTAAAATAATCATAAATTAAAAAGAAAAAAAAAAAGTCATAAAGTCCTGGAGTTTCACTTCAACATTTTCATTATTTGGGGCTGCTCCTAATTTTAGTCTCATTTTACCTACTAATTCTCTTTCTATTTTACCTACTATTCCCTTTCTAGTTTACCTACTTATTCTCTTTCTAGTTTACCTACTTATTCTCTTTCTAGTTTACCTACTATTCTCTTTCTATTTTGCCTACTATTCTCTTTCTATTTTGCCTACTATTCTCTTTCTATTTTACCTACTTATTCTCTTTCTATTTTACCTACTATTCTCTTTCTAGTTTACCTACTTATTCTTTTTCTATTTCACCTACTTATTCTCTTTCTATTTTACCTACTATTCTCTTT
Organism: Pogoniulus pusillus; assembly: GCF_015220805.1. Lineage (NCBI taxonomy): Eukaryota > Metazoa > Chordata > Aves > Piciformes > Lybiidae > Pogoniulus > Pogoniulus pusillus. The sequence goes on along the minus strand of NC_087273.1, from coordinate 37,612,673 downwards.
CTAGTTTACCTACTCTTTCTATTTCACCTACTTATTCTCTTTCTATTTTACCTACTATTCTCTTTCTATGACTCTCTTCTATGAATTTGAAATTGTATCATAGTACCATAGAATCAACCAGGTTGGAAGAGACCTTCAAGATCATCCAGTCCAATCTATCAGTTCAATTCAAGTTCAAACCATCACTTGCCCTAACAATGCCCATTTATTCTGATACTACCTGATAGCATAAACCAACGAGAGATGTGAGCTGGTGAAGGCTCAGGCACAAACCAGGCAATCTTGGTGTCCTTGAGGTTAAATGCAGGATTCCTCTCTGCTCTAAATGGCTCATGGAGATGTCAGATAAGTGAGGTACAGTAATTTCTGTTGTGCCTCTTTATATGAGGGCAATCTTCCTTGTGCTAACTGCCATAGTTAATGGCTAACATTTATAACCAAGCAGTTTATTCTGCAGCTGGAGAAGTAAATCCAGCCAAGGAGAAAAAAAAAACAAACCCAAAACATCTCAACAAACAATCAAAAACCCCCAAAAGCTGGATTTGTGTTGGAAGTGCTTAGCAGAGCCCCACACTTCACTTGGAGAGGCCCTTAAATGAGAAGCTGCTCAGGTGCATACAAATATTTGCCTACAGCAGCTGCTGCTCACTCTCAGGGGTTTAACGTGTGACTTCTGCTTCCCCACATGTAGTATATGCAACTCCTTCAAGTGTGTTTATTGTATCCTAGTGGAAAGGCTTTAAAATCTGCAAGCCTCAGCCCCCAGGAGTGCAGGAGGTTGAAACAATGCTGATGTGTGCCAAGCCAAAGCAAAGGAAAAGAAGCTTGTGCCCTCTTTTGGGGGTGAGGAGCTGGAGAGTGACTGTGGTGAGCTGGAAGTACAACACAGTGAGACATTTGATGGGCATTATAATAAATGCAATGCACTGAGTTGCTCATATTTAGCAAACTCTCTTCAGAAAGCTTTCCAGTTTCACAGCACACACACAGCAGTTAAAGTGTATTGGCTCTGACTGCTCTCTCTCACTGAAATACCTTTTGTGCTGTTCATTCCAAACACAAAATCCTCTGCATTCATTTCATTCCATATGTAATTTTACCTTCATTTTGGTCATCTGATAAAAGGATCTGTTCAGTATCTTTATTGATGATCTGGAGGACGGGATTGAGTCCAGCATCAGTAAGTCTGCAGATGACACCAAGCTAGGAGCAGCTGTGGAGCTGTTGGAGAGGTCTGCAGAGAGACCTTGCCAGGCTGGATGGGTGGGCAGAGGATGAGATGAGATTGAACAAGGCCAAATGCAGGGTTCTGCACTCTGGCAACAACAACCCCAAGCAGCACTACAGGCTGGGGAAAGAGTGGATGGAGAGCAGGCATGAAGGGACCTGGAGGGAACACTGCTAGATAGTAGCTGAAGAGGAGGCAGCAGTGTGCCCAGGTGGGCAGGAGAGCCAATGACATCCAGGTCTGTCTCAGGAACAGTGTGGCCAGTAGGACAAAAGAGGTTATTCTTCCCCTGTACTCAACACTGGTCAGGCCACACCTTGAGTGCTGGAGGTGGTCAAAAAAAGCCTGGATGAGGCACTTAGTGCCATGGCCTGGTTGATTGGACAGGGCTGGGTGCTAGGTTGGACTGGATGAGCTTGCAGGTCTCTTCCAACCTGGCTGATTCCAAGATTCTGTGACTCCAGTTCTGCACTTTCACAGCACACACAGCAGTTCAAGTGTATTGGATCTGACTGCTCTCTCTCACTGAAATACCTTTTGTGTTGCTCATTCCAGACACAGAATCCTCTGCACTGATTTCATTCCATATGTAATTTTACCTATGTTTCTGTCCTCTGATAAAAGAAACTGTTCAATATCTTTATTGATGATCTGGACCAGGGGATTGAGTCCAGCACCAGTAAGTTTGCAGATGACACCAAGCTAGGAGCAGGTGTGGAACTGTTGGAGGGTAGCAGAGCCCTGAAGAGGGACCTGGCCAGGCTGGATGGGTGGGCAGAGGCCAATGGGATGAGACTTAACAAGGCCAAGGGCAGGGTTCTACACTTTGACCACAACAACCCCAAGCAGCACAACAGGCTGGGGACAGAGTAGCCAGAGATGAGCCAGGAAGAAAGGGACCTGAGGGTGCTGGTAGGCAGTCATCTGATAAAAGAAACATTTCATTTGTTTTCTGATAGCATTTAAGGTGTTACTGCTGGTTTCTTTGTGTTGATAGAAGGGTTTTGGGACAGTTTTAAACTTCTATTATATATGTAAGCAGGGAAAAATAAAAGGAGGATTTTTTTAGTGCTGATTTGAAGGCCCCACAATGTCCAAAGTATCTCTTGCTTGTTAAGAAATCATTTTCATTAATTATAATTGTTATGATTTCTTATGAAGGAAGAAAACAAACATGAACATGCAACCTGGTTGATTCCGTGCCTCTGAAAGTCAATCCTCAAATGCAGATAAACCTGGAGAACCCTCAAGTTTTCACAGGGCTAGAAAGAGAAATACCCAGAGACTTATTTTAGGTCATTTGTTAAATGCTGTCACTTCTTCCAGCCAGCCATAAAACACCCACCCATATGTGAATCCTTACATATTAATCGGACTGAATTATGCTGCCAGCTGCTGCAGCAGCCAGAAAAAACACCTGTCCCTTTTAATGACTACTATCAATAATCTTCTTTGCAGTGCTTTGGGTGAAGTGCAAAAAAAACCCCCTAGTTTCCCTGCCATCATTTGGATCTAGGTGAACCACCAGCAGAAATCTTTCTCCTGGGTCTTTTGGTGGAGATGCTGTAGCTAAATAGGCTCTGCTAAGTTCCAGTGAAACTCCAAACCTCCTGAGAATCATCCCTTTGCTGATTATCATTCAGTGTTTTAGAGCCTCTTCAGTTCACTTACCTCCACTAAATTAAAATAAGAGGCAAGACCTGTATGAGTTGATTGAGCAGAAGCTATTTCAGCTCTCAGCAGTTTTGGAGCTCTCATTTCCCTGCTGTGATCATATATGAGCAAGAGAATGATGCAGGCTGTTGTGGAGCTGGATAGACTGGATGCTAGGAGGAAGCTCTTCACAGAGAGAGTGATTTGCCATTGGAATGGGCTGCCCAGGGAGGTGGTGGAGTCACCATCCCTGGAGGTGTTGAAGCAAAGCCTGGCTGAGGTACTTAGTGCCATGGTCTGATTGATTGGATAGGGCTGGGGGATAGGTTGGACTGGATGAGCTTGGAGGTCTCTTCACATCTGGTTGATTCTATGATTCTATGAAGCTGCAGTGATTTCTTTTGTTTGCTGCTTCCCTTCTAGATCCTGTTTACTCCTGCAACATTCCTGCATAAAGCTACCAAATCCTGCACAGGCAGATCTAGGGTAGGGTGTCCCTGCCCATGGCAGGGAGGTTGGAACTAGATGATCCTTGTGGTCCCTTCCAACCCTGACAGATTCTATGATTCTATGATCCAGCCAGTTCCATATCCAGAGAATTACAGAACCACAGAATTAACCAGGTTGGAAGAGACCCCTAGGATCATCGAGTCTAACCTTATCACCTAACCCTTCTGATTACCTAAACCATGGCACTAAGTGCTTGTTCCAGCCTCCTTTTAAACATCTCCAGAGATGATGACTCCACCACCTCCCCAGGCAGCCCATTCCAATGGCAATCCACCTGGTGCTTATCCATCAGGTCCATGTCTCTCCAATTTAGAGACAAGGGACCGTGTCAGATACTTTGCAGAAGCCAAGCCAGATGACATCTGTTGTTCTTCCCTTTCCCACTAAGTTTGTAATCTCATTGTAGAAAGCCACCACATTTATCAGGTGTGATGTGCCTTTAGGGAAGGCTGCTGGCCTTCATCAACCATCTCCTTGCTTCTTTACAAAGGTGATGGTTTGGATGTTACCTGCCCCCCACACTTAATAAAATCACCCAGGCTAGACTCAGCCCAGCTGGAAATTGACTGAAGCTTTATATTTACAGCTTAGCACCAGATACAAGCAGACATTTACCACAGTTATACAGAAATAGACAAGTTAAAAACTAATACAGAAACACAGCAGCCCTCCCAGACACCAGAGTCCCCAGGAGGGGCTCCCAACTGCCCTTCCACCTACTTCCCACCCTTCTACTCCCAGACTTTGCATTACATTCAGGATGAGTTTGGAAGGTGAGGGTCAGCCAGGGGGGTTAGGAAGCAGAAGGATTAATCAGGCAGCAAGTTAGAGTGAAAAATGCATCTCAAAGCCCAGAGAGACTCTGTTATCTATATTTATGTTCTTGTCCTTATACATCTCAGCAAGCCTATGAGTGCAGTAGAATAATAGAATCATAGAATTAAGCAGATTGGAAGAGACCTCCAAGATCATCCAGGCCAAGCTAGGACCCAGCCCTATTCAGTCAACCAGACCATGGCACTAAGTGCCTCATCCAGGCTTTGCTTCAACACCTCCAGGGACGGTGCCTCCACCACCTCCCTGGGCAGCCCATTCCAATGCCAATCACTCTCTCTGCCAACAACTTCCTGCTAATATCCAGACATTACCATTGTTTCCTTTTCACATCCTAGAATCTGACTCTTCTCACCAAAATATCCCAGCTAGGCTCAAACAGGCACAACACATCCCTCTCTCCTTTCTCAGGAGTCTTCCTTGCCTTCTGAAATCAAAGCATGGCACTTCTCAGGTGCTGTGCTTCACAATTTCATAAGGGTTAAGGATTTTATCTGAAGCAAGTGCCAGAGCCTATTCATTAGGCATGGTATTGCTTTCTCATCATTAAGTTATCAGCTTTTACTGTCATTAACTATCAGCTCAGTACTGCTGTTTAATGTCTGCCTGATTTGCATACCTTCTGAATAAATGTTTCTTGCACACCAAAGAAATACAAACTGGATTCTCTCTTGCCTTGGGCAGGGCATAATCCCAGACAGGAAACAATTAAACATGAACAGATCTTCTTATGCTTTCTTACAATACAGCAGGGCTTGCACTAAGCTATCTTTTTATTTCCTTCAGAGAATCATAGATTCAGTCAGGGTTGGAAAGGACCACAATGATTATCTAGTTCAAATCCCCCTGCCGTGCCCAGGGACACCCTGCCCTACATCAGGCTGCCCAGATCATCATCCAGCCTGGCCTTAAACACCTCCAGGGATGGGACCTCAACCTCTTCCCTGGGCAACCCGTTCCAGCCTCTCACCACTCTCCTGCTCAACAACTTCCTCCTCATCTCCACTCTGAACCTACCCACCCCCAGCTTTGCTCCATTCCCCCTGTCCTGTCACTCCCTGATATCCTGAAAAGTCCCTCCCCAGCTTTTTTGTAGCCCCCTTCAGATACTGAAAGGCCACAAGAAGGTCACCTGGGAGCCTCTTCTTCTCCAGACTGCCCAGCCCCAACTCTTTCAGTCTGTCCTTGTAGCAGAGCAGCTCCAGCCCTCTGAGCATCCTCCTGGCCCTTCTCAGGACACACTCCAGCATCTCCACATCCTTCTTGTAATGGGGGATTCTTGTAATGGGAGGATTAATCAGGCAGAAAGCTAGAGTGGAAAATGCATCTCAAAGCCCAGAGAGAGAGACTCTCTTATCTATATTTATGTTATTGTTCTTATACATCTCAGCAAGCCTATGAGTGCAGAAGAATCACAGAATCAAGCAGGTTGGAAGAGACCTCCAAATTCATCCAGTGCAACTTAGCACCCAGCCCTATCCAGTCAACTAGACCATGGCACTAAGTGCCTTATCCAGGTTTTGCTTCAACACCTCCAGGGATGGTGCCTCCACCACCTCCCTGGGCAGCCCATTCCAATGCCAATCACTCTCTCTGACAACAACTTCCTCCTAACATCCAGCCTAGACCTCCCCTGGCACAACTTGAGGCATGTCTATACATATTTTTAACTCCTTGGGGCACACCTTTGATTCTACTCAGCCAGTAGCTATAACTGGGAAGGATGAGCACTTCCAGGGAGACAAAAACCTGCTCTCATTTGTGTGCTCTGAGATTTTCCATTTGGCTGAATGCTTACAGCTGCTGAAGTAAAAGCACTGAGAGTGACTTACAATTGTGCCTATTCTAGGAAAGGGAGGGTGAGTCTGGTTTGCTCTAAACCAAAAGCACACATGTAAATGTCATTTTTGTTCTAATAGAACAGGCTCTGCAAGCTGCAGTTTAATGTTAGCCTCTTCTGACCTTTTATAGTGACAAGGGTTTGCCCAGCTCTCGTGCTCCTCTTCCATCATCCACCTGTGCCACTGTTTCCAGCATCAAACCAGTTTTTAGTTGTGGTGTGTTGTTTTACTTCTGTTTTGCTTTGTTTTCCATTTCAGAACACTTCTGAATTGGCATTACTTTAGTTTTCAATACTGAGTTCATAATGAGTCCATTATTCAAGAGATAATACAAGTTTCACAGCCTGCCTATGCTGCTGAATGGGCATCTCCCACCAACAATAATGCACCTGTGGCAATGGCTTTGAAACCACAGCTGCCTGTTGCTTTTTCTTTGCTGCTTTCAATCAGAAGAGTGCTAAGAGCTGATGTTTTGTTGTTGTTGTTTAACAGGAGCACTAAAAAGATGAGGAATGATTTGTTCAACCTGAAACAAATGGTGGTGAGGTGAGAGAAGCATAGAATGGGTTAGGTTGGAAGGGACCTCAAAGATCATCCAGGTCCAACTCCTTGCCATAGGCAGGGACACCTCCCACTGGAACAGGTCACTCAAAGCCTCATCCAACCTGGCCTTGAAGACCTCCAGGGAGGTTGTGGAGCACAGAAGCACCCAATGTGATCTTTGATCATATTCTGTGCTTTTGTGCTCCACAACCTCCCTGGGCAACCTGTGCCAGTGTCTCACCACCCTCACTGCAAAGAACTCTTTGTTAACATCTAGTTTGGATTGCCCCTCTGCCAGTTCCAGGAAGATGAGGATGTTCCTTCCCTAGAAATGCTCAGGGCCAGGATGAATGCAGCCTTGAGCAATTAGATCTAGAGGAAGGTCTCTCTGCCCATGTCAGGGTGCGTGGAACTAGGTGACTGTGCTGGTTTAATGCTAATTGGGATAAGTTAAGGAGAGAAATGAGATCATTGGCTGTGAAAAGAAAATAGTGGTGATGCCTACGTTACCCATTGGGAATTACCTCCCTGGGCAACCTGTGCCAGTGTCTCACCACCCTCACTGCAAAGAACTTCTTCCTAACATCTAATTTACATCTCCTCTCTGCCAATTTAAGCCCTCTTTATTGTAGTCTAAAATGTGGAAATATAAATGACCTTATGGAAAGTGGAGCAGGGTACATTTAGGGTAGACATAAGAGGGGATTTCTTTACAATGAGAGTGTTAAAGCAGTGGAACAGGTTGCCCAGGGATGTGATTGAGTTTTCATCTCTGGCTGGAGACATTCAAGATGAGATGTGATGTGCTCCTGGGCAGCCTGATCTAGTTGGAGGTGTCCTTGCTGACTGTAGGAGGGTTGGACAAGATCATCTTTGAAGGTCCCTGCCAACCCAATGCAACTTCTTCCTAACATCTAATGTGTATCTCCCCTCTGCCAGTTTAAACCCATTACTCCTCCTCCTGTCATTAGAAGACCTTGTCAGTAGCCCCTCCTCAGTCCTCCTGTAGCCCACTTCAGATACTGTCATGCTACTCCAAGGTATCCTTGAAGCCTCCTCTTCTCCAGACTGAAGAGCTCCACCTCTCATAGCCTGTCCTCATAGCAGAGCTGCTCCAGCCCTCTGTGCATCTTCATGACCTCCTCTGGATTGGTTCCAACATGTCCATTTCCTTCTTGTGTTGGGGGAAAAAGTGATGATTTTATTGCTCTTTCAAGCTGATAAAGATTTGAAAATGGAATTTGACATCTTTTTTCTTGGAGACTGGAATCTTCCAAAGAAGCAGTGGTTTGTTGAAATCATAGATTGATGTATTTGGTTGGATATTTTGGGTTTCTCACCTCTCACAGAGAGCATGCAGCAAAATTAAGACAACATGTATTAATTGATGCCATTCCAAATTTAGACCAAAAAAGCCCCACCAAATAGAAGTAGTGCAAGAGTAGGTCCTAAACCTACTTCAGGAACACCAATGCCATGAATAATTCATCTGAGAAACCTGCTGTCTCCAGATGGCCCTGTAAGAAGCCCTCTGATAAGCTGCTTTGCTTGCTACTGCACAACAGATCTGAAAGCAGGGAAGGTATTTAGGTTATGGATAGGAAGAGAAAGCATGAGCAGGTGTTTCGTCTTTTGATTTGGAGGGCAATGTTTAGAACCAGCACTGCTGACATAAGCTTCTCTGAGTGACTCTGAGACAGGCATCTTTGTCTTCAAGTGTCTGAACATATCACACCATATGAAAACACAACTCAGTTGCTGCCATAAGACCTCCTGTGCTTCTGTGAGTGAGCTACATGTGAAGGAGAGAGGAAGACCATTTTGCTGGCAATGTGGGCAGTGGCACTGAGTGCACCCTCGGCAAGTTTGCTGATGGCACCAAGCTGTGTGGTGCAGCAGACAGGCTGGAGGGCAGGGGTCCATCCAGAGGGACCTGGACAGGCTGCAGAGGTGGGCACAAGCCAACCTCATGAAGTTCAACAAGGCCAAGTGCAAGGTCCTGCAGCTGGGTGGAGGCAATGCCAAGTGCAAATGCAGGCTAGACAGTGACTGGCTGGAGAGCAGCCCTGGGGAGAAGAACTTGGGAGTGCTGGTGGACAAGAAGCTCAATATGAGCCAGCAGTGTGCACTTGCAGCCCAGAAAGCAACCAGAGCCTGGGCTGCAGCAAGAGAAGTGTGGGCAGAAGGGAGAGGGAGGTGATCCTCCTCTACTCCACTCTGCTGAGACCCCACCTGGAGTACTGTGTTCAGTTCTGGAGCCCCTGTTACAGGAGAGAGATGGAAGTGCTGGAAGGTGTCCAGAGAAGGGCCACGAGGATGCTCAGAGGGCTGGAGCACCTCTGCTATGAGGAGAGACTGAGGGAGTTGGGGCTGTTCAGTCTGCAGAGGAGAAGGCTCTGAGATGACCTGTTGTGACATTTCAGTACCTTAGGAGGGCCTACAAGAATGCTGGGGAGAGAATTCTTAGGCTGTCAGGGAGTGACAGGACTGGGGGCAATGGAACAAAGCTGGAGATGGATAGATTCAGACTGGATGTTGGAAAGAAGTTCTTCAGCATGAGGGTGGTGAGAGCCTGGAACTGGTTGCCCAGGGAGGTGGTGGAAGCCTTATCCCTGGGGTGGAACCCCCATCCCAGACCAGGCTGGATGAGGCTCTAGACAGCCTGATCTAGTGTGAGGTGTCCCTGCTCATGTCAGGGGGTTGGAATTAGATAATCCTTGTGGTTCCTTCCAACCCTGACTGATTCTATGATTCCATGATTCTATTTTGCAGATGTTGCTTTTCTATTGTTAAAACTGCACAGCAAATGTTTATTTGTTTGTTTCCTTAGTGAAATTAAAGAGGGAATGAAACAGTGCCCCCACCAAGGCAGGGAGCAGCCAGATCCTGTTGAAGCCACATCTACATTCCAATGAATAGAAGAGCAGAAAATGTTTTAGCTGGAGAGGTTTACCCGTCAGGACTATTAGCCCATCAGGGCTCATCCATGTTAAGTATCCCATTCTGTTAGAACAGCAGCTAATGGTTTTTTGAATGATCCTTGTGTTTTGCCTCAGCAACAGTGCCTGATAGGCCATTCCATATGTTTATGATGTGCTAAGTGAGAGAAGTCTTGCTAACATCTGTCAGAAGTTTGCTCCTCTGGCACTCCCATTGATGTCTCCTGAAATACTGGGTGAGAAATAGTTATTCAGGCTGGCACACTGCACTCTCACTGGATAGCAACTGCACAGAACCACAAAACCATCCAGGTTGGCAAAGCCCCTCAGGATCACCAAGTCCAACCTAGAACCCAACTTTACAAGATTCAGCCTAAACCATATCTCTAAGCACCACATCTGAACCACCCTGGAACACATCCAAAGTGAGGGAGTCCACCAGTTCCACTCATTCAGTCCCTGACCACTCTCTCTGTGAAAAACCTTCTCCTAATATCCAATCTAAATCCACTCAGTCTCAGCTTCAGGCCACCCCCCCTTGTTCTATCTCCAGTTACCCATGAGAAGAGCCCAGCAGCAGCCTCTCAACAATGTCCCTTCAGGTAGCTGTAGACAGCAATGAGATCTGCCCTCAGCCTCCTCTTTTTCACACTAACCATCCCCAGCTCCTTCAGTTGCTCCTCATTTATTCTCCAGACCATTCCTCAGCTTCCTTGCCCTCCTCTGCACCCACTCCAGCACCTCCACATCACTCTTGTCTTTCCAGCAGACACTAGAATAGTAAAAACCAGCCCCAGCTCCCTCAGTTGCTATGAAGTCCAACTTCGATGGACCATTTTTCTTAAGAGGGACTGACTTAGTCTTGCCACACTTTACTGGCCACCAGAATCTGCCAAAGAGTTAGATACCTCCACAGCTCTCTTGTAAAGAGGTGCCCAATACTGAACACAATACTTGTGGTGTGGCCTCACCCAAGCCAAATCCAAGGAGACAATCACCTTCCAATTGCTGCTGGCCACAGCATTTTTGATCCATTTTCCTAACATATTCTCTATAATCCAAGCCAGGATGCCATTGGCAGTGGCCAGTCTTACCCAGCTTCCTCAAACTAAACTATCTTCAGCACAGATCCTCATTCTGTCTCACAGATCCTTCATTCTATCTCACATAACCATAGAATACAGAATCATAGAATCAACTAGATTGAAAGAGGCCTCCAGGATCATCCAGTCCAAACTTTCTTCAGTAAAGACCCTCTATTCTTCATTATATCTCACATGATCACATAATCATAGAATATAGAATCATAGAATGATAGAATCAAGCAGGTTGGAAGAGACCTCCAAGATCATCCAGTCCAACCTGTCTTTGGCAAAGACCCTCTAACCTTCATTCTATCTCATATAATCACATAATCATAGAATGATTGAATCAATCAGGTTGGACAAGGCTTGCAAGATCATCCAGTCCAAACTTTCTTCAGCAAAGACCTTCTAACCTTCATTCTATCTCACATAATCATAGAATGCAGAATGATAGAATGATAGAATGATAGAATGGAGCAGGTTGGAAGAGACCTCCAAGATCATCCAGTCCAACTTCTCTTTGGCAAAGACCCTATAACCTTCAGTCTATCTCACATAATCATAGAATATAGTATCATAAAATCATGGAATCATAGAATCAAGCAGGTTGGAAGAGACCTCCAAGATCATCCAGTCCAAACTTTCTTCATCAAAGACCCTCTAACCGTCATTCTATCTCACATAATCATAGAATATAGTATCATAAAATCATGGAATCATAGAATCAAGCAGGTTGGAAGAGACATCCAAGATCATCCAGTCCAGCCTATCACCTTAGCTCCGTGGAATCAACAAGACCATGACACTAAGTGCCTCATCCAGGCTTTTCTTGAACACTTCCAGAAACAGTGCTAACATTTAGCACCTGACCTACCTTCCCCCACCTCTCCTCCCTCAAACACTTGTTCTTATGCTGCTAATACATACATTTTGCTAACATCAGCGTTATGAAAAGAAATCTTGAGTCAATGCTGTTGCCTTGATGGTCTGCTGATGCAAATCAATAGATTTTAACTGAAATTAATGGAGCATGATGGTTTGCATTAGATTAGATTTGGCCTCAAAACTCAAATGATGCAAACTCATATGAGCTTGAATAAATCAGAGTTCAAGGTAATGTATCATCTGAAAAGGTTTCAGAACAGTTATTCACATAGGAATCCATGGTAGAGTGTGAACTAGGGCTGGGAGACCAAACAATGAAGTAAAAGAAATAAATCAGTGAGCTGAACTCAGAAAAGAAACAGTTTGAGCATTGCCCTTGATTTGCTCTGTCTGAAAGCTGCCTTTTAAAACAAATCAACACAGCTTTTAAATCCTCTGCAGAGCTGCATGATGCAGTGATGCTGTTCATTCCTGAGAAGTGTTCAGATGAGGTTTTCTCTTAGCATACTGACAGGACTTCAGCTGCAAGCCCCAAAGATTCCCCTTTTTGCCAGTTAACAGAGTGACCCTGCTGAGAAAATGCCTTCCTCACCTGATCCTGAATCCTGTTGTCTCTCTCTGTGCCAGAAGTCCTTGAAAGAAAAGGGTTACAGTCTGTGTAGCAGTACCAAAACTGTTTCCACTGTTACTTGCAGAATATGGCCACAGTTGCTTTTGGTATTCAGAAGAGCATCTTGCCTCTGCCTAGCATGCTGCATCAGGCATGTTTTCTCTGGGGTAAAGGGGAGGGTGAGAGGAGGAGTTTGCTGCAGCCAGGGAAAGGAATCCTACCTCTCCACTACATCTTTGCAATGAAAAGCAAGTGCCCATTGATTCTTCCAGAGCTCAGTGGCCATGAAGCATTGGGGAAAGGTAAAACAGAGTAATGAAAAGATGATCTTCTTTTTTTTTTTTTCCTTTAAGATTTTCAAGATGCTGTTTGTGCTGAAATGGAGGAAGTTAAGTTGCAGGAGTAAGTGCAGACTGCTTTCCTTGTCTCTGCCATAGAATCAGAGAATCAGCCAGGTTGGAAGTGACCTCCAAGATCATCCAGTCCAACCTAGCACCCAGCCCTAGCCAATCAACTAAGTGCCTTATCCAGGCTTTGCTTGAACACCTCCAGGGACAGCCTGGATGAGGCACTTAATGCCATGGTCTGGTTGACTGGACAGGGCTGGGTGCTAGGCTGTACTGGATGATCTCGGATGTCTCTTCCAACCTGGTTGATTCTGTGATTCTAATGCCAGCTGCAGGAAGAGTTGATATCCCATTAGTCCTAGGAAATCATACAAGTCTGGAGGACTCTGCTGGGAACCAAACCTGTTTATCTCACTGCTGATGGAGATATGCTTATCTCTGCAGCCAGTCATGCATATATGCACTCTACACTCTCTCATTTTGTTCCTATCAGATGCTACTGTGTAATACTGCTCTTTTCCACCCTCCCTCTTCTTAAAGCCTCTGTATTAAACTCTGAGCTTCTTAAATAGCAGCAAATTGTCACGTTCCAGCATCACAGTATCTCTGTGACTCCATGTAGCTAATAGGGTCAGTGAAATCACAAGTGAAATGTTTCATGTTGAAGTTCTTACTTCAGCAAATTCAGTCTCAGACTTGAAGTCCTGTAATGTATTCCTCTCACACATCATCAGATGAGGCTAAGTCTTGGGAGATAAAACTCAGTCCCTTTGCCATTTAGAATTGTTTGAGTTCATCACATTAAATACTGGGCTCAGTTGCATGTGAGCACTTTCACTGACCATAACAAACCTGGGGAAACAGGAAAGAGGTTTAACTTAACCTTATCTTGTCTCATAATTATGGATGAAGTCCTTTATTACTTGATAATTGGAATAGCCTAGGAGATTGCATCGGAATCACCTCGTTAGTGAACAGCAAGGTATTATTTCACCACCATATCATCTTGTTTGATGGGTGCCCAGAGCGGGACTTTGCCTTGATGGTAATGTTTATGGAGTCAGAGCAGAGTGACAGCCAACAGGCAGACAGAGGAAGGGGAAATCTGATGAGATGTAAAGAAAAGCTTCCCAAAGAAGAGAGTAAAATACTGCAATAGGTTACATGTTGTGGTGGTAGGCTTGATGGGCAAACATGGGCTTATCCATGCCCAGACATGTTACCCTGCTCCCCCTCTCCTTCTGTGCTGGGGGAAGCAACCGTGGGAGGGCAGGACAAAAGCCTGCTGCAGCCCAGGCTCTGCTTGGCTTTCTGGGCTGCCAGTGCACACTGCTGGCTCATGTTGAGCTTCTAGTGCAGCAGCACCCCCAGGTCCCTCTCCTCAGGGCTGCTCTCCAGCCGCTCAATGCCCAGCCTGGATTTGTGCTTGGCATTGCCTCAACCCAGCTGCAGGACTTTGCACTTGGTCTTGCTGAACCTGATAAGGTTGGCTTGAGCCCACCTGTGCAGTCAAATGATGAATCCTATAGGTCTTTCCCTGCACTTCTTTTTATTTGCTCAGGAGAAAATAATGGATGACTCCATGGTGCATGTGCAGGAAAAGGAAACTAAGGGGCTTTCACCTTGGTGCTCAGCTGAACTGAAGGAACACCCATTTTCTGCTGCTAATTTTTCATGCCGTCTTCACTAATAGGAAGGCTACATCTCTTTGCCCAATTTACTAATGACAGGACAAGAGGAAATGGCCTCAAGTTGCCTCAGAGGAGGTTTAGGCTGGATGTTGGGAGGAAGTTCTTTGTTGAGTGGGTGGTCAGGCACTGGCACAGGCTGCTCAGGGAGGTGGTGGAGTTGCCATGCCTGGAGGGGTTTAAAAAAAGAGTGGATGTGGTGCTTGAGGCTATGGTCTGGTGATGAAGACTGCTGGGATGAAGGTTGGACTGGATGCTCCTGGTGGTCCTTTCCAACCACAGCAATTCACAGTGGTTAGATGTTGTGATGAGGGATTTGGTTTAGTCAAGGACTTGTCAGTGTCAGACTAATGATTGGACTTGAGGAGCTTGAAGGGCATTTCCAATCTAAGACATTCTGTGATTCTGTGATTCTATGATCTGTGAGCTGTTGTTTTTTTTTTTCTTTAGCATCCAGAAAGATTTTATGTCTCAAAGAACAGCAGGAAGTAAAATTGGAAAGAAAATTCTCCAGTTAGATAGCACAAATAAAATAGACCTTAAGATCAGGAGCACTTAACGTTGGCTATAAGACGAATAGTTCTGTATGGCAATAACATGAAGAGAACCTAATCAAAATTGATAGCAATTTGTGCTAGGTTCTTTGGTTATAAAGTAGCTGGCAGGGTTATGATCTGGGTCTGTTAAATAGCCCAAAGAAAAAACATTGCTAGAAATAAAGAAATGTGTATTATTTTTTACTTTTAAGTAATGCTATTGACCACCTAGATTTAAAATTTACATTTATCTTCAAGCCATATGATGTAGAAAAGGCTTTGACTTGCCTCTTAAAAGGTCATCTTCAGACTGGCTGGCTTTGGCTGCTGTGATGTGCATGGATTCCTTTTACATTGAACCATCAGCAAGAGCATGGACATGAAGGAGGAAGGTTTGTTAGCACACCCTGGCCTCTGTGTTTTCTGAACATCAGAGTAAAGAAGACAAAGAAATTGCCTTGACTGGAAGAGTAGAATGGAATACAGAGGATGAAATCAGATAAGAGTTAATCGAGGCACTGCTCGGAATTAGCAGTTAAAATGTGTCAAGAGGAAGACAGGCAGAAGGTGGCATTATTTCTGATGTTATCTGGTGCTTTTAATGCCTTTCTGCTGGTCAGAGGCAGCTAAACATAACACAGCACTGGGCAGTGGATGAACCTGACTAATGAGGAGAAGGGGAACTGGAGAAATCTTTGAAAAATACAAGGCTGGGAACATCTTTAGTTCTACCCTGGCCTGGCACTCAGGTGGCTGTTCCTTCTTCTGTCCTCTTGCTGTTACTATACACTAGGGAAGGAGAGCAAAGCAGTTAAGGTAATCCAGGAAGAGATGGCCAGCAGCCTGCTGCACCACACTGATGCACACAAGTCTATGGGACCAGGCTCACAGGATGTTAGGGGTTGGAAGGGACCATTCTAGATCATCAAGTCCAAACTCCCTGCCAGAGCAGGATCAGAGAATCTAGCTCAGATCACACAGGAACTCATCCACTAAGTGCCTCAGACAGCCTCCTTTTAAACACCTCCAGGGATGGTGACTTCACCACCTCCCTGGGCAGCCCATTCCAAAGCAAATCACTCTCTCTGCCAACAACTTCCTCCTAACATCCAGCCTAGACCTCCCCTGGCACAACATAAGACTGTGTTCCCTTGTTCTGTTGCTGGTTCCCATTTGAATGCCAATCACTCTTCTGTGAAGAACTTCCTCCTAACATCCAGCCTAAACCTGCCATGGTGCACTTTGAGACTGTGTCCCCTTGTTCTGTTGCTGGTTGCCTGGCAGAAGAGACCAACCCCACCTTGCTATAACCTCCTTTCAGGTAAGCCTCTCCTCATCAGGCAGTCCTCCAGCCCCTTCCTCATCTTCACAGCCCTCCCTTGGACTCTTTCAGGTAGATCCATGTCCCTCCTGAACTGGGGAGCCCAAAAGTGAATGCAATATTCCAGGTGAGGTCTCACCAGTGCAGGGTATGGGGGGAGGAGAAGCTCTCTCCATGCACTGCCCACATTGCTCTTAAAGCACCCCAGAATAGATGGCACTCACCCAAAGGCTTCTGACTGCGCTGGTGGAGGTGCTCACCAAGCCACTTGGCACCATTTTTCAGCAGTTGTGAGGGAATTGGCAGGTCCCAGCACCCAGAGAACTGCAGGTCTCAAGCAGGTCTGTAATGCAGAAATGAACAATTTGACCTCATCAGTGTTTATCCACAGGTAAAGGGTGAGTGCCAGGAGGATGGAAGCAGGCACTCCTCGGTGATGCCCAACGCCAGGACAAGGGGCAATGGGTGGAAGTTTCATTTAAACATGTGGAGGATTTCTTTCACTGTGAGGGTGACAGAACCCTAGAACAAGCTGCCCAGGGGACCTGTGGAGTCTCCCTCTCTGGAGACATTCAGGACCTGCCTGGAGGTGTTCCTGTGTTATCTGCTATAGGTGATACTGCTCTGACAGGGGGTTTGGACTGGATGAGCTTTCAAGGTCCCTTCCAGCCCCTGACATTGTGATTCTATGAATGTGGATGAGAGGTGGTTTACTACAGTTCCTTCTTTGCAAGGTTAATCACTTTTTGAAGCATTTTGAAGATAATTTCCAAAGCCTATTTTGTTCTCTTCCCTGCTTTACAAGAGAGGAGGCTATTTGTTGCCATGTCTACGGCTTGCTTTTTAATGCCTTCTGTGCAAGGAGCTCCATTATAAATGGCCATGTCAAAATTAACCTCTAATACAATGAACTCCTTTTTCCTCCTTGCAATTGTACAGGCCATCCACCTGCTCAGTAAAATCCCATTTATGTTTGTGCAGCATCTCTGTGGCAACTACAAGGAAAGATTCTTGGGAAGTACCTTGAGAACTTATCTTTTTTTTCCTGGCCTTCCTGTCATTGTAGTGAAGATCCCCAGTGTTTGAGAAGGAGCTGGAAGAATAAGCAGCCAACATAATGTGGCAGCCCTGAGGAGAGGGACTTTGGGGTGCTGGTGTTGGAGAAGCTCAACAGGAGCCAGCAGTGTGCACTTGAAGTCCAGAAAGCCAACCAGAACCTGGGCTGCATCAGGAGAAGTGTGGCCAGTAGAGTGAGGGTTGAGAGAGGTGATTGTCCCCCTCTATTCCACTCTGATGGGACCCCACTTGGAGCACTGCATCCAGTTCTGAACCCCTATGACAAGAGGGATGTGGAGATGCTGGAGTGTGATCAGAGAAGGGCCAGGAGGATGCTCAGAGGCTGCAGCAGCTCTGCTATGAGGACAGACTGAAAGAGTTGGGGCTGTGCAGTCTGGAAGAGGCTCCCAGATGACCTTCTTGCGGCTGCTCAGTATCTGAAGAGGGACCAACAAAAAAGCTGGGGAGGGACTTTTTAGGCTCTCAGGGAGTGCCAGGACTGGGGGAATGGAGCAAAGCTGGAGATGGGTAGGTTCAGCCTGGACGTGAGGAGGAAGTTGTTGAGCATGAGAGTGGTGAGAGCCTGGGCTGGGTTGCCCAGGGAGGTGGTTGAGATCCCATGCCTGAAGGTGTTTAAGGCCAGGATGGATGAGGCTGTGGCCAGCCTGTTCTAGAGTGTCCCTGCCTGTGGCAGTGGGGTTGGAACTAGCTGGTCCTTGTGGTCCCTGCCAACCCTGACTGATTCTATGATTCATTCTCCAACCTATCCTTGTATTTCAGTTGTGTGAGTTGGGGGAGGGAGGGAAGGAGGAAACAACAGAGAAATAACTACAAGAAAAAACTATAACCAGCAAATCATTTTCATCAGAAGTGCAGGAGGTGCAGATGTTGCTGCTGTATTATAACCTCCTGAAATAAAGCTAACAGCAGAACTTTCTGGGGCTGTTCAGAAGGTGATGCAAATCCATGTAATGCATAATATTTAAATAAATTCCCTTCCCCCCCCTTCTTTCTTTCAGTAGATTCATTTCTGGAGCAAATGGTATATAACTTAACATAGCAAGTAAGAGCCATCCTTTATTTTCAGTGCCCTGCTGGAAGAATCACTTATTTTCACTCTTCTTCTCCATGTGAAAAGTCATTAATTTTGCAGAGAACAGTTGGCATTTTCACAGCAGTGACTATTTTTCACTTGAGCAGAGTGGAAAAATATCACTATATATTTTCTTTGTGTGGAGAGCATAAAAAATAATAGGAAGCAGATCCAGAGGCTTCATCTCTCACACAGGCTGCAATAATACGTTTTTCACTGGTCCCCTCAAAAATTGCTTGGGCCAACCTTTGCTGTAAAACAGCCATAAGATATTTCTAGTTGCTTTTTGGTTGGGTTTTGTTTGTTTGTTTTCTATCTACACCGTGGCAAAGCAGTTGAAACGCAGTTTCAAAGAGTCATCTTTTTGATGTATAGATGTCTTTTAAAAGCAAGAGGGTTTTGTTGATGTGGTGCTCATAGAATCAGTCAGGGTTGGAAGGGACCACAAGGATCAGGCAGTTCCAAGCCCCCTGCCATGGGCAGGGACACCCTACCCTAGATCAGGCTGCCCACAGCCTCATCCAGCCTGGCCTTAAACACATCCAGCAATGGAGCCTCAATCACCTCCCTGGGCAATCCATTCCAGCCTCTCACCACTCTCATGATCAACAACTTCCTCCTCACCTCCACTCTGAATCTCCCCACTTCCAGTTCTGCTCTGTTCCCCCCAGTTCTGTCACTCCCTGATAGCCTAAAAAGTCCTTCCCCAGCTTTTTTGCAGGCCCCCTTCTGATACTAAAAAGCCACAATAAGGTCACCTTGGAGCCTCCTCACATGCCTATGGCCTGGGGTGGGAACTAGATAATTTTTGAGGTCCCTTCCAACCTAAACCATTCAATGATTCCATTCTATACACTAATGGTTGCAGGCAATCAGTGTGATGGTTTGCATGTTACCTGCCACCCACATGCCTGAGAAAATCATCCAGACTAGACTCAGCTGAGCTGGAAATTAAAGAATGAAGCTTTATATGTACAGCTTAGCACAGTATACGGGCAGGTATTTACAATCTACACAGCTGTACATTCAAGAGAGATGTTGACATACTGGAAGGTGTTCAGAGAAGGGCAACAAAGCTGCTGAGAGGCTTGGAGCACAGCCCTGTGAGGAGAGGCTGAGGGAGCTGGGGGTGTGCAGCCTGCAGCAGAGGAGGCTCAGGGCAGAGCTCATTGCTGTCTATACCTCCCTGAAGGGAGGCTGTAGCCAGGTGGGGTTGGTCTCTTCTGCCAGGCAACCAGCAACAGAACAAGGGGACAGAGTCTCAAGCTGTGTCAGGGGAGGTCTAGGCTGGATGTTAGGAGGAAGCTCTTCACAGAGAGAGTGATTTTCATTGGAATGGGCTGCCCAGGGAGGTGGTGGAGTCACCATCCCTGAAGACATTGAAGCAAAACTGGCTGAGGCACTTAGTGCCATGGTCTGGTTGATTGTCTAGGGCTGGGTGCTCGTTTGGACTGGCTGATGTTGGAGGTCTCTTCCAACCTGCTTGCTTCTATGATTCTGTGATTCTGTGACATTTGACATGTGCTTCCCAAGTGTGAGGGCATTAAAAATTGCTCAGCCAAAATATTTTGGGCCTTTTAAGACACTCACAATCAAATCACAAACACCAGAAAAATACATTGCTATCAGAATTTGATCACACACACAAGCACTGCAAGACAACAAATGCAGTTCCCTGGTTGAAATGTAAAGGATGCCTGCAAGCATCAGCTTTGTCCAGCACAAGTTGTATTGAGATTTTTGATCTTGCAACATTAGTGTCAGTAGAAGCAATGACTTTAATAGTGCAGGATTAGACCTTAAGTGCTTTCTGGGCTCCCTGCCATTTTCTGTCTGCTAGTAGGTTGCTCTTGTCCTTGCAAGTTATGTTTCTAATATTCATTACAAAATGAATATCCAACTGTAGCAACAGATCTGCAATGGTTTCCTTTCTGGTCACATTGGGTGAGAAAAAACTCTTCTAAGGTGTTCTTAGTGAAAACTGTTGGTAGGAAAAACATTCTTCTTTTGAAATACTGAAATGCACTACTGAGACAATATGCAGAAGCCACTTCCTTCTCTTCCAAATGCCTGTTGCATCTGTTAGGGCTTTGCTATCATTCTTTACACTGTGCCTTACCATGGTGAGTGTATTGAACCAAAATCAACAGCCACGAACAGGCAGCAAAAAGGAAGATTTCTGGCCTAAATTTATCTCCTCTCAAAACTTACTCAGAAAGTGCTTTAGGTTTTGAGAGACAACATCAGATGATAGGATGTTAGGAGTTGGAAGGGACTTCTGGAGATCATAGAATCATAGAATCAAACAGGTTGGAAGAGACCTCCAAGATCAGCCAGTCCAACCTAGCACCCAGCCCTATCCAGTCAACTAGACCATGGCACTCCCTTGCCAGAGAGAGTGATTGGCATCGAAATGGGCTGCCCAGGGAGGTGCTGCAGTCACCATCCCTGGAGGTGTTGAAAAGGAGGCTGGATAAGGCACTCAGCGCCATGATTTAGTTAGTTAGAAGGGTGAAGTGATAGATTGGACTCGATGATCCTAGAGATCTTTTCCAACCTGATTATTTCTGTGATTCTGTGATGCAATAAAAAACAGATAGATGTATAGATAAATAGAGGGATTTATAGAGAGATAGATTTATAGATAAATAGACAAAGAGATTTATGGATAGATAGACAGATCGATAGATCTGGATAGCTACTTGTCTCAAGTTCAGTTTTTGAAAGCACACACTTCTTAAACACTTTAAATTATAACATATAGACAGATAATAGCTTTCTCCTTGATCAGCCTAACTCAGTCTTTCCAAAACTGTTACTAATGAGCAGATTTTTTTTCCCTGATAGCCTGTTTAATTGTTCCTATTTCATACATCAGTAAAACTCTGCTCAGCTGAAAAAGGTCATAACTTGCAAACACAGTTTGAGTACATAGCTCTCTATTTCTTCTTGTTTCCCTCCTTGTGATCTATCTCTATTGCTTTAATTATAGATGAAGAAGTATTTTTGGTGAGAGTTTAAAGCAAGCCAACTGAAAACAAAAGCTGTTCAGCTCATTCCCATTGGTTGCCACGAAGTTGGTATAATTAGCAGCACTCTCAAAGCCTTTTGTAATGCTTCTGCAGAGGATCTATCTCTTGACCACTTTTGGATGCAGAGGATGCTACATGGTCTTTGCTGTGTGATTATTGGTCTTAGCAGGCAGCCTTTTTGGTGCCTTGGGTGACTCATGAAAGCTAGGTACTGTCTTTAGAATGTTATTGCTTTCATCAAAACCTGGATTGAGAAGCTTTAGGTATCTCTCCTGAGCTGCATGGTTAGTTAACTATTAGTGGTCATGGTTGTCCATTTGCTTTGGGGGAAATGTGTCGGCATTCCAGACATGTAGCTGCTCAACTCACACACTCCTCCTTGTCAAACTTCTGCATTGATTCATTGGTAAAATAATTGTGTCTTTTTATCCCTGCTCCCTTCAAGTGATTCATTTCACTGAAAGGGTTCTCATTCCTCTGTGCTAGACTGGGCTACAAGAGTGGATTTTTCAGGCACCTTTACCTGAAGCTCAGAAACACAGTGAGCAGCATCTCACTCCTCTCTGGTATGCAGAAGCAGGAGCAGATCCAAAGCAACGCTGGGGACATATGATCAGTCCTCACCCCTCATTCCCCTCACCCTCTAACAAACAGCAAAATGCATCTTTTGGATCTGTGGGGTTTAGGCTACAATGACAGAAACTTATAAATCTTGTCATAAATCAGGTTGGAACTAGATGAACTTTGAGGTCACTTCCAACCTAAACCATCCTATGATTCTAATAACTAAGATGGGGAAAAGTGAGATAATTTTTCTGTCCCTTTTCCCCCAAGCTCTACACCTCTCTGAAGACTTCACTGGAGATGGTGTGGAGTTAGAAGATTATTCTCTGAAACCAAGAATGTTTTTACAATACTCAAAATGTTTTCTGCTCTGCATCTGAATTAAAGATCAAAACTGAAACCTGATAAAGAAGAGAAAAAAACCATTTCTAATAAATCATAGAATCACTAAATCATGGAATGGCCTGGGTTGGAAGTGATCTCTAAAGGTCATCCTGTCCACCCCCCTCTGCAGTCAGCAGGGACATCCTCAACTAGATGAGGTTGCCTAGAGCCCTATTGAGCCTTGTCTTGAGTATCTCCAGGGAAGGGTCCTCAACCACCTCCCTGGGCAACCTGTTCCGGTGTTCCACCACCCTCATAGTAAAGTACTTGTTCCTAACATCCCATCTAAATCTACTCTTCTCTAGTTTGAAGCCATTATCCCTTGTTCTATCACCACAGGCCTTTGCAAACAGTCTCTCTCTGTCTTTCTCATAGGCACACTTCAAGTACTGGCAGGCTGCTATTAGCTCTCCCTGGAGCCTCCTCTTCTCCAGGCTGACCAACCCCAGCTCCCTCAGCTTGTCTTTGTAGCATAGAATTATAGAATGGTTTAGGTTGGAAGGGACCTCAAAGATCATCTAAATCCAACCCCCTGCCATAGACATGGACATCTCCCACTAGAACAGGTTGCTCAAGGACTCATCTAACTTAGCTGTGAACACCTCCAGGGAGGGAGCAGCCACAACCTCTCTGGGCAACCTGTGCCAGTGTTTCACCACTCTCACTGAAAAGAACTTTATAAAGAGCAAAGAAGACTTTTGGTACAGAACTCCAGGAGAACTCAACTTCAAGTCTCAATTTTAAGCAGATGAAACTTCCTTGCTACAACTCAATGTAATTTAGGTTCTGGATATATTTTCTTCCTGGCTACCTTAAGTGGTATCTTCAAGATGTATCTGCAGAGCTACTCCAACACCCTGATCACTTTCGTGGCTCTCCTCTGGACCTGCTCCATCAGGTCCATGTCCTTCCTATATTCAGGACACCAAGACTGGCCACAATACTCCAGGTGAGATCTCAAAGGTTTCATTCTCATTTCACCTTGTATTTAATTTGGGTAGTGTAATTACATGACATTTCCAAAGAACCTTTTGTCTTGCTCCTCAAAACCAGAATCATTCACCTACAAAATGTGAAAAAGGGTCAAAACTTTTAAGACTTTTACCCTTCCTGGCATAAAAAAATAAATCCTTCAGGTCAACAACTTCTCATTTTAAAAAGTGATTTCTATTGTGAGAAAAAAAAAAAAAAAAAAGGAAAGGTCTCTTAAAAACCCACAAAGTAACCAGTTCTACTTCAGCTTTTCACATCTTTCTAACCTATGATAACTGGAAAGTAAGAGGAATCTTGCAGCTGTTGCATTTCATCTGGTGATTCCTACTGGAAAAAAAACAACAGCGACAAAGAAGCATTCTGACTTGTGCCACAGGGAAAAATACAGAGGAGGGTTGAAATACAGAGGGGACAGAGTGGCTAAGAGCAGCCAGGCAGAAAGAGACCTGGGGGTGCATGGTAGACAGTAGCAGGACATGAGGCAGCAGTGTGCCCAGGTAGCCAAGAGAGCCAATGGCATTCTGGCCTGGATTGGGAGCAGTGTGGCCAGCAGGACAAGGGAGGTTATTCTTCACCAGTACTCAGCACTGCTCAGGCCACACCTTGAGTGCTGTGTCCAGTTCTGGGATCCTCAATTCAAGAGAGATGTTGCAGTACTGGAAGGTGTCCACAGGAGGGCAGCAAGGCTGGTGAGGGGCCTGGAGCAGAGCCCTGTGAGGAGAGGCTGAGGGAGCTGGGGGTGTGCAGCCTGCAGCAGAGGAGGCTCAGGGCAGAGCTCATTGCTGCCTACAACTGCCTGAAGGGAGGCTGTAGCCAGGTGGGGTTGGTCTCTTCCACCAGGCAACCAGCAACAGAACAAGGGGACACAGTCTCAAGTTGTGCCAGGGGAAGTACAGGTTGTATGTTAGGAGGAAGTTCCTGGCAGAGAGAGTGATTGGCATTGGAATGGGCTGCCCAGGGAGGTGGTGGAGTCACCATGTCTAGAGGTGCTGAAGCCAAGCCTGGCTGAGGCACTTAGTGCCATGGTCTAGTTGACTAGCTAGGGCTGGGTGTTGGGTTGGCCTGGCTGATCTTGGATGTCTCTTCCCACCTGGTTGATTCTATGATTCTATGATTCCAGTTTGGCTGGAGTTGATTCAGCCACTCAGGGCAGAGTGTTAGCATGAGCAGGGATGGTGAGAGAACAATCCAAGCAATCAATAGCCATAATAATGAGGTAGGCATTGTCCTCAGTGATGTACCCTGGGGAGGAGACTCACAAATAAATGGCCTGGAAAATATTCCCATATTTAGCCTACCTCATTTTCTTCCCCCATTTAAACTAATTGTGTATAAATAAAGTAGCTGTTAAGACTAATTCTACTAAATCTACCCTAAATAGTCATCATTGATTTGCATTATAGTATGGGTCGATGAGGAAGGGAAAAGTACAAAGCCTGGGTAATGCATAGGAAAAATAGAACCAAAACACAAGGGTGTTCTTTCATAAAACTGAGCCAAAGCACACACCTCTGTGAGCACTCTGTGCTTTAAACACCACCTCTGTTTTATAAGATGCTTAGCTGTGAACTCAATTATTGCTAGCCTCAAGAGTCTTAAAAAAAGCACTTCTGGATTCTAGGATTCTGTGGTGCTTGTTTCATTTAAATTGCAGAGGAGGATCATAGAAACACAGAATCAAGCAGGTTGGAAGAGACCTCCAAGATCAGCCAGGCCAACCTAGCACCCAGCCCTATCCAGTCAACCAGACCATGGCACTAAGTGCCTCATCCAGGCTTTGCTTGAACACTTCCAGGGACAGTGATTCCACCACCTCCCTGGGCAGCCCATTCCAATGCCAATCTCTCTCTCTGCCAACAACTTCCTCATCACATCCAGCCTAGACCTGCCCTGGCACAACTTGAGACTGTGTCCCCTCGTTCTGTTGCTGGTTGCCTGGCAGAAGAGACCAACCCCACCTGGCTACAGCCTCCCTTCAGGTAGTTGTAGACAGCAATAAGCTATCAGAGCTGGAAGGGATCTCAGGGATCGCCCAGTTCCAGCCCCCCCTGCAATGGGAAGGGACACACACTAGATCAGGTTGCTCACAGACTCATCCAGCCTGGCCTTAAAACCTTTCAGGGATGGGGCTTCCACCACCTCCCTGAACAATCTATTCCAGTGTCTCACCACCTTCATGGTGAAGAAGTTCTTCCTAACTTCCAATCTGAATCTACCCAGTTCTAGTTTTGCTCCATTTCCCCAGTCTTATTACTACCTGACAGCCTAAAAAGTCCCTCATCATCTTTCTTCTAGCCCCTTTCAGATATTGGAAGGCCACAATAAGGTCACCTTGGTGCCTTCTCCTCTCCAGACTGAACAGCCCCAACTCTCTCAGTCTGTCTCTACAGCAGAGGTGCTCCAGCCCTCTGGTACTGAAAGCAGACTGCCTTACAGAGGAGCAGAAGTCCACATCTGCTGCTTCTAATGCATTTCATGGCCCTTCCCCAGTTTAATGGCTTCACCTCAGCCAGCAGTTAAGCACCATGTAGCCACTTGCTTGTGCCTCCCTGCTCCCAGTGGGATGGGAAGGAGACTTTTTTTGGGGAAGAGCTTGCCCAGAGAAGTTGTGGAGAATCATTCTCTGGAGACTTTCCAAACCCACCTGGATGCATTCCTTTGTGGATCCTTAGAGAATCCTTTCTTGGCAGGGGGGTTGGACTGGATGATCTCTGAAGGTCCCTTCCAACCTCTAAAGTTCTGTGATTCTGTGATTTCATTTTTGCCAATTTTGGCTGTGTTAAAAGCAGTGAAATCAACTCTCCACAGTTGCCTTTTCCTTGTGAGCAGGTCCTGCCCGTACACAGGTTGTAGAAAATACTTAAGCATGCAGAAGCTGTAAGGAAAAAAAAAAAAAGACCTGTGGAGATGATAAAAAAATATCAAGAGATGTAGGCAGAAGATCAGAGACTGAACAAAGTAAGTAAAGCTGGCTTTGCAAGGTGAAAATGTACTTGACATTGATCTTCTGCCAAAACTTGGACGTGACATAAGATTAGCAGCAAGCAAGGTCATGAAACAGCTCGAAGTGTATTGGCATGAATCTTAACCAGCCAGAGACAACAGGTTTCTTTCATAGGAATCATAACTGACTGAAAATAATGCATGAATGAACAGCTCAGGAGGATGATATGGAACATGTAACCTTCATAATTGCTGATTAAAGCCTTCCCCAGAGGTGGTCCAGTGCCATTGCCATCATGGCTCTCTGCGAAGTCCTTTTGCAGTGTACAGACCTGCGAGGTAGATTTTCGTGTTCTGGAAGCTGGTTACCAATTAGCAACCCAGGAAATATTTACTCCAAATATTTATTCACTCCCAAAGAACTTCTGCAGAGATTCACACTGTGTCTTTCACTGTTTGCTCTGCATATTGACAAACGTGGTGATTGTTTGGATAAGGCACAGCCACATGTGGAAGCTGATGATACTGGAAGCTATTGCTCTGAAACAGCAGCTCTGTCAATCCTCCTTGGGAGGAAGTCACAAGAAGGAACAGCTTTGTGCATAATTTCACTTTGAGCTCTAATTCTGCAAGTGGAAGTAAGAAATTGGTGATTGCAAAGATCCACCTCCTAAATATCATCCCTCCAGCAGCATTTATTTGACTTCTGTAGGTAAGTTTACATTAGTAGGACAAAAAGTTCCCAAGGTTGCAGTCCTGCTACTAAAGAAATGTAATTAATTGATGGGTATAGAAGCATAGAATCATTAAGGTTGAAAAATACCTTTAAGGCTCAAGTCCAGCTGTCAACATAATGCCACCAAATCCATTAAACTGTGTCCCAGACCTTTATGATCAAACCCAACCACCCACACAACACCACCAAATCCACTCAACTGTGCCCCAGACCTTTAGGATCAAGCCCAACCATCAATGCAATGCCACCAAACTCACTAAACTGTGTACCAGACATTTAAGATCAAGCCCAACCATCAACATACTACCACCAAATCCATTAAACTGTGTCCCAGACCTTTAAGATCAAAGCCAACATCACCAAATCCATTAAACTGTGTCCCAGACCTTTAAGATCAAGCCCAACCACCTACACAACACCACTAAATCCACTAAACTGTGTCCCAGACCTTAAAGATCAAGCCAAACACCACCAAATCCACTCAACTGTGTCCCAAAGTGCCATATTTTGACATTTTTTGAACACCATGATTTCAAAAACATTGAAAGTCACTCTGGGATTAAACACCTTTGAAAAGCATTCAGACTAAGGACAGCAGAAATTCTAACATAAAATCATATTAAACCAACCTAAATCAACTTCTTTTGTTTCCCAAAAGATCTCTTCTATCTTCCTCATCAAACAAAGCCTCTTGGCCACCTCCAAAAAGGTCTGTTTTCTAAAGCTGAGTTCTGTCATTATCCCATTAATGACAGGAAGGCAGATGTTTAGCCTGCTTACTAATTAGGGTTATATTTACAAGGTAATTATAGATTGTAGCTCTGTGTTGTAGGAAATTTGAAGGCATTTTAAGCATCACCATGGTAAAAACAAAAGCAAAAATCTCCCAACAACAAAAATGTTCCCAGCCAATTACATTTCCTCAAGCAAGAGAATTTGGCCTCAGCAATTCATTTTAGAGAACTGAGAGGTTGCAGCGATGAGTTCTGGCTTTCTGATAGCCAAACACACTGCTGCATGATTGATTCCTCTGCCAACAAAGAAACCCTATGGTTTCTAAGGTCACTTACAGCACGTGAGAGAGTGATTTGCCATTGGAATGGGCTGCCCAGGGACTCAATCCCTCTGCCTTATTCCAGAGTTTGCCTTACGTGGAAGGTGAGCTGCGAGGATTGGCAAGGAGGGTTAGAAGCAGAAGAATTGGTTGCACAGAAGCAGCAGCCCAGGGAGAAAGCACAGGCACCAGCTGCAGCAGACACTCACTGTCTTAGGTATGTTCTGTGTTCTTGTTTCTCTACATCTCAGCAAGCCTATGAGTGAAGTAGACATCACCAATTGTTTCCTTTTCACAATCTATAATCTAATTTCTCTCACTAAATTATTTCCATTAGCCTCAAATTAGCACACTAGTACTAAGATTAACATCTGACACCTCACCAATATTTGAATTCCTTGCTTTTGGAATGGGCTGCCCAGGGAGGTGGTGGAGTCACTGCCACTGGAGGTGTTCAAGCAAAGCCTGGATGGGGCATTTAGTGCCATGGTCTGGTTGACTGGATAGGGCTGGGTGCTAGGTTGGACTGGATGAGCTTGGAGGTCTCTTCCAACCTGCTTGATTCTATGATTCTATGATTCTATTTTGTAAAGAGAACTGGTTCAGAGGGAAAGGTGCTGGTACAAGCATTGTACTCACTCAGAGGCTTCATGCAGCTGACTGCACAGAGCAGCTCTGCAGCAGCAATGAAAGTGTAAGAGAAATTGGTACAGTGGCCAAGTGACCCTAATATGTCAGGTCTGCTACCTATTACTATATAAATATGCATTTCCCATTGTCCATGTTTTATTGACCTGATGTCAGCTAAACCCCTCTGGTTAGCACTTCTTGGCTCTTTCAGTGGTGGAGAGGCTGCTCCTAAGACAGGGATACAAATATGACAAGCTCTACAGACAATATGAATAAAAGATGTGCACACTCCTGTTCTGGGGGTGAAAGAATCTTTAAAGAAACTCTTTTTTTTTGGTTGTGCTTCATGATTTTTAATTCCCCTGTGAGGAAAACAGCTTTTCCTGAGCAGTAAAACATTCAAAAGAACCCTGTCTTTTTGATTACTTACAGCATTTTGAAGGCACTGTTCTTACCCTTGTTAATCTATGTGATTGACAAGGTCTACTTTTGACTGCCTTTTTTTTTGGGGGGGGGGGGGGAGGCTTCATTAGACAGCTCTACTTTTCATTTTAAAGAGTGGAACAAATCCACTGCCACCTAAGTATTTCCATCTCGTCACTAGAGCTGTGCTGCAGCAATTTACAACTACAGGGGAAAAAAACCCAGAGCCATGTGGATTTGAGTCCCATTCTGCTGCTTAAAGAAAATCATCATTTAAAGAATCATAGGATTTAACCCTAGAAGGACACTGTGATATTGTGCTAGCTTGAAGCTAGCTGGAATATTTTGGTGAGAAGAATTAGATCCTAGGCTGTGAAAAGGAAACAGTGGTGGTGTCTGCTGCACTCAGGCTTGCTGAGATGTATAACTGGATGTTAGGAGGCAGTTCTTCAGAGAGAGAGTGATTTGCCATTGGAATGGGCTGCCCAGGGGTGTGGTGGAGTCACTGTCCCTGGAGGTGTTCAAGAAAAGCCTGGATGAGGCACTTGGTACCATGGTCTGGTTGACTGGATAAGGCTGGGTGCAAGGTCAGACTGGAGGATCCTGAAGGTCTCTTCCAACCTGGTTGATTCTATGATTCTATAAGATGTATAGATAAGGGAGTCTCTCTCTGGGTTTTGGGCTGAACTTTTCTCTCTAACTTGCTGCCTGACTAATCCTATCTCCTTCAATGGAGACTTTCAAGGCCTGTCTGGATGTGTTCTATGTCCACCCTTATTTTGGTAATCTTGCCATCTAAACATGGCTCTAGGGACAATATTAATGTTTCAGTCTCTGTCTTTAAAGATAAGACTTTTCATCTCCCACCATACTTTAATACACCTCAGCATGCTACCCTCAGCTGTCTGATGCTTGCTTACAGTGTATACTGCTGGCCTGATGAGAGATGGTATCCAGCACAGAACCAAATGTGCACAACCTGTTGAAACTACTCAGTATTGAATATGTTTCTACCCTTCCCAGAACGCAGCAAGAACAAGCACTGCAGTGAGGAGAAGCCCTTTAGCATGCAACTAAGCTAACCCAGACAGTGCTGGGCAACTTGGTACTGCCCACTGGTACAGCAACAGCATGTTTGGTGTGCCAGAGTGTGCCAGATGAGGTTTCATTGAAGATAACTCTTATTGGACTCAGGAAGCAGGTGATACCAGAATGAACAAACACTCCCTTACCAGAAGTGGGGAGCCACCATCCCTGGAGGTGTTCAAGCAAAGCCTGGATGAGGCACTTAGTGCCATGTTCTGGTTGATTGGATAGGGCTGGGTGCTAGGTTGGATGAGCTTGGAGGTCTCTTCCAACCTGCTTGATTCTATGATTCTATGATCATTTGCTGCAGTTCTGGGTGCTTCCTGAGCAAGCATTGCCCAACAGTGGCAAAAGCTTCAGCCTGCAGTGGAGATTTTAATGGCAGGGAACAAAAGTGACCCTGAAAGAGCTGTTAGCCATAATGTCCTCTTGCAAGCAGTTAATTGTCATTCCCAGTAACAGGTCTACATAACTAGCATGTGATCATCATGCATTTAAAAATAGAGATGAGAGGGAGGGGATGCCCTCACCCTGGGTCCCACTTGGTAGAATGTATTGTTTTCTTGATTGCAGAGAGGTTACAGGCTGCAGCAAGGCTCTCAGTGAATAACCCCTATTATGTATTACATAGTGCATGATTTATGCTAAACAAGGCACCTTATGATCTGCATTTCTGCCATCCCTTCATAATGCTTTGGTGACTGAGCTCAGCTTGTCCTCTCTTTAACCTCTGTACTCAAAACATATTTACAAATATGCATACTTTACACATTCATCTGGCATTCTTCCCTCTCATCTGCTGGCTCCACCTTCAAACAATGCTGGCAGTCCCACAGGCTTTACTCTATTTACTCCTGCTTTCAGTTTTACTTCAGAATGGACTAAGGACTAGGATGAAAGAAAAGAGAAGACAAGCAAGGTGCTGTTCTTCGTGAACTGTTCTCATGTAAAAGCTGAGGAAAGAGGGAAATGGAGCAAATCCATTGTCATTACAGCTTAAAGCAAAATAATCTCCACTAGTTCCCCCATAAATGCAGTGGGAGGAAAGGGTAGTGCATATTACAAGAGAATGCTTCTTGCAGACAAGCAGCACTGATGAACCAGAGGAGATAGAGTAACGTAGGAGCGATTCTTTCTGCTCCAGCCCTTTACGTGTGCTGTGCAATGGGAATTCGCTGTGGGGACAGCCAAAGAAAACAAACTGTGGCTTTCACACTGAAGTCTGTGTTTGCTTGAAGAAAACTATTTTTACAAAGCTATTTTTTTGTTTGTTTTTACAGGTTCACTTGAAATGCTTCCTCATTGTCTAAACAACCTAGTCGGGCTGTGTCTAAGTACTTTCGGTAAGGCATTCAAAATTAGATGGACGCAAAGTGCTACAGACACACCAGGTATTACTATTAGATGCAGCAGCTTTTCATCACTGAGCTGGTGATCTTCTTTTTAATCTCTTCCTGAATGTCTCCCAAAGAACACAATACTGTTATCATCTTGATCCATTCACCGTGGTGTGCCCAGAATCACCCAGGGTAAGATAACCAAGTACGGTAAATACACACGCGAGGCTCTGCAAAGCCTCCTTTCTTTGCCTGCTTCTGCCTCAGTGGGATTCACTGCTTCCCTAAGCAGCCCTTGCAATTTTCAGCAAGGTCCTTTAACTCATTTAATGTGCAACATTTGTTCATGCCTAATTTGTCTGAGCCAGGCCATGTTTGTGTTTTCCTTGAGTTGTGGAAAGGTTGATTGTGAGGGTGGAACCGCCTGCCTCCAGTGAATACACTTCTCTCCAAATTACAGTAATTACCACAGGTTTCCTTGGGTTGGTGCTCTCCTCCATGGCCCTCCTTGACAAGGTTAACAAGCAGAAGGTAACTGAACATCAAAAGATAAGTGCCTAATCACTTGGGCAGTAACAACAGGACCATTTCTTTGGTGACATTGATAACGCTCTGCACTGGATTCTACTGCAATGGCACCGAGCAATTCGGTTTGCAACCCTCAGGGTAGCAATTGGAGATGTCAATGACCCCCAGCTTGTATCCCTAAGAATGTGCCCCTCCTGTTAAACAAAGACAATAGAGACATTTAGAGGGTTTTTTTTTCTCCCTAGTTATCTTTTTGCCTTTAATTTAATTTTATTTTATTTACTATTTAAGCTAACTTTTAATGGACTTACAAGATCAAAATGTAAATAGTTCTGGCCTGCTTTTTTGTCTCCAAATATGTATCTGTGTATAGATAGAATATATATATATATATATATATATGTGTGTGTGTGTGTGTGTGTGTGTGCATATATACTATAAATAGAGAGATATATATGTGTATATAGAATCATAGAATCAAGCAGATGGAAAGAGAACTCCAAGAACATCCAGTCCAACCTAGCACCCAGCCCTGTCCAATCCACCAGACCATGGCACTTTGCTTCAACACCTCTCTGGGCAGCCCATTCCAATGCCAATCACTCTCTCTGCCAACAACTTCCTCCTAACATCCAGCCTATACTTCCCCTGGCACAACTTGAGACTGTGTCCCCTCATTCTGTTGCTGGCTGCATAGCAGAAGAGACTAACCCCCACCTGACTACATCCTCCCTTCAGGTAATTGCAGACAGCAATGAGGTCACCCCTGAGCCTCCTCTTTTCCAGGCTAAATACCCCCAGCTCCCTCAGCCTCTCCTCATTATATGTATATATTCATGTCTGTATTTAAAATATATGTCACCAGGAATATATACATAATTATATCTACATATCTGGTTGACTGGGCAGGGCTGGGTGCTAGGTTGGACTGGTTGATCTTGGAGGTCTCTTCCAACCTGGTCGATTCTATGCTTCTCTGTTCTTCACAAAGAAAGTGATTTGCCATTGGAATGGGCTGCCCAGGGAGGTGGTTGAAGTCACTGTCCCTGGAGGTGTCCAAGACTGGATGAGGCACTTAGTGCCTTGGTCTGGTTGATTAGATAGGGCTGGGTGCTAGATTGGACTGGATGATCTTGAAGGTCTCTTCCGACCTGGTTGATTCAATGATTCTATGTTACCTCTCTCTCCTCCTCTCTGTATGTGTCTAGAGAAATGAAATGCAGGACTCTGATTTTCCCTTAAGAAACACAGAACTGTATGACAAATCTGATTTGCCCTGAAATACTCTAAAATTAGCTCACTTGTAAACTACTTGCAGCTGTCACTGTCCATGTCAAGCTGCTTTTGGTGACCTCAGACTCTGAAATGGAAAATTACAAAGGCAAAAGCTACCTTTCAGTTATTTTCTCCTCATGACAACTGCATAATAAGGGAGCAGATACTTTAGCTTTAGCATAATTTCCCTTTGAAGTTCTTCACTTTTAAAATGTCACTTACAATACTTTATATCACCAGGTCATTCAGTGCTTAATGAAGGCTTCATGTGGGAAAATAAATGTGTTTTCTAAGGAGGCAAGATTTATTTTTGAGTTCTTATAAACATCAAGTATCTCAGAAGCCTCTCATAATTAGCTCAGCAATTCAAACTAATCAATTCTGTGTAATTCTCATCACCAAGAACATTTATAATGGCTGCATTTACCCTGTGGTTTGGGTTCCTCCCCCCCCCCCCCCAGTGATTATGTCACTTCTTAGTCACAAGCACAGTAAGTCAGGTTTTCATAGAACCATAGAATCAGTCAGGGTTGGAAGGGGCCACAAGGATCAGTCAGTTCCAACCCCCATGCCATGGGCAGGGACACCCTACCCTAGATCAGGCTGGCCAAAGCCTCATCCAGCCTGTCCAGCTTGCAGAAATGATGTTCAGACCTGCATAGTTTCTGTGACTGTGAGCCTGAATGTTTCTCATACAGGACTGATATGGTGGAATCACCTATTTATTGTTCTCTTCCTATGAAGTTAATAATTACAACAGTTTGTCAATAGCTTAGAAAGTGGTTTCCAGTGTGACCTATTTACTAAGGTTTTGCTGAGCATTGATTCCACTGACTTGCAGAAAGAGGCAGTGGAGATACTCTTGAGTTAAATGGACGATGACTTTCAGAGCATTTTAATCACAGGATCATATGATGCTATGGTTGGAAGAGACCTCCATAGGTCGTTGAGTCCAACCCCCCTGCCAGAGCAGGACCCATACAATCTATCTCAGGTTGCACAGGAGTGCATCCAGACAAGTTTTAACAGTCTCCAGAGAAGGAGACACCACAGCCTCTCTGGGGAGCCTCTTCCAGTGCTCTGTGACCCTTAGAGTAAAGAATCACAGAATCACAGAATCAGTCAGGATTGGAAGAGACCACAAGGATCATTTAGTTCCAACCACCTGCCATGGGCAGGGACATCCTACCCTACATCAGGCTGCACACAGCCTCATCCAGCCTGTCCTTGAACACCTCCAGCCATGGGGTCTCAACCACCTCCCTGGGCAACCCATTCCAGCCTCTCACCACTCTCATAGTGAAGAACTTCCTTACCACGTCCAGTCTGAATCTCTCCACCTCCAGCTTTGCTCCATTCCCCCTAGTGCTATCACTACCTGACAGCCTATTTCAGGCTGTCCTTGTGACAGAACACTGGAACAGGCTGCCCAGAAAGGTTGTGGAGTCTCTGCCACTGGAGACATCCAAAACCCACCTGGACACATTCCTCTGTGACCTGGTCTAGGTGATCCTGGTCTGACAAAGGGGTTGGACAAGATGATCTTTAGAGGTCCAACCTCTAACATTCTGTGATTCTGTGATAAGGGACACACATTTTTTTCACCTCTTAGAATAAGTAAGGGAACAAATCCACTTTTTTGATGAAAGAATAGAAGAATATTGTTTATTTCAGTTTATCTTAAAGGATGTCTCTCTATATATATATATATATATAGAGAGAGAGAGATTCAGACTCACAGAATCAACCAGGTTGGAAAAGACCTCTAAGATCATTGAGTCCAAACTATCACCTAACTCATTAATACTAGAGAGAATTGTACACTTTTGGTACATCCAGTCCACCAAAATCATCATCATAATGACAGAATCAACCAGGTTGGAAGAGACCTCCAAGATCATCCAGTCCAACCTATCCCCCAGCCTTATCCAGTCAACCAGACCATGGCACTAAGTGCCTCAGCCAGGCTTTGCTTCAACACCTCCAGGGATGGTGCCTCCACCACCTCCCTGGGCAGCCCATTCCAATGCCAATCATTCTCTCTGTGAAGAACTTCCTCTTAACATCCAGCCTATAGTGAACAATGTTCAATAGCAAGCAATGTTAATTAACTCATTTGAGAGGAAGGAACATTGAAATCATTTACTTAGGAGATTTAAGGTAGAGTCCAGTCAAAGGATCAAGGATAAAAGGCAAAACTCCTTTTTGTAGTCTGTGAAATGAGGCCAACACAACCAGGAAGGCAATCCAGTGAAACTAAAGATGCCTAATTCATATGTGTGAAGCAGACAGTTGTGAATATCCCCTGTAGTGAGTAACAAGAATATGTCAGTGCTGTTCCACAGTAAAAGGATTGTTAACTGCAGAGCTGCAATGTAAAGGGAAAAAATAACTGTATAAAAATACTCTCTACTGGAAAAAAAAAGGGAAAAATATCTTTTTTTTTCTACCATCAGGTGAATTGTTCTTTCTTGACAACACAGATCATATGCTGGAAGAAACTAACATCGTTTGAGTTTCAGGCAAGCTCATAAACTTCAAAGCAGAACTTGTTCTTTCTTTTAAAACTTAAAGGAAATGCACCCTCAGGGTAAAAAAAAAGCAAGTAAAGCAACAAATGGTGGAGCATGTGGTGTAAAACAAATAAATAACAATTTCTTCAGCAGCAATGTCCTTTACACCAGGAAAAATTGTGTTCTTGTGGGAGGGGAGAATATTTCATTTCAAATCACAATATTCCATTGAAGGATTCAAGTTACATCAGGGGAGGTTTAGGCTGGATGTTGGGAGGAAGTTCTTTGCTGAGTGGGTGGTCAGGCACTGGCACAGGCTGCCCAGGGAGGTGCTGGAGTCACCATTCCTGGAGGGGTTTTAAAGGAGAGTGCATGTGGTGCTTGAGGCTATGGTGTGGTGATGAAGGCTGCTGGGATGAAGGTTGGACTGGATGCTCCTGGTGGTCCTTTCCAACCATAGCGATTCACAGTGGTTAGATGTTGTGCTGAGGGATTTGGTTTAGTCCAGGATTTGTCTGTGTGAGACTAATGATTGGACTCGATGGTCTTGAAGGTCTTTTCCAATCTAGGAAATTCTGTGGTTCTGAGATTACTTAGGAACACAGAGGGTGGAAGAGAGCAGCCCTAATGACATGTTGTGCTGGCTGTAGATCTCTGAGCCACGCTCCCTTGGAGCAAGGCTCTCATTTTCCAGCGAAGGTTTGTACCACCAGAAATACATCAGCAATTTAATCAATATGTATTTTCTCCCCCATCTTTTGGCTGAAGACAGTCCTCTGCAGATAGGACAGTATTACTGACACACAGAAGGCTTTTCAGGTCATGGGGCTGCTGCTGATTTACATGTAGATTGCTATTCAGAGCTACACATGCTGCCAAGTTCATTTCTCTCCCGATAAAGGAACTGGACTATTGCTCAGACTTTAATGCAAACTTCAATGGGTTTTTGTAAGAGGATCAGCTGGATATTATGTTCTGCTTATAAAGATATTCAAACCCCAGATAAAGCTTTACACAATGCCCCATAACACCCCAAAGGAAAGGTCTGACAGGATGGAGAGATGTTGAGATACTGGAATGTGTCCAGAAACAGGCTGGTGAGAGGTCTGGAGTACAGCCCTATGAGGAGAGGCTTAGGGAGCTGGGGGTGTGCAGCCAGGAGGAGGCTCAGCGCAGTCCTCATTGCTGTCTGCAACTTCCTGAAGGGAGGCTGTAGCCAGGTGGGGTTGGGCTCTTCTGCCAGGCAACCAGCAACAGAACAAGGGGACACAGCCTGTTGATTATGTTGTGAATTAGATGCTGGATGGGGCACTTAGTGCCATGGTCTAGTTGATTGGCTAGGGCTGGGTGCTAGGTTGGCCTGGATGATCTTGGAGGTCTCTTCCAACCTGCTTGAGCCTAGACCTCCCCTGGCACAACTTGAGACTGTGTCCCCTCGTTCTGTTGCTGGTTACCTGGCAGAAGAGACCAACCCCCACCTGATTACAGCGTCCCTTGAGATAGTTGTAGACAGCAATGAGGTCCCCCCTGAGTATTCTTTCTAAGCCTGCACATTTTTTTCCTGCTCTATTGTATAGCCAGTAGGTAGAGAGGAGCTTAAAGGCAGTGGAAAAGTCTGTTTCTGGCTATGCATGCTGTACCCTCTCAACTCTCAGGATTCTCTTCCACTGCTACAGCTGCAGCAAAATTAACTGCATGTCACGAAACTCACACAGCACACACTGGTGGGATGGAAGTGATATGTGCAGGCAGGTACAGAAAAACATACAGGTGTGCACAAGCACATAAAACATTCAGGAACAAGACCTACATGCATTAGGGCCTTTTGCTGGCCTGAAGAAGACACAAGTGCAAATAGCAATCTGAAAACAATAAAATGATCAGCTGCAGGCCAAATTCCAGCAGCTCTAACATCATAGCATTGTAGGTCAGAAAGGGAGAGCAGAGGATCTCAACAGCTTCTACCAATTCAGAGCCACCTTCCTCTGAGGTGTTAGTAGCACTTAGCTCCCTGGTCTCAGGGCAGTACAGACAGGCTTCACTGTAGGCTTGCTGCTTTCTGCCAAACAAAATTGTGGACTAGAAAAATCTTATCTTTACTGAAGCAAAGCTGCTGTGTTGATAGTTTCTTTGTTTTAATGGAGCATTACAGATCTGAGAACTAATTACAGCTCACTCCCATGCAACAACCAGGTAGTCTTCAAGCTGTTGTAGCCTCTGGCTTAGCTGTTAAGAGCCTCTAGAAAAGGACTTAGTGTGAGTGTCTCATCTCATTACAAACAGAATCACCATTTTTTCTGGTGAGGAATTAACTAATGTTCCAGCTAAGGACAGGAGACACACAAACTGTTAAGTACACCAGGCACAATTTTTTTGGGGGGAAGGAGGTGATGAGGGAATAGATTTTCACATACCCCTTGCCTAAAACTTGTGCTGCCTGGCATAAACTAACTCATTTAAAGGAGCTCCAAGACCAGCCTGGCTCAGCATGTTCAGCATTACATTTCTTCCCATCCTGAGAAATACATTCTCATGTCACTGTGAGTAGCCTCCTTAACAAACAAGCTGAATTGATGCTCCTATGGGCACTATGGATGTTTAATGTGATCTCAGCTCTGAGCCTATGGCTCCCATTTGCCTTCCTTCCTCTTCCTTATCTACATAAGAGGGTGTGGGGAATGCAAAGCAAGCAGCAGTCACTCTTCTGCATTGACTTTAGTATGTCCCCAGAGTAAATCTGAAAAGTTGAGATTGCTCTGGGGAACAAGCCAACAGTGCTTTGCATCACATACCCTGTGAGGAGAGGCTGAGGGAGCTGGGGGGGGTGCAGCCTGCAGCAGAGGAGGCTCAGGGCAGAGCTCATTGCTGTCTACAACTACATGAAGGGAGGCTGTAGCCAGGTGGGGTTGGTCTCTTCTGCCAGGCAACCAGCAAGAGAACAAGGGGACACAGTCTCAAGCTGTGCTGGGGGAGGTCTAGGCTGGATGTTAGGAGGAAGTTGCTGGCAGAGAGAGTGATTGGCATTGGAATGGGCTGCCCAGGGAGGTGGTGGAGTCACCATGCCTGGAGGTATTCAAGAAAAGCCTGGATGGGGAATTTAGTGCCATGGTCTGGTTGATTGGCTAGAGATGGGTGCTAGGTTGGACTGGATGATGTTAGAGTTCTCTTCCAACCTGGTTGATTCCCTGATTCTGTGATAAAAATTCCAGGAGAAGGGATGGCAGTGAATTCATTAGCTATGTAACCCTTGTTGTTCACCAGACAGGCTGAGCCTGATCTGCTTCTGAACAGAAGGAAGGGAGAGTTACAGATATGGCTGTTTAAAAGTCTGAAGAAGCCTTTAAAGTGCCTTCCTTTTGGCCAGCCAGTGAATTGATACAATGTATGGTTAAGTCCTTTGCTTTTCTATCCACTCTCTCTGTGAAGAACTTCCTCCTAACATCCAGCCTACACTTCCCCTGCCACAACTTGAGCCTGTGTCCCCTCGTTCTGTTGCTGGTTGCCTGGCAGAAGAGACCAACCCCCACCTGGCTACAGCCTCCCTTCAGGTAGTCTCACATTCATTAATTTCCCCCTTCATAACAGACCCTTTCCTCAGTTTGTCATCTGAGATTGCCTCCAAAAAAACCAGAGACACAATCCTCAGGTTGCTAAATTTGGTATTTACAATATGCAGAAGTTCACTTAATCTCCAAATAAAATTAATTTAAAGTGCCTTGGTGTTTTTTTTTTTTTTTAATTATTATTATTATGGTTTCATTAAAAAAGAGAAATCAGAACTTGTGCATGTGTGAAATGCTGAACTTTGCATCAGTGCATGAAGAAATCACCAGCAGAGCGTGGTTATTGCAGATGATGCACAAATTAATCTTGAGAAGGAGCCTTTATGAAGCATATAAAGTAGCTCTCAGGAGGAGGTCCAACTGCCATTGATTTCATCAGTTATCATTGCAGGACATAGTGATAAGCCATTTCCATACCTAGCTTTTCTGTTGTCAGGCTCATTTTGGATGTGAGGGCATAGAGCAACAGAAAGGATGGCAAGCAGGAGCGAAGTGTAAGCCAGATTTACCCAGCACAGATCTCTGCTGACAAACACATGCACAGTGGCCTACCACTCTGAGACCAGGAGGAGCTATTTGAATAGCATTTCACAGAATCATACAATCAGTCAGGATTCTGTGATTCTATGACTAATGATTAGTAAATCACTCTGAATTATTCTCTCCTCCTCTCCTGGGCAGATGAGCAAAAGTATAATAGGTGTACCAATAGTGCACAAAGTCTGAGGGAAGGCAGCTTCTAATTTTGATCCAGTGAATTTGTCAGTCATAGAATCATAGAATCACTCAGGTTGGAAGAGACCTCCAAGATCATCCAGTCCAACCTAGCACCCAGCCCTGTCCAATCAGCTAGACCATGGCACTAAGTGCCTCAGCCAGGCTTTGCTTCAACACCTCCAGTGACGGCGACTCCACCACCTCCCTGGGCAGCCCATTCCAATGCCAATCACTCTCTCTTAATAAATAGGATACTGCAGCAATTTTCACTAATTTGTATGCAGGCTTGCAGCTTAGAGACTACAGAATTGTATTTGTTATCTCAGTTGTGTGACTATTCTGCCAGAGGCTCCTGATCAGAACTTGCTAAACTTGGCAGCTATCTGTATCTATTTAAAAATGTGCTAGTCCATGTCATTTTTCAGGACACGTGTTGCATAGCCCAAAATACCACAGCTGACACACCTTGGTTTTTTAAGTGATGCAAAGAGAAGGCAATGTGCATGTGCCCCAATGATAGCAAAGATTGCTGTCAGAAATCTAGCTCCAGGTTTGCTTCTGTGTCTACAAATTCAAATGAAAACCACAGGATCACAGGATGTGAGGGTTTGGAAGAGACCTCAGGAGGTCATTGAGTCCAATCCCCCTGTCAGAGCAGGAGCAGAGAATCTGCTGCAGGTTGCACAGGAGTGCATCCAGACAGAACTGGAAAGGCTCCAGAGGAGACTCCACAACCTCTCTGGGCAGCCTGTTTCAGTGCTCTGTGAACTGCACAGCAAAGAATCTCTTCCTCATGTTGAGGTGGAACTTCCTGTTCTGCTGTTACTTCCATTGCCCCTCATAGAAGCATAGAATCAACCAGGCTGGAACAGACCTTCAAGATCATCCAGTCCAACATATCACCCAGCCCTGTCCAAGCAACTAGACCATGACACTAAGTGCCTCATCCAGGCAATAGTCCCTCCCCAGCCTTCCTGTAGGCCCCCTTCAGATACTGGAAGGCCACTATAAGGTCTCCTCAAATCCTTCTCTTCTCCAGACTGAAGAGCCCCAACCCTCGTGCTCCAGCACACAGGGTGCTCTCTGCATGAACTGAAAGGAGAAGTTCTGGTAGCATCCAAAAAGGGGAGGTTACATTTCTGTGTCTAAGACCTTATCTAACTATGCCATGCCACCAGTTTTTATTCCAAGTTGACTCTTTATGCTCTTGGTATTGTCCTTTCATTTTCTCTCTCTGTTTGCTTTTTCTCCTCCCTGCAACAGCACTTCCAGGTTGTGATCATTATTCATATCTGGGAACCTGAGCATTCAGTTCATGCCACAGAGAAAAATGCTGTGTAAAGTTCCCTGACAGAACCAGTCTGATTTATTGTTCATCTCAAACACACCAGACACATTCTGCCTGCCTTGGCTTCTTTCTTTGCCTTTCTCTTGTCACTCGCCTCTGATCAAGCACGGAATTGATTTTTCCCCTAGACCTTACTTCTTGCATATAAAGCTGCATCTGACCTATTCCATGAGCAAGTTGTATTTACTGTCTCTCTATAAAGCTCTGCATGTCAGCCTAAGATTGAGTTGTATCGGTTTGATAAGCATTGCTGTATCTATCATCTGATATCCAAGTGTCACACAGAATATTCTGCAAGGAGATGTGGGGATCTTTTGATCCATCCCTGAAATAAAAGTAACTCAGAGCTTAGGGGAGATTCTTCTGCATGCTTAATATCATTCAGTTTGATTTGCTTTGAATAATGACATCCAGCATTTTAAATAGCAGGTGTGGAAGAAAAAAACCCACAAAGCACAACATCAAACCAAGTAGCAATGATGTTTCAAAAACTGAATCATAGAAACATAGAATCAAGCAGATTGGAAGAGACCTCCAAGCTCATCCAGTCCAACCTAGCACCCAGCACTAGCCAATCAACCAGACCATGGCACTAAGTGCCCCATCCAGGCTTTGCTTGAACACCTCCAGGGATGGCAACACCACCTCCTCCCTGGGCAGCCCATTCCAATGCCAATCACTCTCTCTGACAACAACTTCCTCCTAACATCCAGCCCAGACCTCCCCTGGCATAACTTGAGACTGTTTCCCCTTGTTCTGTTGCTGGTTGCCTGGCAGAAGAGACCAACCCCACCTGGCTACAGCCTCCCTTCAGGTAGTTGTAGAGAGCAATGAGCTCTGCCCTGAGCCTCCTCTTCTGCAGGCTGCATACCCCAGCTCCCTCAGCCTCTCCTCACAGCTTAGAAGTTCACCAAGAAGTAGGTTGTCATTGCCATTGCTCAGCTGCATGGAAAGCAAGATTCAGCCTGTGTGTCAACAGAGGGGAAAAGCAAAGACTGCTCACCCAGTGCTCAGAGATTAAGTAAATGGTAGGTAGAAAATGGGCAAAGATCATCTGATGATATAGCCCTGCTCTTTCTTACTCCTTTTCTGTTCAAGGTGACTGGAATGGAGCCAGCTGCCTCACAAGGAGGGAGGGAAAGAGAGCGTGAGATACATCCTGATAGTTTTTTGGCACATTCTGGGATACAGGAAGCAGGCTTCACCTTTTCAATCATTTTATAGAACAAAAAAGAATCCTGAAAAGATTGTTTAAAGATTCCTGTTAAGCCTAGCTGGAGAGAGATGCCATTCTGAAACAGGCATAAGTGTGCAAATTGCCTTACGAAAATTGAAGCACAACTACCTGAAGGGAGGCTGTAGCCAGGTGGGGTTGGTCTCTTCTGCCAGGCACCCAGCAGCAGAACAAGGGGACACAGCCTCAAGTTGTTCCAGGGCAGGTCTAGGCTGGATGTTAGGAGGAAGTTGCTGGCAGAGAGAGTGATTGGCATTGGAATGGGCTGCCCAGGGAGGTGGTGGAGTCACCATCCCTGAAGGTGTTCAGGAAAAGCCTGGATGAGGCACTCAGTGCTATGGTCTAGTTGACTGGCTAGTGCTGAGTGCTAGCTTGGCCTGGATGATCTTGGAGGTCTCTTCTAACCTGGTTGATTCTAAGATTCTATTCCATATAAAGGACAAAGCACAGGAGGCTAAAGTATGTGTTATAAAGGATAAGACTGATGGAAACTGCTGCTCATGAGCAGACCTGAGTTAGCTGGCTAATATGTTAGAGAATATGTGAGTGAACTCAACAAATAAGAAGCAAGGGACAAAGTCTTTCTGTTGCCTAGAACACAAGAAAGCATTCTTAGGAAAAGTGTGAAGATGAGAAAGGCCAATAAAATATAATAGGGATTGATCACAGAGCACTTGAATTAATCTCTTATTGGTGTAGATTTTAATGAAGGAATAGCAAAATAGGTTTTACTTTCTTATGCACAGTAGGTAGCAACTCTGTAATAAAATGGATTTTATCCTTTCACAGAACTGCTGAAGACAGCTAATGCTCTCTCTAAAATGCAGAATTTATCAGATGTAACCATGAGAATTGCTTGAGCTCAGGCTAAATACTAAAAGTGTCACATTTTACTACTAGTTATAATTGTGTGAATTCAGCCAGAAGTATTTGCCAATATTTTTTTCAAATATCAGGGGCACATTTGAGTTGCTTCTATTTCTCCAGCAAATTTATCTCCTTTTTTTATACTTGGCCATACTACTTTTTTTTTCCCACCCCTGGCAGAAGTACTTTCATAAAGCAATAGCAGAAGGAGTGCTTTAACAGTGGAAATATTCAGTGTTGGACTGCGAGCCCATGAAATGAAGGATTGAGCTTTGACAGTGCAACTGGAAGAATAGCTGTGGTCTTGCCAAAGAAAGAGGGAAGAAGGAGAGAGGATGAACAACCAGGAAAAGATCAGAAGCAAAAACTGCTTACCATGCCTTTCACAGGCTCACAGAACCAGCGAGGCTGGAAAAGACCTCTGAGATCACCAGGTCTAGCCTGTAACCTAACACCACCACATCAGCTAAACCATGCCAGCAAGGGCCACATCCAACCTCTTCTTAAAGACATCCGGGGATGGAGACTTCACCTGGGCAAGCCACTCCAATGTGTAATCATCCTTTGCCTGAGGAAGTGTTTCCTAATATCCAAGCTAAAATCATAGTTTGCAAGCACTATGATGCTTTAACAACAGAGCAATAACCATCAGAAGACCTGAGATGCCCTCTTAGTTATACACTAAGAGCATTCCCCTGTCCTACTCTTCTTCAAGTCCTGTTTTCTGCTCCTGATCACATGCTCAGTCATCCACTACTCAGAAGACCTAATTTCATTCATCATTCCCTACATGTTGTCATAGAGTATCTCTCACCTTTTTCATACCAAGCTGCCCTTCTTCTTCAAGGAGAAGGATCATTAAAATCAAAGAGCTGAAAATGGAGAAACTTGAGGCAGGGATCTCCTCAGCATTTTTGTCTGCAAGAACAAGGAGTCCCTCTTGGGAAACAAGTGAAGGTCTCTGTTCGCCTCCTGACCTTACAGAAATGTGAAGTAGCCAAAGCACAGCACACCTGTGAACATATCTTGTGGTTCAAGAGATGTG
The DNA here is from genome assembly GCF_015220805.1 of Pogoniulus pusillus. NCBI lineage: Eukaryota > Metazoa > Chordata > Aves > Piciformes > Lybiidae > Pogoniulus > Pogoniulus pusillus. The sequence goes on along the minus strand of NC_087273.1, from coordinate 37,568,232 downwards.
GGTCACCCAAACCCTTTTTGCTTCAGTATTGCATGCTCCATAGAAGTGGAGCCAACTACTAAAAGGAGCTGAACTGGCTTGAGTTTTACTTCAGCTGCACAACATTGCACAGTGCTACTGGAAGGTCAGAGGATGGTTGCAGCAATAGACCATTCAAAAGAGCAGAAACCTACACATTTTGTACTCATGTCTTTTCCTACTCCTGAAATACATCTTAGGTCACTATGAAAGACCTGTAAATAAAAATCTTATGTATATGCACAGTTTAAATAACTTCATTTATTCTAGGGGGAAGGAAAGGCAGAGGAGGACATGGAGCTGCTGAGAAATGTACATTTGCTCCTGGTGGAATTCTTGGCCAATCGAGTCTCAATATCTTTGTAGAGCAAAATACATTACAATACTTTGGTTTGAGAAGTAAAGAGTGGGTCACAGTAACTCAGGTGACTTGGTCTGCCTGGGTAAATGCACATGGGTTACAATACATTGGTTTGAGAAGGAAAGAGTGGGTCACAGTAACTCAGGTGACTTGGTCTGCCTGGGTAAATGCACATAGGTTACAACACAATGATTTGAGAAGGAAATGGGTGCTTAATTTTTTTCAGTCCTCTACTACTATTTGCAGATAGAAAGATGTTTAATCTTGATTCTGAAGCCTGTAGTAGAAACTCTTGCCTGGGTTATAATCACAACACATGACTCCTAAGTAAACTTCCATTAGCACAACTCAATGTGGTAATTAAGATAGAAAGAGGCAGCACTAAGCTGCGTGGCCTATCAGATTCCTTGGGGAGACAAAAAGGACTGACGTGACTTGAAATGTGTCCAAAGGGTTTTAGTTAGCCTCCAATTAGCTGCAAACTTCCTCCATTAAAATGCATAACAAACACCAGCCTACATGTCCCTGAACCCTTCATTATTGAAGCCCTAATTTCAGATGGTTCTTTTATTCTAGCATACATCCCAAAAGCCAGCACTGACTTTTAATTACACTGTACAATCACTGCTGTCAGGTGATAAGTTGGAAGGACAGAAGACTCCAGGGCACAACTGGGTGAACCGCAAGAGCTCAGCTCTTAACAGAAAGCAAACAGCAGAACAAAGGCAAACATTCAGCCACCAATCTACAATAAAATGAAGGCCAAATGGTCATTTCTCCTTGACCTTGCATTTTGTACAAGCCATGAAACCCAGAGTTTTACTCAGGCAAGCAGATACAAGTGTAAGGACTGGGAATGCCAAGTGGGATGGAGTGCAAGTTGTTCCCAACTCCTTACACCTCTCTCAAGTTCAAACAGGGCACACACATTTATTTTTTCCCCCACATTGCTGTTATTGTTCTCTTATTACAAAGGTTGGATTGAGGGTTGTTTGCTGAAGATTTCCATACTGTGCCAATATAATTAACATACTTGGAAGGGAGTGCATTAGGAGGTTTTAGCTCCCGTCTCAGTGTTTATTTTCATGTTGTTGAGTTTCTCCTGGCCCTTGTCCATTCTAATTGTGTCTGTGTGAGAACTCTGACTTTGAAATTGGGCTGCAACTGTTCATTAGATTTTGAAATGAAGATGTGTTTGTATGTCCTTGGGCTTGCTGGGTGCTGGAGACTGCTGATTCCAAGTCAGAAGGACACAATGCAACCTCTAGTGAAAAAAAAACCCTATGCTTAGAAGAGCACAGAGTAAGCAGGGAGCTGGTTTTGCATCACCCTTTTAAAAGCATAACAACTGCCTGATTTTTCTGTTGACATCAGGAAAGGAAGAGGCAGAAGACTTACAGCAGTATTTCAGCTGCATGAGAAGTATTACATTAAGCATCACAACTGTAGTCATTTGTTTATTTCCTTATTGTCTGCCTTGATGGAAAATAAGCCACTTAGGCATCAAGGGCTTGTCAAGCTCTGGTTTTGAGCTTGTTTTCCTTCAGTAGGAAAACATGACAGACCAGCTGATGTACAAACTGCATAGTCCACCAAGAGTATCTCTCTTGCAAATGAGTTCTTCTACCTGCTATGTACCTTTTCCCCTCCAGATATTTCTTGCCCCAAGGGAAAAAGTAACTAAATACACAAAGCCATCCCTTTCTCTCCTTGAGTGTTTTCCAAGCAAAATCCACATTTTATAACAAAATCAGCATTGAGAACTGTTAAGACTTCTCTTTCTTCACTATAAGATGGCTACAGTTGTGAAGTTAGGAAGCAAAACTGGTGCAGCCTTCAAAGGAGTTCTTTCCTTCTAGTCTGCTTTGTAATTTCCTGGGAAATTTAGCTGGGTTCAGATGTAGTTGTGAAGGACAGATGCATTTTGAAGGGTTCCATAGCAAACACTAAACCTTCTAAGGTGAGAGGATCCTGGGAAGGTAACAGGCAACAACCACTGCAATGGTAGGTTAAAGGATGTTATGAAGGACAGATGCATTTTGAAGGGTTCCATAGCAAACACTAAACTTTCTAAGGTGAAAGAAGCCTGGGAAGGTAATAGGCAACAACCATTGCAATGGTAGGTCAAAGGATGCTGAAAATCCAATTCAGTAGTGCTGCAATTAACTGCAGGATGTATTCCTGTGCTGACTTTGTCCATGAAGCATGGAATAAAAATAGAAGAAGGGTCAAAGAAAGCTATAAAGAAATGACATGAAAGCATTCAAAGCTTATGCAGCCATTTGGAAGCCCTAGTTTGAAATGTCTAACCAGATGAAATCAGTACTCTTCAGGGGCATTTCTTGAATACTCAGAGGTCCTGAAATGTCAGACATAAGCTTAAAAAAGAGAGGCCAAGCTAAGGTGAAGGAAGTTACTAAGGGAATGGAGATATGAATAAATACCACCATAATACTATGCACTGCTGAAATATAATTACCTGTGTTTGTTAAGGTTAATATTCTCTTTTCTAGATCAGCTGCATGGGAATGAGTTGAATGTTAAGCCTAAGGTAAAAGTCAGCCACTGAATAATATTGCTTTTCAGATGCTGAAGACTCAGTGGGGAAAGTATTTTAGTCATGCCATTAACCCACAGCAAACAGGGTGGGTTAATGCATGCATAGAAGCACAGAATCATAGAATCAAGCAGGTTGGAAGAGACCTCCAAGGTCATCCAGTCCAACCTAGCACCCAGCCCTATCCAGTCAACCAGGCCATGGCACTAAATGCCTCAGCCAGGCTTTGCTTCAACACCTCCAGGCACAGCGACTCCACCACCTCCCTGGGAAGCCCATTCCAATGCCAATCACTCTCTCTGACAACAACTTCCTCCTAACATCCAGCCTAGACCTCCCCTGGCACAACTTGAGACTGTGTCCCCTTGTTCTGTTGCTGGTTGTCTGGCAGAAGAGATCAACCCCCACCTGGCTACAACCTCCCTTCAGGTAGTTCTTCAGTTAAAGGTGAATTAAACTTTCTTGTATTTCAAATCAGCTCTTTGAGGGTGGCATCAGCTGTGTTTCTTCTGTGTTTAAGTCCCAGTTCCTGCTGGAACTCCTGGTAGAGATCTATTGCTGCATTCTGCAGCGTAGAAGCAACTGCACTGCTTCAAAGGACAGAAGGGCTCAGTCACAGTATATTGTGTCACTGTCCAATTAAGAAAAGCAAAACAAAGTTCCTGAAATAGCTTTCAATTAACACTTGCTGTGTGCCATAGTCTATCTAGTTTCTTAAAGGGCCATTAATTGTTAATATACTGCAATTAGCCCTTAAGTATGTGATTAATATTCTGTTAAATGCTTATTTAATGTTATTTGGCATTCATTACCAATGAATAGATATTTAATTGAAGGCTGCTTCCTCCTTAAGGCTGCTAAGATCAGCCTCAGAAGAATGGCTGATCTCCTTTTGCCCCTTCCATGATTATTTTCTGCTGTTTGTTTTTCTTTAGACAGTTTCTCCTTAAGTCTGTGGCATTATTCTTCTCCTTGTAGTTCACTCAGCTGAGCAGAAAATCATCAGCCTTTTAGTCCATAATACCTATTCAGATAAGTGTGCTGGGATTATAGAAGCATCAAAGGACACCAACATTTATTCAGCAATATATATTTTAAGCCCCAGCATACAGAGTTTGGTGAAAGGAAGTAAAACATATCACAGCCCCCTCTTTTTATTCTGCTCCCTCTCACTTCGTTCCCTTCCTCTACTCCCTTGTCCTCAGCATGTAATAGATGTGAGCAGGGCAAGCAAGGCAGAGAAAACACAGCAGCAAATGAGTATGCTAATATGATTGCTTGATAGAGAAACCTCTTAAATTGCTTCCCTGCAAGATGAATCTGCTTCTGTTGCCTGGCACACAAAGCTGATGCAGAAAGGGGAAATTGTGTGAGGGACAAATCCTACCACCCTCATCAGGTCAGCACCCACTTGGTTGGCATTTGCACTCAAAATTGTCCTCTTTCACTTCAAAATCAGGCAGCACCAAAGGACATCAGAAAGGACAAAGGGGAAAGGAGAAAGGAGAAAGGAGAAAGGAGAAAGGGGAAAGGAGAAAGGGGAAAGGGGAAAGGGGAAAGGAGAAAGGGGAAAGGGGAAAGGAGAAAGGAGAAGAGGGAAAGGGGAAAGGGAAAAGGAAAAAGAAAAGGAAAGGAAAAGGAAAAGGAGAAAACAGGTGCTTAAAAAAAGCAGGGGGAAGAGTGGAAAAGAAAGTTTAAAGGCTTTGTGGTCTGAGCTAAAGCAGAACCAATTCTCCATTTAGTGATTACTTTTTAGCTCAGTCTCTTCTAGCATTTAGCACAGAGAGAGGCTCTTTCTAGAGGTGACAACACTAACATCTAGAGTGCTCCTGCTTGCACTTGCTCCTGTGGAAAGCAAAGTCACTGCTGAATTCATTGTGGCACACTAGGGTGCAGAGAGTAAGAGGTGGCACCTGTGGGGAGACAGGACAGGTGACCCAACACTGACCACCAAGTAGTAAAGTGCATGATATTTAATGGCCAATTTTGCACCCACCAGAGTTATGCCTTTTTATTCATCATTGCTAGTAAGTATAGCACTTATAGTATCTCAAACTTACCCAATATTTTTACTCTGTTACATTGATTTGCATAATGTTTTCCTTTTATAACTTTTAAGTGCTCTCCTGGAACATCAGAGTGAATTAGGTCCACAGTGAAAGACCAGAAAGATGCACAACTATTTGGAGCTTAGGGTGGTTTTGGTGTCTAACTCTATTATGCAACACAGATGTGAAACAAAAAAGGGCAACAGCCAGCTATAAAAAAAAATACATTTAAAAGCTGCTCTTAAAACTGTGCTTCAAATTGTAGGCCAAAAAAAAGCTTTAGCCTGGCATGACACACAGCTGCACAGGACCTGACTACCCTTTCCAAATGAAATCTCCTTGGACTCCTTATCTTTGTTGCCTGGACCAGGACTATCTTTTCTCTCATGAATACTGTCTGATCTCCTTTTGTCCCTATCAAATTTATGCTGTTTCTCTATTAGCCAAATCTTTTCATTCTTCTCAATTGTACTCTCCAGAAGACTGTGGGCAGAAAAATTTCCCAGGGATCAGAAGAGTCATGACTTCGAGACTCTGAAATGAGGCTTTGCCAGAAGAGACAATTCCATTCCATGGGACAAAAAGAGGTTGTTCAATTGATCCATGAGGATAGCCTCTATCCCCTGTGAGTTCTGAAGGAAGGAACCACCTTCATATTCTTTGGGCACTAAAATCTGAAAAGCCTTTACTGTCAAAAGGATTACAACTGTAGCTTTGGAAGTGTCTGTGTCTGTTTGAATGTGAGTGGAGCACTCAGAGTTCAGAAGACACATTTGACACAGGCATTTTCCAGTGGAATATCAATAAATGCAATTTCCCCAAGCTTGAGGTTTTGAAAACTAAGGGGAAATTGATTAAACTGGCTGAAGTTTTGCAAAGAAAATACAACATGAATCTTCTTCACCTACATACAAAGTCACTGAAGGGGACACAGTCTCAAGTTGTGGTGGGGGAGACCTAGACTGGATGTTAGGAGGAAGTTGTTGGCAGAGAGAGTGATTGGCATTGGAATGGGCTGCCCAGGGAGGTGGTGGAGTCACCATCCCTGGAGGTGATCAAGGTAAGACCAGATGAGGCACTGGTTGATTGGCTAGGGCTGAGTGCTAGGTTGGACTGCATGATCTTGGAGATCTCTTCCAACCTGCTATGATTCTAAGTATGACCAGAAAATAAAGTCTTACAATGGTTCTCTGAAACTCACCCAGTAGTGAATGGCACAGGAGTTACACTTAGAATAAGAGAAAAGAGCAGATCCATCACACAGCCTGCTCTACCACTGAGTTTCCTTGCCCTACCTGTAGAGGATCTCAGGAGCCATCTTCTACTATCTAAGGAATCAAGAGTTGATGTTAGATGATCATGCTTTTAACATTATCAGTTTTCTATTTCACTTGTCTCTTTCATGCTTTGCTGCAATATATCACAGGGTAATCTACTACACACAAAAATGTCTCCAAGGACATTGTATTCTCCAAGGAACCCACACAGCACTTTAAAAGCTTTTCCCTACAGTTTTAAACATGCAACATTCAGATGATAATGTAGGAAGTGTTTATCCTTTCCTTTCTGTCATTAAATATTCTGTACAGAGTTGTAGGAGGATGAAGGGATCACAGACTCACAGGATGTTAGGGGTTGGAAGGGACCCAAAGAGATCATCCAGTCCAAGCCCCCTGCCAGAGCAGGACAATCCTATCTAACACACATCACAGAGGAACACATCCAGACAGGCCTTGAAAGGCTCCAGAGAAGGAGACTCCACAACCTCTCTGGTCAGCCTGTGCCAGTGCTCTGTGTCCCTTACAGTAAAGAAGTTCCCCTTTGTGTTGAGGCAGAACCTCCTGTGCTGCAACCCATTCCTCCTTGTCCTGTCCCAGGGAGCAGTGAGCAGAACCTGTCCCCCCACTCCTGTCCAGCCCTCAGATACTTATAAACATTATCAAATCCCCTCTCAGTCTTCTCTTCTCCAGACTAAACAGCCCCAGGTCCCTCAGCCTCTCCCCATAAGCCATGCCCTCCAGTCCCCTCATCATCCTCGTAGCCCTCCGCTGAAGGATGTTATTGCAGGTATCCTTGAGAGCAAACCTTAAAACTCTATCACCCTCATTAAAAAGCAACTGGACTCATCAGGCTTATGGGTATCATAAAGGAATCAAGGGGGATTAATCCTGATTCATAATTAGCATCTTTCATTTAAAAACAACAAAGCAGGGTGTGCTTCCAGAAGGCATAATGTCATTTTAGGGTCAAACCACTGATAGAACACAGAACATGGGTTTTGAACTCCTAGACATTACTTGTACAAATAGCTATGTATATATATCTTTGTACACATGGCTTAAGTGATTTTGAGTGACCACTCTTTGCTTATTTATTCAGCACTGACTGCATCCTTGACCTTGCACTACATGCAGATATCAAAGCGTTCTGCTCCCTACAGGGTTTACAGTCTGGAAAAGAATCATGAGTGATAAGACACAGACTACAAACCCCAGAGGATATGTCCCTTGCATGTTATGTTTGGGGGGTTGTGTTTGTTTTTTTTCTTTTTTCCCTTGGTGTTGCTCATTTTGCTTTTTATTGTGTTCCTCACAAAGATGGGAAACAGCAAAGGTCTGCAGTCCTCTGAAAGTAGGAGGCAGGAATCATAGAATCACCAGGTTGGAAGAGACGTCCAAGATCATCCAGTCCAACCTAGCACCCAGCACTAGCCAGTCAACCAGACCATGGCACTAAGTGCCTCAGCCAGTCCTATCTTCAACACCTGCAGGGACAGCGACTCCACCACCTCCCTGGGCAGCCCATTCCAATGCCAATCACTCTCTCTGACAACAACTTCCTCCTAACATCCAGCCTAGACCTCCCCCGGCACAACTTGAGACTGTGTCCCCTTCTTCTATTGCTGGTTGCCTGGGAGAAGAGACCAACCCCACCTGGCTACAATCTCCCTTCAGGTAGTTGTAGGCAGCAATGAGGTCACCCCTGAGACTCCTCTTCTGCAGGCTGCACAACCCCAGCTACCTCAATTAGTGAATTAGTGGGAAGGTAGCCAAGTCCTCAAAGCAGCAAAGGAACTTCTGTGCCCTGACACTGTTGCTGTCTGAGGGCATCCAGCTGAACATCCTGAGATCCTGTGCTCTTAACTGGCTATTATCCAGTTGTGCTTTGCTCTAACTAAAGCAGCTGAGTTGAAACATTACACTGAAATCAGAAGGATGCCCATAATTAAACAAGCTAAGATGTGGTGTATTTTATCTTACCATTTTAACTCTGTGTAACAAGTCTGTGTAAGGTACTAAGACTCATCATGGATCAGTCTTTCTGGCCATCATATACTCAATGTCATTTCTGTTTCTTCCATGAAAGATGCCTTCCTCCTTCTCCCTCATGATTTTTTTCCCTCTAAGCCATTTTTAGCAATTCCCTTCAGTAAACACAGCTTCTAAGAAGAGACTTTTGTGAGAATTGACATTAAAGTAGCTCTTTGACTGCTAGATTTTTGATAAATGAGAACTGTCCTTAGGGGCTGCAGAGTAAACTGTGAGTTAGCGACAATGTAAATGATACCCAGGCACGCTTGCTGCAGCGTTTGCCCTTCTGCTAGAAGCAAATCTATAGTAAACCAGCATTAGCAATCAGGTGCTAGCCAAACAAACCCACACAAGTGCTCAGGAGACTTTGTCCTTTTTCCTGGCTTCTTCATGCTGAGAGAAAGGTGGAAAATCTCATGCAAGCAGCTGCTAAGGCCACCTCAGGTAAATGAAATCTGGTGTCAGTTTAAAAGCTCAAGGCATTATTTAGAATTCAAGGTTTAGGGAGGTTCTTCTCCCCCTCTCTACTCTGCCCTGGAATACTATGTCCAGTTTTGGGGTGCCTAGTTCAAGAGAGACAAGGGTCTGCTGGAGAGAGTCTAGTGGAGAGCCATGAGGATGACTGGGGGAGTTGAGCATCTCCCCAACAAAGAGGGACTGAAAACTTGAGTCTGTTTAACCTGGGGAAGAGAAGTCTGAAATATGATCAACGTGTGCAAATACCTGAGGGGTGGGTGTCAAATGGATAGGTCCAATCTCATTTCACAGCTCAGCAGCAATAAGACAAGGAGCAACAGCTATAAACTGCAACACAGAAAGTTTCACCTCAGCATGAGGAGAAACTTCTTTACAGTGAGGGTGACAGAGCACTGGAACAGGCTGTCCCAGAGAGGTTATGGAGTCTTTTTCTCTGGAGACTTTCCAAATCCACCTGCATGATCTTGAAGCTATCTTTCTCTGGAGACTTTCCAAATCCACCTGCATAATCTTGAAGCTCTCTTTCTCTGGAGACTTTCCAAATCCACCTGCATAATCTTGGAGCTCTCTTTCTCTGGAAACTTTCCAAATCTACCTGCATGATCTTGGAGCTCTCTTTCTCTGGAGACTTTCCAAATCCACCTGCATAATCTTGGAGCTCTCTTTCTCTGGAAACTTTCCAAATCCACCTGCATGATCTTGGAGCTCTCTTTCTCTGGAGACTTTCCAAATCCACCTGCATAATCCTGAAGCTCTCTTTCTCTGGAGACTTTCCAAATCCACCTGCATGATCTTGAAGCTCTCTTTCTCTGGAGACTTTCCAAATCCACCTGCATGATCTTGGAGCTCCCTTCCAGTGTGGTTGATTCTATAATTCTAAGAAGTTTTCCACAGCAAGAGTGATTGGCATTGGAATGGGATGCCCCAGGAGGTGGTGGAGTCACCATCCCTGGAGGTGCTTAGAAGGAGACTGGATGAGGCACTTGGTGCCATGGTTTAGTTGATTAGATGTTGTTAGGTGGTGGGTTGGATTTGATGATCTCAAAGGTCTTTTCCAAGGTGGTTAATTCAGTGATTTTATGTACCACAGTTCCTGAGGATCTTTCAGGGTAAGCTTGCTATTGTCTCTAAAGTATTATTAATTTCCTGTGAAAGTCTGATCATCATTTCTCTGAGGTAAGAAGCTGACTGTCTTTAGTTCTTCATGTAAACAAGAAGATCAAGAGCACACATGTTCAGATATATATTAATATAACAATTTTAACCACACTGAACTACAGGAAGAAACCTCATCTCTGAGGGTTAGATGTTTGCTGTTGAACTTAGTAGGAGGGACCAGATGCTGCAGATCACTTGAGATTTACCTGACAGAAGGCTACACTGAGATGGATGTCAGTCTGTTCTGCTAAGAAATGCTAGGAGAAGGGAAACAACCTTCTTCCAGGGGAGGTTTAGGTTGAGGTTGTCCAGTAGGAAAAAATGTCATTCCTCAAAGGGTTGACAGCCTCTGGAACAGGCTGCCCAGGGAAGTGGTGGTGTCACCATTCCTGAAGGCATTTGAAAGACAAGTTGATGTGGTGCTGGTGAATGTGGTTTAGTGGTGGACTTGGTGGTGTTGGGTTAATCATAGAAACATAGAATCAAGCAGGTTGGAAGAGACCTCCAAGATTATCCAGTCCAACCTAGCACCCAGCCCTAGCCAGTCAACCAGACCATGGCACTAAGTGCCTCATCCAGTCTTTTGATGAACACCTCCAGGGATGATGACTCCACCACCTCCCTGGGCAAAGATCAGAGTTAATGATCTTAGAGGTCTTTTTCAACATCAACAACTCTGTGATTCTAAATTCAAGTCTTTTTATGGAACCCAAGAAGTTTCCTCAAGCCTTCTGATGAAAAATATGTGAAGACAGAAGCCAAACACACCTTCTGTTAAACCTGCTTAAAGCCTGAGGCATTCCAAAGGTGATAAAGTGCATACTGCTTGGTAGAGAAAACTATAAGTGAATGGCAGGATGGCAGACACAAAGAAACATCAATTTGCCTCAATATCAGCCAATTTTGTGTACTCTGCTACCTCATATTTATAATTTCTGTCTTCATTTCCCTAATATTCAGCACTGAATACCAAAAAGTGCCAAAAGCTCCAGAAGCTTTGACTCTCTGTTGCCACCTTCGCACCAGCTCTTGAGCTGTGTTGCTGAAGCTGTCTGGGGATGGTGCAGGGAAACCACACCAGAAAAATTAAGACTTGATTTGGTTTAGCTTTAATGTCATTTTAAGGGAGAAGTTAGATGTGAGTAGATAATTAAATGTCATTTCTAATCTGGAAAAAGACAGATACTAAGTTAGAGTGTGTTTTATTTTACAAGCAACATCTTATTTCATTTGATTTTTACTTTCACAGGATATCAGGGGCTGGAAGGGACCCAAGTTGATCATCGAGTCTAACTCCCCTGCTAGAGCAGGGCAAGACTATCTAATACAGATCACAGAGGAACACATGCAGACAGGCCTTGAAAGGCTCCAGAGAAGACTCCACAACCTCTCTGGGAAGCCTGTTCCAGTGACCTGTGACCCTATTTTGCAACTAGAATCATAGAATCAGACCCAGCTCTTTCAGTCTGTGCTCACAGCAGAGCTGCTGCAGCCCTTTGAGCATCCTTGTGGCCCTTCTCTGGACACACTCCAGCATCTCCACATTCCTCTTGTAATAGATGCTCCAGAACTAGATGCAGTACTGCAGGTGAGGTCTCACCAGAGTGGGGTAGAGGGGGAGAATCACCTCCCTGGCCCTGCTGGACGCACTTCCCCTGCTTGGCTTTCTGGGCTGCAAGTGCACACTGCTGGCTCATGTTGAGCTTCTCCTCCAGCAGCACCCTCAAGTCCCCCTCCTCAGGGCTGCTCTCTAGACACTCACTGTCCAGCCTGGATTTGTGTTTGGCATTGCCTCAACCCAGCTGCAGGACCTTGCACTGGGTCTTCTTGAACCTCATGAGGTTCTTCCTTCAGAAGATAAATAGAGTGCAAACACTTCTGCTTCATGGCTAGAGAAGATGGGAAAAATCATATTTATATGGCCTTTGAGATTTTTTTTTTTATTCTAATGATATATTGTTTGGTTCTGATGCCAACTTACTTCTGAGTTACTGAAGGAAGTCTAGCAATAAACTTTGACTGGCAGAAATTCACGAGCACAGAGAGACAAATTGAACAGTTGGTGCAATTCCACTCACTTCACTGGGCCTGCACCAAGAGGTGAAATTGCCCCTCAGCATTATTTAAGGTTCAAAGGGTGCATTTAAAACACAATAAATGGATAATGCCCAACTTGGGCACTTTATAACCAAGTTTTCTTACTCTCATGGGGGACGATCCAGAGCCAGTGAACTGTTGCAACCTTTCATTTTATATTGCTACTAACATATATCAATATGAACCCAAAGTACTTTGTATGGAAAAATCAATACATGCAATTCTGAGATGATAAATGTTTACAATTTGCTTCTGTGTTGCTACAGTGTCCTAATAAAACCACTGGCTTTAAAATAAAGTGAGGTTACACTTAGGAAAGGGAGAGCAGTTCCTCCTTCCTAAGTGCAAAAATGTGCTGTGACAGATATATTTTCTTGGTTTTATACACTAGGACAAGTGGCTGTCTGGAAAGAATTAAGACTGGCACAAAGCAATGGAGAAAAAGTTGGCCTGAACTCCCTCCTGCCTTGGAATCTGTGATTTAGGAGTGCAACACGAGGAGTAAATGTGAATGCATTTGCTTGGTTATTCTGTCCCTCTGTCTCCAAAGGTGTCTCTTGCTGATGAAATATCTCACAAGCTAAACAGCTCAGTGTCACCACACTTCATGGGGAATGGCAGCAGAGAGTTTCAGGATACACATTTCACAGAATCACAGAATCAAGCAGGTTGGAAGAGACCTCCAAGATCATCCAGTCCAATCTAGCACCCAGCCCTAGACAATCAACCAGAAGACAACAAAACATTGATGTTGCATCCATTGCTCCTTATCATACAATCATAGAATCAGTCAGGTTGGAAATGACCTCAAAGATCATCCAGTCCAACCTAGCACCCAGCCCTATCCAATCAACCAGACCATGGCACTAAGTGCCTCAGCCAGGCTTTGCTTGAACATCTTCAGGGACAGTGACTCTACCACCTCCCTGGGCAGCCCATTCCAATGCCAATCACTCTCTCTGACAACAACTTCCTCCTAGTATCAAGCCTATACTTCCATCTCCTTCCCCCTCCCACCCACCTCCCCAGCACAACTTGAGACTGTGTCCCCTTGTTCTGTTGCTGGTTGTCTGGTGGAAGAGACCAAACCCCATCTGGCTACAGCCTCTCTTCAGGTAGTTGTAGGCAGCAATGAGCTCTGCCCTGAGCCTCCTCTGCTGCAGGCTGCACACCCCCAGCTCCCTCAGCCTCTCCTCACAGGGCTGTGTTCCAGGCCCCTCACCAGCTTTATTGCCTTTCTCTGGACACCTTCCATCACCTCAACATCTCTCTTGAATTGAGGAGCCCAGAACTGGACACAGCACTCAAGGGGTGGCCTGAGCAGTGCTGAGCACAGGGGCACAAGAACCTCCCTTTTCCTACTGGCCCCACTGCTCCTGAGCCAGGCCAGGATGTTTTGTCTGACTCACATACATCTTTTTGAACTTGCACAGTCATTTCATCATTGCATGGCCAGGTGATATGCCACACCAGAAAGAAAGAAGTAACTCACTATTATCTCTTTCCCCAGATAATTTCCTTTACTTCAGGTATTTGTTCACAGGATGTTAGGGGCTGAAAAGGACCTCTGGAGATCTTCAAATCCATCCTCCCTGCCAGAGCAGGACCGTACAGTCTAGCTTAGGTCACACAGGGACACATGCAGACAGGGCTGTGGAGTCTCCAGAGAAGGAGACTCCACAACCTCTCTGGGGAGCCTGTTCCAGTGCTCTGTGACCCTTACAGTAAGAAGTTCTTCCTTGTGTTGAGGTGGAATCTCCTGTGCTGTAATTTACATCATCTGCCCCTCATCCTGTCGCAGGGAGCAAATCAGCAGAGGACGTCCCTTGCTTCCTGACCCCCAGCCCTCAGACATTTATGGACATTGATTAGATTCCCTCTCAGTCTTCTCCTCTCTGGACTAAACAGCCCCAGCTCTCTCAGCCTTACCCCATAAGGCAGTGTTCCAACCCCTTCATCCTCCTTGTAGCCTTCTGCTGGCCTCTCTCCAGCAGATCCGTGTCCCTCTTAAACTGGGGAGTCCAGACCTGGACACAACACTCTAGCTGTAGCCTCACAAAGGCAGAGTAGAGGAGAAGGAGAACCTCCTTTTAATACTTTGGTAAATGTATGGCACAGTGTTTTTAAATCAAGTGTAAACAAGGCAGAAAAGTCTGGAATGACTCAATGAAAACTGTGAAAATTCAGGCAATTACAGCTTTTTCTCCTATAATTTCTATATCATACAATATTAATTATCCCACTTAAGAACCTGTAATTATAACTCCACAATCATTTTATCTCTAGTGCCAGTGCTTTTTGTTTCCCCCCTGAGAAATCATGCATCTCATTAAAAAAAAAGAGTAAATCTCTGTGTTCCCATCCTGACTCTGAAGTGTAGTTTCATCCAGACACTCAGTAGTAGACTGGGAGTACACAGACGCACTCGCTTTGAGAGCATCCTGTAGAGACAATGTTACAGAATCACAGAATTGTCAGGATTGGGAGAGACCTCAAGGGTTATCTAATTCCAGGCCCTCTGCTCAGAGCCACATCCAGCCTCAAAAACTTCCAGGGATGAGGCTTCCATCAACTCCTGGGGCAACCTGTTCCAATATCCCACCACCATTACGATGAAGATCTTCCTAACATCTAATGTAAATCTCTAGCTTGGATCCATTCCCCCAAGTCCTGTCACTACCTCACACCCTAAAAAGTCCCTCAACAACTTTCTTACAGTCTCCTTCAGATGCTGGACACCCACAGTAAGGTCTCCTCAGAGCTTTCTCTTCTCCAAAGTGAACAGCCCCAACTCTCTTGGTCTGTCTCCATCACAGAGGTACTCCAGCCCTCTGAGCATCCTTGTGGCCCTTCTCTGTACATGTCCAGAACTTTCTTGTTATAAGAGCTCCAGAATGGAGGAAAGCTGGAGGTGGGGAGATTCAGAGTGGACATGAGGAGGAAGTTGTTCAGCATGAGTGTGGTGAGAGCCTGCAATGGGTTGCCCAGGGATGTGGTTGAGGACCCATGCCTGGAGGTGTTTAAGGCTCTGGCCAGCCTAATGTAGCGTAGGGTGTCCCTGCCCATGGCAGGTGGGTTGGAAATAGCTGTTCCTTGTGGTCCCTTCCAACCCTGACAGATTCTAGGATTCTAGGGTTCTGTGACCAGTTGGAAAATAGTGCCAACCTGCAAGTTCAAAAGAATCTGGACACAGCTGAATGGTTGCAAAATATTGTGAATCTCTAAGTTCAGAGTGAAAAGAGAATTCCTCTTGTGCCAGGAAACCAAAAAGTAAATACATTGTAAGTACTTTGAGAATCAACAGCTAAAATTTGCACCTCATTATCTGTGCAGGGGGAAAAAAAAGAGGATAAAAAGAAACTTATATCAAGTCAAGTTAAATGGATTAAGAACTATTTCACTGTTAGATTGCAAATGAGAAATGATCATCCACAAAAGATTTTATTCCTCTTTTTTTTTCCCCAGAGATGTCTTAGATTTATTCCTGCTTTGGTGAAGTAAATAACTTTAATGCTATTTATAAAGAAAATAATAGTTGAGGGGTTTTTTTCTGCATGCTGGTAACAGTTTGCTATGATGTGGCAGTGTGTAGAATGTTAACTAATGATGAGAGAAGCTATTGGTCTGGGTTGTGGATTCTTTTGAATCGCTGAAGCTTTAATGTAGCCAAATACAGGTTGAGACACCAGGAAATAAGAATGTAGGTCACACTCATAAGAAGAGCTGCATTCCAGATTGTGGTGACACTGCAAGGGATTTAAGGGTCAAAACAGACAATGACATGAAGAGAGGAATGCTGTAACTGAAAAGGTGAGCACAATGCTGGGATATATAAGCAAGGAAATATCAAAAGGGAGAAAGGAGGCTGCTTTGCTCATGGTGTTCACTGCAATGGGCTATTACTGGAGCACTTTTGCATAGCTAAGGTGTTTCCTCTTTAAAGAGTTTGCAACAGTTAGACATGAAAGAAGAGATAGACAAGAAACAGACATGAAAGAATATCCAACAGGCAAACCCCATAAACTTATTGCATTCCTGTGAACCTCACATTCGACACAATCAATCCATCAATCAGTGTGACTCCGTTCTGGTCCACAGGAAGATCTGTAAGGAAGGGAATTAGACTTAATGGACAATATAAGAGGAAAGGGGATATTGTGGTTGAAGTTTGGAATCAAGAAGAAGGGACATCAGCACATTTAATTGCTAGAAATAGGTATCTGGAACTATGATGAAAGTCTTCAAACAAGGATATGGTTCTACAATCTATATTGTAGCCATATAGTGTAGAGGCTTGGAACAGTCTAAGATTCAATTCTGTAGCTTGCAAGTCAGGTCAGGGTAATAGCATGCTCTGCATTGGCCTTAAAAATTTATGAAGAGAATCCACTTGATTCTTCAGGATGTAGTCTAAAATGTCTAGTTCTGTGCTCCTCAATTCAACAGAGATGCTGAGATACTGGAACATGTCCAGAGAAGGGCAACAAAGCTGGTGAGGGGCATGAAGCACAGCCCTGTGAAGAGAGGCTGAGAGAGCTGGGGGTGTGCAGCCTGCACAAGAGGAGGCTCAGGGCAGACCTCATTGCTGTCTACAACTACCTGAAGGGAGGTGGTGGAGTTGCTGGACCTGGAGATGTTCAAGCAAAGCCTGGCTGAGGCACTTAGTGCCATGGTCTAGTTGATTGGACAGGGCTGGGTGATAGGTTGAATTGGATGATCTTGGAGGTCTCTTCCCACCTGGCTGATTCTATGATTCTATGTTCCTCCAAGAGCACAAAAAACCTATCAAGCAACAAGCTGCCTCTCCTACAGGTCCCAGGGGATGGATAATATTATCCTATAAACTAAAATAGTAGAGCAGAATTTTCTTCCCACTTTTGATCCAAAATAAGAAGAAGGCCTATGGTTTGTTGGGAGAGAAACCTGCTAAATGGATTAGAAAGGAAGATCACAGGAAACGCTTGTTAAGCTTTTGAAGTTAACTGCTGTCCTCCTACACTTACAAAAGATGTATCCTGCATCTCCTCTATCATTCTATTTCTGATTATGAATCTTTTCCAGCCCACTGGGGATTATTGCCTATAGTGAATTTAGCTCTGTTGAAATTTCAAAGGTAGCTTAAACAGAGCCTTTTGTGCCAGATTTTCATTTGAATGAGAGCTAATGCTATAGGTAGAAACAACCTGCATCTTTTTAATAGCATGAAGAACATTCTCTGACCAATTATATGTCTCTCTTTTATCCTTAGGCCTTTAGAAATGAACCTGCCTGAACATACAAAGGACTGGCCTTCAAAACTGAGCACCAGAGAGAAGACACCACAAACAAATCCTCCCAAAGGTAATTTTGCTTTCTTTGGTTTTAGTTTTAGAGTTGGAGGGAACTAAAACTCCAAAATTGCACTGCAGTTTGTCCCTGCCAGGAACATCAGAATTCTTTTTCTCACATCTCTACTTCATTGTCATTCTTTGACATTTTTCTCGTGTATCCGACGTGGAGTCCATGTAACTTTGATCACAGAATCATAGAATCAGCCAGGTTGGAAGCCATATCCAAGCTCATCCAGGCCAACCTAGCACCCAGCCCCAGCCAGTCAACCAGACCATGGCACTAAGTGCCTCATCCAGGCTTTCCTTCAACACCTCCAGCCACAGCAACTCCACCACCTCCCTGGGCAGCCCATTCCTATGCCAATCACTCTCTCTGACAACAGCTTCCTCCTAACATCCAGTCTTGACCTCCCTTGGCACCACTTGAGACTGTGTCCCCTTGTTCTGTTGCTGGTTGTCTGGTGGAAGAGACCAATCCCCACCTGGCTACAGCCTCCCTGCAGGCAGCTGCAGGCAGCAATGAGCTCTGCCCTGAGCCTCCTCTTCTGCAGGCTGCACACTCCCAGCTCCCTCAGCCTCACATCACAGGGCTATGCTCCAGGCCCCTCATCAGCTTTGTTGCCCTTCTCTGGACACATTCCAGTACCTCAGCATGTCTCTTGAATTGAGGAGCCCAGAACTGGACACAGTACTCAAGGTGTGGCTTGACCAGTGCTGAGTACAGAGGACCTCCCTTGTCCTGCTGCTCACACTGTTCCTGATACAGGCCAGGATGCCATTGGCTCTCTTGCCCACCTGGGTACACTGCTGCCTCATCTTCAGCTACTATCTACTAGCATCCTCAGGTCCCTCTCTACCTGGCTGCTCTCAGCCACTCTGTCCCCATCTCGTAGCACTGCTTGAGGTTATTATGGCCGAAGTGTAGAACCCTGCACTTAGCCTTGTTAAATCTCATCCTATTGGCCTCTTCCCTCCCCTCAAGCCTGTCAAGGTACCTCTGCAGGGCTGTCCTGCCCTCCAACAGATCTGGGTACTGGTTTGGTTGTCTTAATAGAATGTGAATCCTTGTGGAAATATAATGCTCCATGTAGCTTCTTTTGGACAATGATTACATACAAAGGGAACATCATCTCACTTAATGTATTGTGAGACATATTTCCCCATCAATATACTTCTTTTAATTGCATTATTAAAGCTTCAGAGATTGATCTGGTTGCAAAGTGCTGCCCTCACTGTCAGTCTCTCTCTCTGGTTTCCTCAGAAGTTGAAGTGAAAATCTCACCAGAGTGTGCAGATCTGTGTGGTGGTTTCAAACCCCCAGAACAAATCATTGCATTGCTTTAGCCACGATGAGCAAACCCCCAGCAAGCTGCATAGTCTTCAATGACATCTGGTAACCTAGAGATGTCCCTGTTTGGAATTTTGCTGATGGAGTAACACAGACACACAGATGCCATCTTCTACAAACACTCAATGATTAATTTCTAACAGAGTTATCTCCTTCAAATAATTGCTTAAGTAATCAATATTTGATGATAAAACCTATCCCTTTTTGCTTATTCAAATGTTATGGATGGGATGAGCTCGGAGGTCTCTTCCAACCTGGTTGATTCTATGACTCTATGATGCTTACGGACAGCCTCTGCCTTTGCAAGTCTATAAACCCTGTAACTAAGGGGCTAAAAATAGTTCTGTTGTGCAATATTATGCATGTAGCAATTATCAGGAAGGGATTTGATTATGTTCATTCATATTAATGGAGCAGTTTTCATTTATAGGTTTGTAAACATTTCAAGACCTATTACCTAGCAGCATTATTCGATTCTGTTGACAGAATATATTATCTTTTGGTTTATGGCCATAATGGGACATGGAAGCCAAAGAAACCTACATCAGGCAAAAAAATCAGCCTTGATTGTAAAACTGAGCTTGGATGCTAGCAGTACAGAAGCAGGATCTCCTCAAAGGTCACTGCAATGAATCCAAAACTTGCTTGTCATCCTCAACCATCAGCCGAACCTCTCCTCCTCAGAATGCTGGGAGCTCATCTCCGTGGAAACCACTTATCAAATTGGTAAAGTTAAGAATTTAAATTGCCTATTTGGAGAATTTATTTAATTGCAAATGGAGACCTTTGAAAAGTTAGCTCACTGCTGAAGACACAGAAAATCTCCTGCGGATACTCCAAACTGTGAAATTATTCTGTCGGCAAAGCATAGCTGAGAAGGATGCAGAGGGCACAGGGAGGTAGTTTTTTTCAGGATGGGTCAAAAATGAAATTTATTTCAGTTCTGCAGTGGATTGGATTCCAGGACATCAGCAAAAAGTGCAGGAGTGACTCAGAAACTCTCAGTCCACAGTTTCAGATCCTTGCTGGGGAAGCAGAGCAGCGACTGAATTAATCTTGTTAGACTATTCCCTGACTTACAGTAAGTTTAGCAATGTGCTCATCAACACTTTTGCTTGGTAATGATTTCCTATTACCAATTTTTTTTCCTCTCCAATAAATCTTGAGGAAAGAATCTACATTAGACTGTGCTTGATCTGGAGCAGGGGATTGAGTCCAGCATCAGTAAGTTTTGCAGGTGACACCAAGCTAGGAGCAAGGGAACTCTTCAACATTCTTCAGCTCCCTCTGCAGTTGGTTGCCTTCTGTGGAGCCTTTCAAGGGCATTGTTTGCTCCACTTAACTGTTTAGCTGACACCACATTCCAGGCTCTGATTACAGGGATGGTACTTGGAGACTCTGTTTATCACTTGAGAGCTCAAAGACCCTGTAGTTTTCAGGTCTTATCTTCTGGTAACCTGGCAACTATTTGGCCTGTTGTCTCCTTCTGATCAAACACATACCAACTCTTTCCTCTGATAGGGTGGCAGAAAGGTCTAATAGGCATATCCACACCATTTACCAGTATGGCAAGAGCAAAACCCACATGATGCCAAGCTAAGAGAAATATTGAAGTACTCCTTCTGATGTACAGATCTCACTATTAAACATGGTATTACCAAAGAGCAGAGAGAGGAAGATGCCATAACCACACATGTGCTCACTTCCTCTTGGTTTCCCTCAACTTTCATGACTGTGCATGATGTCACACGGTGTAGGATACCATACTCCACAGCCCAACTCAGCTCTTCTGCTCTTTTATGCCCTTTCCAACC
Organism: Pogoniulus pusillus; assembly: GCF_015220805.1. Taxonomy (NCBI): domain Eukaryota; kingdom Metazoa; phylum Chordata; class Aves; order Piciformes; family Lybiidae; genus Pogoniulus; species Pogoniulus pusillus. The sequence continues at coordinate 37,547,713 of NC_087273.1, read as the reverse complement.
CCTTGCCTCACTGGTGGGTCAGAGTGGGAAGAAAATGGAAAGCCTCAGTGCTCTGCAATCACTGTTCAGCAACAGCCAAATGCTGCTGTGCTATTAGTGCTGGTTTATGTTTAGTTACCAATTTGGTTTATCCCCAAATGCAAAGCACAGCACCATATAGGCTGAGGGAAATTATTCCACCATAGGCAAACCCAGTACTGAGGGCCAAGACTGAGAACAGTGTGAAGAATAAATATTCCTCATAACTCCTGTTGTAGCTGTCTTTGGCATACTACAGTCTGTTATTACTGATGTCCACACTGAGGAGCTCCATTCCGTAGAAGGTAGAAACCTTCTCCTTGTGCTATCCAAAAGATTTTGCAATGGAAACTCCATGAAGGATAACAAAGTTCTTGTCCTTTAACCTTCAAGATGCTTTCTCCAGTAATAAAGCTACTCTAAAGGAATTCCTATTGTCATGACATGGGGGGAGTAGTTCAACATTACTTCAGCTAAAAGGTGTCACTTCTTAACAGCTAAATGTTAAAACTGGGGGAAAGGAAGGAATTATTCCTTTTTTCCCTCGTGTAGGACACTAATCCTGCATCCTTTCAAACGCTGCTCAAAGGAAGTAAACTAAACAGCTTTTATTTTTCTCACTTCTAACCTGGTCCTTAATTATCTGCAACTCACTGAAGTCACCTGAGTCTGTGTACTGATCTTTCATTAGCTTTCTTTAAGTTTGCCAGTGCTTGACAATGGATCCCCTAACAATTACACAACCTATCAGTGTAATTACCATTTCCATCTTGCTCTTAGGGATACTTAGTATACCACTTAAACCTCCCAGGTTGTTTGGAGTCATTCAGAAGGTCACTAGTTAAGATCACATTTAATCATCCCATTATTTGTTCCCAGAAGAAGAGCATTAAGGATCAAGAAATAACAGCACCTTAATGTAATCCCTACTGAATTCCTGGTTTCCCACAACTTGAGTGTTTATTAGTAGGTCTTTCTTTAAGACAGAAAGTTACAAAATCATTTTCATTAATAAAAAAATTAAAGCCTCACTGGTGAATCCCTGAGCATTTCTGCTTACTTTTCCTTTCAGAGGGCTTGAGAACAAACTCATGAATAGTGGGATTGGACGTGAGCCAGCAGTGTGCCCAGGTGGCCAAGAGAGCCAATGGCATCCTGGCCTGCATCAAGATCATTGTGGCCAGTAGGACAAGGGAGGTTATTCTGCCCCTGTACTCAGCACTGGTCAGGCCACAGCTTGAGTGCTGTGTCCAGTTCTGGGCTCATCAATTCAGGAAAGGTGTTGAAATGTTGGAATGTGTCCAGAGAAAGGCAATAAAGCTGGTGAGGGGCCTGGAGCACAGCCCTGTGAGGAGAGGCTGAGGGAGCTGGGGGTGTGCAGCCTGCAGAAGAGATGGCTCAGGGCAGACCTCATGTACAACTACCTGAAGGGAGACTGTAGCCAGGTGGGAGTTGGTCTCTTCCACCAGACAACCAACAACAGAACAAGGGGACACAGTCTCAAGTTGTGCCAGGGGAGGTCTAGGCTGGAGGAATTTGTTGTCAGAGAGAGTGATTGGCATAGGAATGGGCTGCCCAGGGAGGTGGTGGAGTCACTGTCCCTGGAGGTGTTGAAGATAGGACTGGCTGAGGCACTTAGTGCCATGGTCTGGTTGACTGGCTAGGGCTGGGTGCTAGGTTGGCCTGGATGATCTTGGAGGTCTCTTCCAGTCTGGCTGATTCTATGATTCTACGAACTTGGACGTTTTCCAGGCTGTCTTGTTGGTTGTATTTTATTCCATAAAGGGACAGGAACTGGACATTCCTGTCTGGATGAGAAGTTACCCATTCAGGATATCTCCCCCATATTGCAATTTTAAGTCTCTCTGATAGAATCTGAATATTGATTAAAGCAACTTTCAACTAAACCGCATGGCAGAAGAATAATTCTTCCTCCTGCATTATAGCTTTGAGAAGGAAAAATGTTATTTATGGCTCAGGTACTGGGTAACAGTAGCTAAAAATGTGTGAAAGAAATGGAACAGACATTTCCCCTGATGAGAATTAATTTACCTTTTGGACAATAGACACCTGTATGTACTCAAAGGAGTGGACAAGGGAAGAGAGGATCCTCAAGACAATCAAATGCTGATTATCTGCTGGAGAGGTAAATTCTACCACTGATATTCTGTGCCAGACTGCATTGATTCTGGGGTATATAAAAGGCTTCTGTTATAAAGGATGGATTCTTTCAGATCTGATTCCCCTCAGTACTATAGTAGTGGGCTTTTTTCTTATAGCTCATGTTTAAGTGAAGCTAATAGAAGCTCTTAGAAAGATGATGACCCCATTGAGAGGCAGCTGAACTTCTCTTCACTGCGGGATGCCTCTGAGTGTGTGTGCTGGGTTGACCCTGGCTGGACATCAGGTGTCCAACAAAGCTGCTCTATTGCTTCCCTCCTCAGCTGGACAGGAGGGACAAAATACCACTGTTTTCTTGTGAAATGAGGTAAGGACAGGGAACGGTCATTCACCCATTACCATCAGAGGCAAAACAGAGTAACATTTTCAATATAACACTGTGTTTTATACAAGCATCTTAGCTTGAGTCATAAACCATTTTGGCCTTTCTATGTTTAGCTTTTCTAACACTTTCCCTGTTTTGTAAAGCTCTCTCCAGATTAAACAGAGGAAGATGACAGAAGAATCAAATATTTTTGTTCATGCTAGCCTGCAGTGTAAGGAAGAACATGGCCTGGCATCATTGACTGTGTAGCTCTTTCAGTTTCATGGTTCAGGTCATTTATGTACAGCACATAGAGAACAGATATCCAAAGATCTCCTTCCAACAACAAATTCCCTTTCCATAGCTAAATGAAACAATATACCTAATATCTCTGATGAAACCACAAGGAAATGTTGACATTCTTTTCATTCTTGTTTGAGTCAGCTGTGTTGAATGATGATGTTCATCCCTCCTTTTATATTACACTTTCTGTTGGTTCAATATGGAATGACAGAATGGTTTGGGTTGGAAGGAACCTTAGAGAATTGAATACTGCATCCAGTTCTGGCATTCCCATCATAAAAGGGATGCAGAGATGTAGAGGTGAGTCCAGAGTGGGACCAGTTGTGTTCAATATATTCAACAATGACCTAGATGAGGGCACAGAGTGCACCACAGCAAGTTTGATGATGACACCAAATGGGGGGAAGTGGCTGCCACATCAGAAGGCTGCACTGCCATTCAGCCAGACTTGGACAGGCTGGGGGGTGGGCAGGGGGAAATTAAGGGAAATTCAACAAGGGCAAGTGGTTGAGGCTCCATTGCTGGAATTGTTTAAGGGCAGGCTGGATGAGGCTGTGGCCAGCCTGATCTAGGGTAGGGTGTCCCTGCCATGGCAGGGGGGGTGGAACTAGATGATCCTTGTGGTCCCCTGCAACCCTGACTGATTCTATGATTCTAAGTCTAGCTGAGAGGCATTCCTGCCCACAGCAGGGAGGTTGCAGTAGATGATCCCTCAGGTCTCTTCCAACCTAAGCCATTCTATGATCCTGTGATCTTGAGGGAAAGCATGGGAGAGTGAGAACTAAAAGACTAAAGAAAGTGTGGGCCTGAATAGCATAACCCTCCTGCATCCTAAGTTATAGAAATGCACCACAGCCCTTTCCTTGGTTCTGACTTTTCCTGGTAGCTTTGCCTTTTGATTTGTTGATTCTCTCTGTACCTTACTGCTCCTCTGGATTCTTTGGGAGAAATTTGAGATTTCCTAGCAGTACAGAGTGCTCTCTTTTTTCTGTCACCACATATCTTAGCTACCCATGTATACAGGCTATAATGAGAGCATATCTTTCTGATGCTAACAGATGCCATTACCACTGAGTAACTGTGTGAAGTATCATCAAGAGCCAGTAGACATAAATCCCCACTGCGCTCAGGCTGCCTTTGATTTCCAGAAGTATTCCACTGACCTCCCCTTTTACCAGCATCCTGTCTGTCAGGTTTTTTCCATTATATATCCACTTTGAAGATGAAATACATTTCTCAGATTTGAATGTAGAAAGATCAAACTCTACAACCAGCTTTGCACCCAGTCCACTTGCAAGTGAGACTGGAACTCCAGATAAAACTGGAAGTCATCCTCTTGAAGTTGTGCAGAGACATCCAGCAGAAGTAATGAGAGTAGACTGCATCAATAGATATTTCCCTAAGAATGGCTATCAAAAGAAAAGAGGAAGATTGCCTTTCCTGCTCACTCTCTAAGAGCTTTCCTGAGAGCTTTGGCAAGGAAGTGTAGCACAAGTGAACAAGCAAGGATGCAGAATGCTGTTGCAGCTGCTGCAAGGACACCAGTTTCAGGTGGGAGAAGAGGATGAGACGTGCTAGATGGACAGATCAAGGGAGGTTCTCCTCCCTCTCTACTCTGCCCTGTTGGAAAGCAGTCCTGTGGAGAGGGACCTGGGAATGCTATGCTGGTGGATAAGAAATTAACCATGGCACAGCAATGTACCTTGTGGCCAAGAAGGCCAATGGGATCGTGGGGTCTGTTAGGAAGAGTGTCTCCAGCAGATCAAGGGAGGTTCTCCCCCTCTACTCTGTCCTGGTGAGACCTCATCTCGAATACTGTGTTCAGTTTTGGGCTCCCCAGTTGAAGAGGAGCAGAGATCTGCTGGAGAGGGTCCAGTGGAGGGATAGCAGGATGATTAGGGGACTGGAGGGCATGGCTTATGAGGAGAGGCTGAGGGACCTGGGGCTGTTTAGTCTGGAGAAAAGATGACTTAGAGGGGATTTGATAATTGTTTATAAGTATCTGAAGGCTGCCAGGAGTGGGGGGACAGGCTCTGCTCACTTGTTCCCAGGGATAGGACAAGGAGCAATGGGTGTAAGGTGCAGCACAAGAGGTTCTGCCTCAACACAAAGGGGAACTTCTTTACTGTAAGGGTCACAGAGCACTGGAACAGGCTGCCCAGAGAGGTTGTGGGGTCTCCTTCTCTGGAGCCTTTCCAGGCCTGTCTGGATGTGTTCCCTTGTGATCTGTGTTAGATAGGATTGTCCTGCTCTGGCAGTAGGTTGGATTCAATGATCTGCTTGGGTCCCTTCCAACCCCTAACATCCTATGATGTTATGATCCTATGGGCAGTGCTGGCAGTTAAGCAGTTTATAGCCTCTGTAAGGATCTGTGGGCTTCCCAATATTTTTCTTTCTGTTACATCTGAATTTATCTGCAAGGCTCTGAATCTTAGGAGGATTTAACAACGATTAAAGCAGAGATTCAAAGGAAAACATAAAAGCAAACCTTTCTCTTCCTCCTAGCCCCTAAGCAAAGCACAAACCAAACAATTTACAGCTTAAATGACATTCTGGTCTTTACCTACAGCTAAATTATTCATTTAGAGATAAGCTAGGCTATTTTTTTGGGAGCAGATTTAAATTAATTTTGATTAGTCTATAACCACATTAACTGTAGAATCATTTGCATTCAGGCAGAAGGCTTTAAACAACAGCCTGAGACAATTAGCTGAAGTGGGATTTGAAAGAAAGCCTGTATCACTAAATTAATTGTATCAGGATACTTGGGATGAAAATATCATGCATAAATATCCTCACTGAAGAAAATAATTAACAGATATTTCTTTAACTGGGACCACAGCAGACACAAATAAGGTTCACTCTGATGAAAGAATGATTTAAAAGTTACTTCATACTTCCCCTGTACTCAGCACTGGTCAGGCCACACCTTGAGTACTGTGCCCAGTTCTGGCCCCTCAATTCAAGAGAGATGTTGAGGTGCTGGAATGTGTCCAGAGAAGGGCAGCAAGGCTGGTAAAGGGTCTGGAGCACAAAACCTATGAGGAGAGGCTGAGGGAGCTGGGGGTGTGGAGCCTGCAGAAGAGGAGGCTCAGGGCAGACCTCATTGCTCTCTACAACTACCTGAAGGGAGGTTGTACCCAGGTGGGGGTTGGTCTCCTCTCCCAGGCAACCAGCAACAGAACAAGGGAACACAGTCTCAGGTTGTGTCAGGTGAGGTCTAGGCTGGATGTTAGGAGGAAGTTCTTGCCATAGAGAGTGATTTGCATTGGACTGTCTTGCCCAGGGAGGTGATGGAGTCACCATCCCTGGAGGTGTTCAAGAAAAGCCTTGATGAGGCACTTAGTGCCATGATCTAGTTGACTGGTTAGGACTAGGTGCTAGGTTGGCCTGGATGGTCTTGGAGGTCTCTTCCAACCTGGTTGGTTCTGTGATTCATATATGATGCCATTCTACTCTAGCAGGACCCACAACAGCTCAGCAGTAGAATTCGCTTGATGAAAATGCATCTAATCACTATTATTTTTTATACCTCTTCAATCAGAGACTTTTTACTTCTCTGTTTCATTTAAGTGAACACAAAAGGCTAGATAAATCTAGATCTTCAAGAGTGCAGCAACAGCAGAAGTCTAATATATATGATTGATTATTTTTTTTGGTGGCTATACAGGAGCAAAGAAATGCCTGACACAAATAATCAATGCAGCTGACTGGCAGACAAAGCTCCTCGTAGCATGCCAGAAAAAATAATTGTTGTCCCTGTGGCCTGAGGTTTTGCATTTGATTTCTGATTTGGCATAAAGAGGCAGAACATTTCAGCACTGCAGAAATCCCAAGCCACACACGCCGTGCGTACCGAAAGGCCTAGGGGAACGTGGTTTGGGTTGGGGGAGGTTTGATTGGCTCTCTGCAAAACAAGCACTGAGTTACAATCAAGAAATCCATTCCTGTTAGCCTGGTTTCAGGAGGCTGTGTGAGAAACTGCTAAAGGATAAGTCCAACAATTTCGATGTTACTAAAGGAAAAGTCAAACGATTTGGGTGTTGCAAGGATGGTGCTCAGAGGGGGATGTGACATGCACACACCAAATGCCTTAAGTCATAAAAGCATAGGTGTCCTGGAGTCCTGGGTACCCCGAAATTCCTCTCCCTCTGTGTTTTGAATGGGGGAGAAAAAGGCATGAAGAGACCTGTTTTCACCCCCTGCCCTGCAGGCGTGCAAGGGGGGGAGCAAGAGGCCCTTCTGGCATGAGGGGTGCCCATGCAGATGTCCACACTGCAATCGGGCTGGGGATTGGCTGTGGTCTTCATGCAATATTCAAAGCAATATTTAAAACAGCCATTATTTTATTTGGCAGCTTTTTTTTCTCTCTATGAGGATGTTTTATACACTTCAGGTTCTGCCTTGTCTGTTTTAAGCACATGCTTACCCACACAAAAAAACCCTCATCCATTCCAGATTTCTGTACTTTAAAACAATATCCTTTGAAAGACTTTTAAATGTTGCAGAAAAGAAGCAGATTTTTGTCAGGAATTTTTCCTTCCTCTCCCTCTCTCTCCCTCCCCCTCCCCCCCGCCCTCTTTTTTTTTTATCAAAGTGGATAAGTTACTTAGCCTGTTACTGAACTGAGAATCTATTCTGGGAAGAGCCAGATTGCCCATAAATTATCAACTTCTTCAAAGAAAAAAAGTAATATATTATGTAAGCACTTATTTTCTCATTTCATCCTTCACTTAAAGGACATGATAGGCAAACCAGGTGAAGATGACTATCACACCACAAACCATGCACTATCTGTCTGGATTACTGACGTTATCATTACAACTAATTTTAGGCTCAGCTGATGTTCAGGGTTTCTAAAGCAGATTGGTTTCCAAATGTGCTTCACTAACTGCACTCCACTTTTCTTCACTTCCCTCTCCCCACATGTACAGGGGTGCTGTTAAGTCTAGATGTCTCCCCAGCAGGTTGATAGTAGAGGAGAAAAAGCCTGTGAAGGAATGGCAGGGTGGAAGCAGTTAAATAGTCCTAATGAGATGAGTACTTTGGCACAAATCTTAACATATTAGCAAACAGCTCTGCAAGAACTGATTTGATTCTTTAAAGTAAGCATAATACAAAATCGATCTGAGGAATTTCAACCTGAACAGAATGTCTCAGAAATCACAGAATCAAAGAGTCATTCAGGTTGGAAAAGACCCCTGGGATCATCAAGTCCAACCATTGGCCCTGCTCTACAATCTTTGCCCCTAAAGCGTATTCCCAGGCACCACAACTTCTAAACACCTCCAAGGATGGTGACTCCACCACCTCCCTGAGCACCTACCCATTCTTGTTGTGAACAAACTCTTCCTAAAGTCCAGTCTAAACCTACCCTGCTACATCCTGACAAACCTCATGCACACAAACCTCATGTTTAAGAGAGTCCTCATCCTTAATTTATACCACTGGTTTATACCATATATAATCCAAGCTTTGTAGCAGCGTACATGTCCTATAATACACATTCAGAGTACATAGAATGCAATTGGTTAAAGGTGTAAACCCTGCTGCTGGTTCTGGTCCTTTGTATGGTTAAATATTATATGATTTGACCACAGTTTGCACTGGAAGGTCAAAACTTGGTCTACTACACACACACCACTGATGCCAGGTGAAACCTGGTCTATTACACACACACCACTGATGCACAACTGAGTTGTGCCACCTTTGGCACCAATCCTAACCTATTAGCAACCATCTCTGCAAGAACCACTTTGATTCTTTCAAGTAAGCATAATACAAAGTCACTCTGAGGAATCTCAACCTGAACAGTATGTCTTAGAAATCTGAGCTTTGCAGCAGCATAAATGTCCTGTAATACACATTTAGGACACACAGAATGTAATTGTGTTAAAGGTGTAAACTTCCTTGTTGGTTCTGGCCCTTTGGTTAAATATTATATGATCTGACTACAATTTGCACTGGAAGGTCAAAACTTGGTCTACTACACACACACCACTGATGCCAGCTGAAACTTGCTCTACTACACACACACCACTGATGCACAAATCTTAACCTATTAGCAACCATCTCTGCAAGAACCACTTTTATTCTTTCAAGTAAGCATAATACAAAATCACTCTGAGGAATTTCAACCTGAACAGTATGTCTCAGAAATCCAAGCTTTGTAGCAGCATAAATGTCCTGTAATACACATTCAGGACACATAGAAAGAAATTGTGTTAAAGGTATAAGCCTTGCTGTTGACCCTGGTCCTTTGGTTAAATATTATATGATCTGACTACAATTTGCGCTGGAAGGTCAAAACTTGGTCTACTACACATGCACCGCTGATGCCAGCTGAAAGTCTAGTACACACACACCACTGATGCACAACTGAGTTGATGCCAGCTGAAAAGAGCAGGCTTCACTTTTGATGGAGCTCTTCAGTTCACTACCACAACCCCTTTTCTGCATGGAAAAAATGGAATTCTTAATAACCAAAATGAGTACATATTCTTCAGCTACATTAACTGTTTCGGGACATCATCTGGCAAAATAAAAGTGATGAGCTGAAAACTCTTCACTGAACCAAAACCACACTGAATTGAACTGAAGATTTCTGGAAGAAATAGATACTGCAGTTATAACTGTTCTGATCTTAGTAACAGAAATGGGTGTAAAAACCATGAATTATAAATGAAGGTCTTCCAACAGCTGGTTTTGAGATTGCATTCAGCAGTGTGCTCTGGTGCTCATGTTTTTTGAAGCATTCATTCAGGCATTGGAATGGGCTCAGGCATTGGAATGGGCTGCCAAGGGAGGTGGTCAAGTCACCAACTGCGGATGTGATTAAAAGTTGTTTGGATGTGGTGCTTGGCAAGATGGTTTAGGGGGGAACCTTGTAGAGTAAGGATATCAGTTGGACTTGGTGATCCTGAGGATCTTTTCCAACCTGAACATTTCTGTGATTCTGTGATTCTTTAGGCTGCTGTTAGCCAAAATCTGCTCCTGTTGGAGTTCTCAAGAAGACTTTTCTCAGAGGAGGATTTAATAGAGTTCTTTTTCCTCTTCCAAAAAATGCTTATGCCCCATTTGCAAATATTGCAGCACAAAAATGAGGAAGATGACCGAAATTTCAAGGAGGGGTTTAAGAAGAAGATTTCACTGTGGATATTTATTATTGACCTGGCCAGATTTAAGATTGGAACACAAACCCTATGATGAGGGGCTGAGGGATCTGGGGTTGCTTAGCCTGGAAAAACGAAGACTCAGGGGTGACCTCATTGCTGCCTACAACTACCTGAAGGGAGGCTGTGGCCAGGTGGGGTTTGGTCTCTTCTCCCAGACAACCAGCAACAGAAGAAGGGGACACAGTCTCAAGCTGTGGTGGGGGAGGTCTAGGCTGGATGTTAGGAGGAAGTTGTTGTCAGAGAGAGTGATTGGCATTGGAATGGGCTGCCCAGGGAGGTGGTGGAGTCACCATCCCTGGAGGTGTTGAAGTAAAGCCTGGCTGAGGCACTCGGTGCAATGGTCTAGCTGACTGGCTAGGGCTGGGTGCTAGGTTGGCCTGGATGATCCTGGAGGTCTCTTCCAACCTGGTTGATCTATGATTCTATGAAGACTGTGGTGGTTCTGGGCATCACCCACCCCCTCACAAGGATTCACCTAGACTCAACTCAGCCAGCTGGAATTTAAACCATGAAGCTTTATATTCACAGCTTAGCACAATTTACAAGCATATAGATACAATACATTACAGATACTTACAACTCCCAACCACCCTTCCACATTCTTTCCACCCCCTCCCTTATCTCAGAATCTCTCTTACATACAGGATGAGCTGGAAAGGTCAGCAAGGGGTGCTAGAAGCAGAATAATTAGTTGGGAAATGCACAGGATCAGGCAGAAGAGTTAATGCAGCAAAAGCCAGGCAGAGACTGACTTATCTTTTGTTTGTGTCAGTGTTTTTATACATCCCAGCAGAACAAAAAGGTTATACAGACATCACTGTTATTTTCTTTTCACGGTCAATAATCTAATTTCCCTCATTAAAATATTCCAGTTAGCCTCAAACCTGCGCGAAGCAACTCAACTATTGTTGTTTTCATTCCCTGAGTTTGCTGATATGAATAGAGAATATTTGCACTTGGGATTTGAAACAAAGGAAAAAAGAAAAAGAAGGTTTCTCTCTCAGTCTCCTTCAGAACTGGAAAACTACTTTCTAAAGCCTCAGTTCAGGGAAGCAATGGGATATGTTTGGATGCTTTGCTGTGCCGAAGCCAAAGGCGGCAACAAATCCAAATCAAATAAGAAGTCCTTGAAAATATGTCCTTTTCCTTTATTTCTCACTAGAAATAGATTGCTCTCCAGCTGCACACGACAAGGTGGGTAACTACAAACATATTTAGATTTGATTATTTACAGAGTCTATAAACTGGGGACAGGATTGATCCAGTTGAAAACAAACTCCAGCAGCAGCAGCAAACAATAAATCAAAGGCAGGCTTAAGATTGCATAAGTTCTTTAGAACTGCCACCCTTTTTTATCTGTGGATCTTGTACCTCTGTAGCATGATTTAGGCTATAACCTAAATGTATATCCAATAGAAATAGAAAGATAGGGTTTGAAATCTTATTTATGATAGTGCAAGTTTAGGCTTTCAAATCTTGCTTCTAACAGTGCAAGTTTTGGGTGTGAAAGTTTATCTCTCATAGTGCAAGTTTAGAGGTTGAAATCTTAGTTATGATAATGCAAGATTAGGGTTTAATATCTTATTTATGATAATGCAAGTTTAGGTTTTCAAATCTTACTTATGCTAGTGCAAGTTTAGGGTTTGAAATCTTATTTATGATAGTGTAAGTTTAGGCTTTCAAATCTTGCTTCTAACCGTGCACGTTTTGAGTGGGAAAGTTTATCTCTCATAGTGCAAGTTTAGAGGTTGAAATCTTAGTTATGATAATGCAAGATTAGGGTTTAATATCTTATTTATGATAATGCAAGTATAGGTTTTCAAATCTTACTTATGCTAGTGCAAGTTTAGGGTTTGAAATCTCATTTCTGATAGTGCAAGTTTAGGGTTTGAAATCTTACTTATGACAGTGCAAGTTTAGGTTTTCAAATCTTACTTATGCTAGTGCAAGTTTAGGGTTTGAAATCTTACTTATGACAGTGCAAGTTTAGGTTTTCAAATCTTACTTATGCTAGTGAAAGTTTAGGGTTTGAAATCTCATTTCTGATAGTGCAAGTTTAGGGTTTGAAATCTTACTTATGACAGTGCAAGTTTAGGTTTTCAAATCTTACTTATGCTAGTGCAAGTTTAGGGTTTGAAATCTCATTTCTGATAGTGCAAGCTCAGGGTTTGAAATCTTACTTTTAATAGTGCAAGTTTAGAGTTTGGTATCTTATTTAGAATAGACAAGTTTAGATTTTGAAATCTTATTTTGAATAGTGCAAGTTCAGGGCTTGAAATCTTACTTCTAATAGTGCAAGTTTAGGTTTTGAAAGCTTATTTATGATAGTGCAAGTTCAGGGATTGAAATCTTACTTATGATAGTGCAAGTTCAGGGATTGAAATCTTACTTATGAAAGTGCAAGTTTAGGTTTTCAAATCTTTATGATAGAGTAAGTTCAGGGTTTGAAATCTTACTTTTAATAGTGCAAGTTTAGGTTTTGATATCTTATTTATAATAGGGCAAGTTTAGGGTTTCAGATCTTATTTAAACAGTCCAAGCTTAGGGTTTGAAATCTTATTTCTAATAGTGCCAGTTTAGAGCTTGAAATCTTATATCTAAACAGTGCAACTTTAAGTTCTGAGATCTTATTTCTGATAGTGCAAGTTCAGGGTTTGAAATCTTCTAACAGTGCAAGTTTAGGGTTTGAAAACTTATTTCTCATAGTGCAAGTTGAGGTTTTAAATCTTATTTCTCATAGTGCAAGTTTAGGTTTGAAATCTTATTTCTAACAGTGCAAGTTTAGGGTTTGAAAACTTATTTCTCACAGTGCAAGTTCATGTTTTGTAACCTTATTTGTAGTAGTGCAAGTTTAGGGTTTGAAATCTTATTTCTAACAGTGCAAGTTTAGGTTTGAAATGTTATTTCTAATAGTACAGGTTCATGTTTTGACAATTTATTTCTAAATGCTGCAAGGATCTTGGAATGTCTACCCACCAGCAGATATTCCTGAGGTAAAAAACATCTCCCATGACATCCCCATAGTCGTGCTAGATGACAAAGTTCATCTCCAAACCCCAGAATTAACCATAACTACCAACCATCTCAAAGAGAAAGGTGCCTTTCTGCCTGATGACTTCCAGAAGGAACTGATCTCCATCCAAAATTTGCTGCATGAAGTGATATTAATACAAACCCGGAACATTCAACCACCTACACAAATGTAAGTGCTTCTATCCCTCCTGAGCATGTCAAGTACAAGAATAGCAAGCATTCAAAGCAGCTCTCTATTTGCAAAGTCCAAAGTGTTTCTACATTCAGTAAAAGCAATGTCCTAGCATGGAAATGAATTTGTATCTCACTGTTACAACTTCTGTTACAAAAAGGGATAACTTTGCAGCCTGCAGTGAAAATTAATTTGCACCTTAACAGATGCAAGTGAAGACAAAAATTACCCATCTGCCAGGTAAGAAATTGCTTTAAAATAGAGCTTTAAAACAGAGGGAAAGGTGTCAGCTTCCCTTAAAACTGAATTTACACCTTGCTTTTGTGGGGGAGTGAAGGCAATGAGGTGGCTGAGCCTGTGGTTGAAGGGACCTAACACGAATCTTTGTCTTTCCAGGGGTCTTGCCATACATCCAATAATGAGAGTCTGCAATTAGAGTTTACTGATATGAGCACCTACACATGACACAGATAAAGGTTTTCTTTTCTTCTGTTTGTGGAATGCTGCTTTGCTAGAGATTTTCCACATAGCCAGTGGCATCCTGGCCTGTACCAGGAGCAGTGTGGCCAGCAGGACAAGGGAGGTTATTCTGCCCCTGTACTCAGCACTGGTCAGGCCACCCCTTGAGTGCTGTGTCCAGTTCTGGGCTCCTCAATTCAAGAGAGGCTGAGGTACTGGAAGGTGTCCAGAAAAGGGCAACAAAGATGGTGAGGGCCTGGAGCACAGCCCTGTGAGGAGAGGCTGAGGGAGCTGGGGGTGTGCAGCCTGCAGCAGAGGAGGCTCAGGGCAGAGCTCATTGCTGTCTACAACTACCTGAAGGGAGGCTGTAGCCAGGTGGGGTTGGTCTCTTCCACCAGGCAACCAGCAACAGAACAAGGGGACACAGTCTCAAGTTGTGCCAGGGGAGGTCTAGGCTGGATGTGAGGAGGAAGTTGTTGTCAGAGAGAGTGACTGGAATTGGAATGGGCTGCCCAGGGAGGTGGTGGAGATGCTGTCCCTGGAGATGTTGAAGCAAAGCCTGGCTGAGGTACTTAGTGCCATGGTCTGGTTGATTGGCTAGGGCTGGGTGCTAGGCTGGACTGGATGCTCTTGGGGGTCTCTTCCAACCTGGTCAATTCCATGATTCTATGATATTTTTTTATAGTACTGGTGTTCAAGAGAATCCTGTAAGATGCAAAATTCCCACATCCTGCTTTGCAGATTTTTCTTCTCTGAAAGATTATTCATGGCCATGGAATAACTATAATGAAGTTTTAAATCGACTCACGAAATATTCACTTCTCAAGCTGTGTCTGCAAGGTCATAAATGCTCTCAGAAGCGAAAAAGTAAGCACAACCTCTGTTATTACAGAAGCACTCTTGTAAATTTGAGTGACCTGTGAGGTATTTCCATTAGCTTGAAAATGATGATGGAGCCAGCTGACTTGGATGTACCTCTTTTTGCCTCTAGAATAACTTACTAACAAGGATATCTCTATCTTCTTAGACACTATCCTGCCTAAATTAGGTCCTCTGCTATGGTTCTCTCATCTCCCTAGACATAGCACAGACTCAGAATAGAATCACAGAATCCTAAAATCATAGAGTTATAGAATCATAGAATGTCAGAGGCTGGAAGGGACCTTGAAAGATCATCTTGTCCAGCCCCCCTGCCAGAGTAGGATCACCTAGAACAGATCACACTGGAATGCATCCAAATGGTTCTTGAATATCTCCAGAGAGGGGACTCCACAATCTCCCTGGGGAGCCTGTTCCAATGCTCTGTCACCCTTGCAGTGAAAGACTTCTTCCTCAGGTTCACATGGAACCTTCTATGCCCCAATTACCTCAGCACACTGCTGATTTGGTCTTTGTAAATGTGTTTTTTTCCACAACACAGGAGATGTTAACCACAAAAATTCAGGTTCTGATCCAGCAGTGCAGTATTGCCTAAGTTTAGACTCATCAGGAGGTAGTGCTTTAATACAGGTTACTCACCTTTTAAACAGTAGCACATACTCATGTTTGCTCCTTGTTACACCACTGGTATTTGCATGTCCAAATTATCCTTCCTCTAACATAATGGAACTGTCAGTTTTGTGAAGTGAGCACATTCATCCTTTCACAACTGCCTACACAAGTTACTCCAGTTGGCATTCTAATGCATTCTAATCTTTCCTAGGTCCAGCTTCAGGCATCAGAAACCTGAACCACAGAAACATTCCAGTTGGAAAAGATGCCCAGGATCACCAAGTGCAAATGATATCCGTGCTCCACAAAGTTCACCCTTAAACCACATCCTTAAGCATATCCAAATGACTTTAAAACACCTCCAGTGTTGGTGACTCCACCACTTTCCTGGACAGTCCATTCCAATGCCTGACCATTCCTGCTGAGATAAAATGTTTCCTAATGTCCAGTCTAAACACACTCTGTAGCAGCTTGAGGTGGTGGAGTTGCCATCCCTGGAGGTGTTGAAGCAAAGCCTGAATGAGGCACTTAGTGCCATGGTCTGGTTGATTGTCTAGGGCTGGGTGCTAGGTTGGACTGGATGATCTTGGAGGTCTCTTCCAACCTGCTTGACTCTATGATTCTAGTTTCTGTGAATTGCACTCACCTGCCACCAAGAGAATACAAACAGCAGCACTAACTGCTACCCAAAACCTGCTAATTACCCAGGGGGGGACATAATTAAACGGTTTCCATGGGTTGCTGAGTTGACACAATATTTATTGACAGGCCAAATTTCTCCTGAAACAGTTGAGGAAAGTTTGAAGAAAAAGAAACAAGCAGTGATTTGAGAGTAATTGCTGTGAGATAATTAAGTTGGTAACTATAAAATCACAGAGAAGATATAAAAATAGATCAAAACTGTGAATTCTTAATGCAGTTTTGCAGTCTCAGTTTTAGATGCCTGATGGTTAAATGTGTCAAGGATTAGAGCTTTAGCCATAGCAATTTTACAGAGTTTTATGGGGTTAGTGTCCATACCAAAGAGGCCAATTAGTACTGTGGGGATGAAATAGTTTTTTCAGATGCCAAAAACTGGGGCAATAGGAAAAAGAAGTCCTGCTAATTTATGTATATATATATATATATATATATATATATATATATATATATATATATATATAAAAGACATAAAGGAAGAGAAGTTAAAAAGAAAAGCCTGATGATGTAAAGAGAGAGGAATTTCAGTGAAGCATTTGGAGAAATAGAAACAGTTTTTCATAAGGGAAAGGAAAAGAAAAGCAAAGGATCAGGTTAAAAGAAAAAGAAATACTTAAATATATTTGTTTCTCTTTCCTACTCATTATGTTTCTGTAAGCTACTCACAAGCAGTTTAGAATCATAGAATCAACAAGGTTGGAAGAGACCTCCAAGATCATCCAATCCAACCTAGCACCCAGCCCTAGCCAGTCAACCAGACCATGGCACTAAGTGCCTCAGCCAGGCTTTGCTTCAGCACCTCCAGGCACAGTGATTCCACCTCCTCCCTGGGCAATCCATTACAATGTCAATCACTCTCTCTGCCAACAACTTCCTCCTAACACCCCGCCTAGACCTCTCCCAAAACATCTTGAGACTGTGTCCTCTTGTTCTGTCACTGGATGCCTGGCAGAAGAGACCAACCCCACCTGGCTACAGCCTCCCTTCAGGTAGTTTCTCTTCCCTGGAAAACTGCTACTT